>NW_023270454.1:18452118-18653389 GCF_011800145.1 Mirounga leonina
CCACCCACCTCAGAATATCCATAAACCCTAACTGACCAACGGGCTACTTAGAACTGGCACAGGCACCAGAAAACGAAAATTCCATTCGTTCCCGTACCTCCTCACCTTCCCCCCTTAACTACAGCCCCTCCCTTTTGCCTCCCCCCAGACAGTCTCTCCTCTGCTGTCCTACCCGCTGTTCCCTTGCACTTCCAACTCCTTTGTTCTGCCTCGGGGGAATTCTTTCATGGCCACACTGCACCCCCGACCTCCACCCAAGCAGGTCGCCCCACATCATATCCAATTTGCAAATGAGGAAAATGAGGCACAGACAGGACAAGTGATTTTCCAGTGTCACAGGGCTAGTAAATGCTGGAGCTGGGAAATGAGTCCTAGCTGACAGGTTTCAGAGGCTGTGCTTTTAACTGCTGTTATTCTTTCTTTTAGAAGGAGTTGACATAGGGCCGGCTCATAAGGATTTAAGGTTTATTTCAGTAGAAGTGGCACAAAGTCTTAGCATAACAAAAGACAGCATATAATTATGTGGGACAGAAAGAAGCAAGAGGTCTGAGGAGACTGGTGAAGGAAGGTGGGCTGGTGAAGAAGCTTCATGGAACTGGTCCTTGCTCTCCGTCCTGAAGAAGGAAGGGTAAAGCTGCATTTTGGCCACCTGATTTGGGGAATGTGTTCTGGATGCATCGAAGGCATTTACCTCCCCTTATGCGGAGTACAGAGTGCCTCTGCTTTATCATTTCATTAAAGTAAAATTTTCATGCAAATAAAAATTTGAAATGTCATTTGATATGCAAAAGAACTCCAAGAGGTATTATCTCTGTGTTTTCCAGATGAGAAAAAAAAAAAAGGCTTCCCTTTGTTTCCAGAAGTACCAAGGTTGTGGCCTGAGTCTGGGTCAGGTCATGTCCTGAGGCGGGGGGGGGGGGGGCAATGATGCAAGTTTGGGAAGCTGTTATATAGGTCCTGACTTTTCTAAGAATGTGAGAGATTCTCACCCAAAGTTGGTGTCTGCTTAAGTTTTTCTTATATAAGTAAAAAGAATTAGCTTTACATAGTCACGGGTTTAATTCCTTTATTTATAGAAACTACTGGATTGTGTTTGATGTTAGGTGTCCAGGTAGGTAAAAGACTGGTTTCCCAGGTGATAGCACTTAACAAACTGCCTCAGAATTCTATGCCACTAAAAATCTGCCGCAGTAGTGATTAATTGGGGGACGGGCAGTTTTATTTAATGTAAGAACACAGGCTACGGAGTTAAACTGTTGGGCTGGAATCCTGGCCTTGTCACTCACTACCTGTGTGATGTTGGACACATTACTTCCCCTCTCTGTGCCTCAGTTTTCTCATTTGTAAAATGTGGATAATTATAGTATAATTTTAACGGTGTGTATGTGTGTGCATGTGTGTGCAGAATGATTCAATGAGCTGAAGAGTTTGAGCATACAGTAATGACACAGATGTGTTAAGTGTTCTATCTACCACCATCTCCCCCCTACCCCTGCAACTAAAATGTCAGATCCAGGGGCAGAAATTTTTGTCTCTTTTGTTCACTGCTGTATTCTAGGCCCCTTGCACAGTGTCTACACATAGTAGTTGCTCAGTAAATATCTGTTGATTAGAAGGGTCACTTTTCAACATTTTTGCAGCAAATGAATTGGGTAATCAAACAGTTTATAGTTTTCCAAAAACTGTATCTTACCATAAAACGTGAGAAAAAGAGTAAAATAAAAATCCAATTCCTAGATATTTTTAATTTACAAGAAAATTTATATCACAACTAATAAGACAATGAAGAGAGGACATTTTTCTACAATAGGAGTCTGGATTTTGTTGCTGGAAATGCTGTCATCTGAACAATTCACATATATATGAGAGAAAAGCAAAAATAAAGAAAAAGAGTAAAAACCTAAGTAACAGACAAATGGATGAAGAAGGAATGCATTTGCCTTCCTGACTATTTATCCCCATCTTAAGTCCTGCTGCATTCAGGACTGAAGTGCTCAGGTCATTGACTCCTAAGTAACAGTGAGTCAACGTATTTGCATAAACACTGCAGTGTGTTTGTACCACATTTTCCATTGTTTTCTTTCAAGTATAAATTTCATTGAAATGAACTGTACTCATTAGCGGAGACTGTGCAATCAACTTTGTCCCTAGGGAATTCTGAGACAAACTACAGTCTCCAGATCAGTAGACAATTTAGAGTACATCTATCGACCTTTCACAAAAACTACTGGGACATGAAGCTGAGGTGGGGGCGGGGGGTGGGGGGTTGGGGGAGAAATGCCAAAGAAAAACTCCAGCTCCTAGTGGTTAATCCAATAATATTATGGTACAAAATGACCCTTTATCATTTCAGCAGCAAGTGATTTTCTCTTCCAACCTGCTGGAAACTTTCCGTTCAGGGAGAGGCATTAGAGATATAGGAGAATGTGTGATACCCACAGTGTTTCTTGGCCAGGAAGGAATTTATCATCTTTCAATGTTACTGAGTCATAACAAGGTCGCACAAGAAGACAAAAAGAGATTGAAGACTACAAAAACAAACACAAACATACCTTGTACTGTTTTTTTTTTTTTGTCAAAAATGCATACCCTAAGTAAAAACTGAAATGCATCTTCACTTTAGCCAGAACTCAGGCTCTTGGCTAACTGAAGTAAAATTGTCATCATTTGACATGGCCCTTCACTCTTACAGCCTGTTTCAGGGTGAGAACATCATTAGGGCCATCTTTAAGCATATGAAGAGTGTGGGGTGCTTTCTGCAGTTTTGTGTTTCAGAAGCAGAGGAGGAAGCCTGGAGAAGGGCAAAATTACTGTAACAGACACAAATCAAACTTAATCACCCACTCATATAATGTGAAAGCCTTTCTGATCTTTTAAGCTCGCCTGTAATTTATCCTTGGAGTCTCTGTCTATGAAAGTGAAAAGTTGAGAAGGAACCTGATAGCAGCAGCCTATTAAGGTCAGTAACTGCGGAAAGGCTTCATGGAAACCAGCGAAAGCGTCTGCTAAAGAGAAAAGCATAAGGGCTCATGTTCCTGCACAAAGACTGGAACGACCTGGTCCTAATACAGTGTCACAATTAATGTTCTTTTTAAGCTTCAGGTTAAGCCTTTAAGGTTCTTGGAGTACAACATGGTTTCCTTCATAAAAAGTCTGCCAGATCTGAATATATGCAGCTGTGTTTTAGTTCAGAAGAATCAACAGGGAATCAACAAGAATGACAAAGGTAATTTCGAGCCCTTAGTTGATGAGACTGAGTGCTGCATGTCACATAAATTAGCTGTGAAAAGAAATGGTGACCTTGGTGGAACCTTTAGTTTTCTCAATGAATCCTGATTTTTAAAATTTTAATTAATTATCGATTGATTGATTTTTAAAAGGAATCTCTACACCCAACATGGAACTCGAACGTACAACCCTGAGATCAAGAGTCAAATGTTCGGGGTGACTGGGTGGCTCAGTCATTAAGCGTCTGCCTTCAGCTCGGGTCATGATCCCAGGGTCCCGGGATCGAGCCCCACATCGGGCTCCCTGCTCAGCAGGAAGCCTGCTTCTCCCTCTCCCACTTCCCCTGCTTGTGTTCCCTCTCTCCTGTCTGTCAAATAAACCAATAAAATCTTAAAAAAAAAAAAAAGTCACATGTTCTACCAACTGAGCCAGCCAGGTGCACCCCAGTGATTCCTAATTTAAACTGGAACAGTGAAACAACTTGACTCGGGGTCTGAAGACTTACATTTGAACTCAGATTTTCTCATTTTCTAGCTGACAAACTGTGGAAAAGTTACCTTATTTCTCTAAGCTTCAGTTTTCCTCATCTGTAAAATGGGATAGCACAGTTGTGAGAATTAAATGAAATAAAGTATTAAAACCCATCCTCCATGTAGTAGGTACTCAAGATGTTTATTTTTTTATTTTTAAAAAAGATTTTATTTATTTATTTGACAGAGAGAGACACAGCGAGAGAGGGAACACAAGCAGGGGGAGTGGGAGACGGAGAAGCAGACTTCCCGCGGAGCAGGCAGCCCCACACAGGGCTCGATCCCAGGACCCTGGGATCATGACCTGAGCTGAAGGCAGACACTTAACGACTGAGACACCCAGGCACCTTGGTACTCAAGATTTTAAAAAGACAAATCCCAAATTACAATTCTGGAAGCTAGCTTTATTGCACATTATAGATTTATCTGTATTTGTGAAATGTCTTTTTTTTTTTTTAACAGTCCATAAGATGAGTCTTTTTGGAGGGGGCGGAGGGAGGGCTAAATTCTGAACAATGTGAGCATGAAATCATAGCATCCCAAACTTGGGAGATTGTTGTGAAGACAGAGGAGAGACTTCAGAGCTGGGAAGATCTTCCCCAAAGGTCTGGAATTATTCCAAAAGTATTTCCCGTGTAATTTGAAATTCAACAGGAAACCAAGTTTTATTTTATGTTCAACTCTATGCAATTGCCTCTGTTCTGGAGAATGAGAATGAGCTGTAGCAGAATGAGTACAAGTAGAACTGAAACAAAGTAATTTGAAAAACAGTGTCAAAGGCTAAATTTCATTTCATTTCTTTTTTTTTTTTAATTTCATTTCATTTCATAATTTTATTTAAATTTAGAACAAATTTGGCCTGAACTTGAAATGTCATGATTTTAGCAGTTTCTCATTCTTTTAGATTCTCTGTTTATGCTTACCTTTTCATTTGAAAGGTAGGGCTTTAAAACATCTTACCATATTCCCGATAGAAAAAAGGGAGTGGATTGTTACCTTAGAATAATTGACTGGTTCTATACCTTCAGTTATGAGGCACATTTTATAATTATACACAGTATCAATATATTCACTCCCATTTTTTTCGACTCATAGTTTTTTTCTTTATCATACTTAATACCCTACTTGCTTAAGTAAATACTTCAAAAAATACTTACTATGTCTATATGTTAGGACAGTTCAAATAAAAACATCTTATTTGGGTATTGTCACTCTTGTGCGTTAAAACAGGAAAAGGATCCAAGAATATAAAATATCTTACATAAAGTTTCTTGAATGGTTATTCTCTCCCATTCTCACTTTAAGGAACAGAAGTCCAATTTATGACTATAGTAACAAGTTAAACAAGAATGTGGCAATAGGTATAAATTATGTTAAACTGGTTTTAGAGAAAATAAACTGTTCCTTCCCGTGAACCTTCACCCATTTGAAGCTTTGAAATATTTAGATAAACTTTTTTCTCTCATTTTCATCTGCCTTTTTAGTCTGACTTTGAGCCAGAACTTGAAGTAGACATACTGGGCTCTTGCGAAAAAGCTTGTTCCCACAAGATTGCCAGCCAAAATTTGCAGACTCAAGATGTTTGGAGAGTTTGGATAATCATCACAATTTTTGGATGCCTATCTGAGGTAAACATAAATGCCAAACCTTGAAGGTCTCATTATTAGTGTAAGTATGATCCAATATGAGGTATTTCTGTTCTTGGCTCGTTGATATAAGATAATTATAGGGTTTCTTAATTGAAATTTAATTAGAAATAAAAAGTGATACATGTTAGTTTATAAAGCATCACAGTGAAACAATTTGCTCCAGTATACCAGATGAACAGAAAACAAATTAACACGTTTCTTAGAACTAAGTGACAATTATGTACAGTAATAACACCACTCCAATCTTTGGAAAGATTTTATTATGTATTGATTGACTAAAACATTTGTTTGTTGTCACAATTTACACTTTAAAGGGCTATAAGTGAGGCCATTTATTTTTGTACCTAAAATGTTCCTTCAGACCTACAATCTCCCCCTAAACACCATAACAAACATCCCAAAGGCATATCCTTTTAAGGAATGTGTCTGTAAATGTTAAAGTACAGGAAACTTTTTTCAATACTAAATATATTTTTTTAAAGATTTATTATTTATTTTAGAGAGGGAGAGAGAGCCTGCACATGAGCGGGGGAGGGGGAAAATGTTCTGTGAAGCATCAGAAATCAGGTGCCTTCTGTGAAAGCCCCGAGCTGGAGAGAGTCTTAAGTCTGAGGTAATTCAATTATTAAAGCTAATGCTCAAAGGAAGAGGAGCAGAAAGCTTCTAACTTTAAGAAAAGGTTCAGGACAGTTCTACTTAACTCTCTTTTCTATTAAGACAAGTAAACGGTGATCGACAAGTTACAATTTCAGTGAAGCCTCTAACTGGCATGTTGGTGATTAAGAGTTCTTTAAATCTTGCTGTAAATTACACACCATGCTGCTTATGTGATTATTTATGCGATGATGTAGTAGTTGTATTTTTTTTTTTTAAGATTTTATTTATTTATTTGACAGAGAGAGACACAACGAGAGAGGGAACAAAGCAGGGGCAGTGGGAGAGGGAGAAGCAGGCTCCCCGCAGAGCAGGGAGCCTGATGCGGGGCTCCATCCCAGGACCCTGGGACCATGACCTGAGCCCAAGGCAGATGCTTAATGACTGAGCCACCCAGGAGCCCCTGTAGTAGTTGTATTTTTATGTAGAAAGAATATGAGCCTGGATAGTGTACTGAATTCCTGCTTTTACTTAGTTACCTCCTGAAAGACTAATTTTTGGACATTTGACATTCCTATGTTTGTTCACCTTCTTTTGTTTTAAGAATAATGTCTAAGGGGCGCCTGGGTGGCTCAGATGGTTAAGCGTCTGCCTTCGGCTCAGGTCATGATCCCAGGATTCTGGGATCGAGTCCCGCATTGGGCTCCCTGCTAGGCTGGGAGCCTGCTTCTCCCTCTGCCTCTGCCTCTCTCTCTCTCTCTCTCTCTGACTTTCATGAATAAATAAATAAAACATTAAAAAAAAAAAAAAAGAAGAGGGCGCCTGGGTGGCTCAGTTGGTTAAACGACTGCCTTCGGCTCCAGTCATGATCCTGGAGTCCCGGGATCGAGTCCCGCATCGGGCTCTCTGCTCAGCAGGGGGTCTGCTTCTCCCTCTGACCCTCTTCCATCTCGTGCTCTCTGTCTCTCATTCTCTCTCTCTCAAATAAATAAAATCTTTAAAAAAAAAAAAAGAATAATGTCTAAAAGTTTTGACCTTTATTTTGTAGATTTTTGATATGGTTATCATAAGGGAAGATTATAATTTGAAGAGGTGACTATAATTCACTTTGTTTGCCTAAACTTGCTGAGTTTCTCAATAGGAGAGCAATTGGTATTCAGATGGGTTAATTCTCATTGTGCTAGCCAGTATTGCAAGATGCTTAACATCCCATCTCATTAAATGCCACATTTTCCACCCATTGTGATAATGTGCAGTATGATGACACCATACATTTCCAACTGTTCTTGAAGAGTAATATATGCATACACACTCCAGCACCTGCTCCCCCCACCCCAATCTTCCTGCCACCACCACGTAAAAACCACTGGCATAGGATAGGTTTAATTCTTCTAATCTCAATTATTATAGACAATTAATATCAGCTCTGATAGTAGAGGAAAACCCAATTAAAAATCAAGAAATCTGGATTCTAGTTTTAATACTGAATCTTTTGGAAAATCATTGAATTCCTTGAACCTCAGTTTGTCTATCTCTTAAATGGTAATGAACTTTCCTATTTTAACAAATTCTTGTAAAAAGCAAGAGATCTTATGTACATTAAAACACTTTTAAAAGTATAAAAATCTATATAGGGAAATATCTGAATAATCCTCAGCAGTCATTATCTTTGGGTAATAAACTTACATAATTAACATATAATGTTTTAGACATTGTTTTAGACATTGCTCTGGGAATGTACAGAATTAAAAGAGAATAAAGCATATGTCATGTGTGTATCTCTTACACTACCAAGGGGGAAGATAGAATGTATATGGTTAAAAAGATGATAATACAAAGGTAGAGCCAGACATATGTTTAGCAAAATGTACTAGAGAAGTTTAGGACAAAACATGTTCAGTGAAAGATGTAAAAAGCTGAAAATTGTGAAGGAACTACCTTCCCTATTAAAACAATGGAGATGTATGATCTCTTTCATCATAATATACATTAGGAAAGTATCCATATTCTCCATATGGATATTTGTATAGGTTGTAGATCTTGAGGATATAAATGATCAAAACTTTCTTCTAAGGGAAATACTACTAGATAACTAATTTGCCTGTCAACTTTAATAAAACAGAGCAGGAATGGCTGAAGAGAGGAAATATGTTAGTCTTAAACACATAGGGCAACAGATAAAATGCCATCTGACTGACTTTTAGACCATCTTGTTGCTCTTGGTGTCCTTGTATTCTCTGTCCTTCCTGTGGCTCTAGTCTTGCTTTGGCTTTGATCTCTGCCCTGGAATCAGTCCCAGCCTTCTCCTTGGACTTGGCATTCCTAGATATGTTGTTTGACTTTAGCTTGGAATCCTGGAAACCCATCTCTGAGGGGTTGACTCTTTGACTTCAGGTGTCCTCTTGAAATCTAGTTAATATGCACCCTTGTCTTGCTAAGATGTTAAAATGGGTAAAGAGTTACCCATATTGGGACAACCTGATGAAGCATTTAATTTACGAGATTATTTGACTATTCAAATACTTATTAACCTGAAATTTCTCAAATGACATTGTCAATTGCCAAAACTTGCATTTCTACTCTTCCTTCTTTATTCTTTGATGTGGCAAACCCTTCCCCTCTTTGTTGAAAATGTCCTTCTTTACCTGTGACATTAAAGTCTCCAGATTCTTCTTTCTTTCTGAATGCTCCTTCTCAGGTGGCACTGGCTTTTTTCCCTCAGCTACCCTAAGTGCAAGGCTTCCCACAAGGCTCTATCATCAGTCTTTGTCTCTCTTGTCTATATATCCCATGGCCCAGCTATCTCCACACCTGACATTCCTCCCTAGCTTTAGCCTCCATTTCAGACTACAGGCAAGACCTTTTATATAGCTCAAACTCAAACATATGATCAACTTTTCCTTAATATCCAATATAAATCCCTTCCTCCTTTGTCTTTCCTAACTGAATCGTCATTCATTTAGTCATTCGAGCTAAGAATTTTAAGAATCATCTTCATCGGTTCTTTCTTCTTTCTTCTTAATTTCAATAACTGACCAAATCATTAGAAATATCTTCAAAATGCTCCTTGAATCTGGCCTCTGGTTTCTATTGTTGTAGCTTTTTTCTCCCTCAGTTTCTTGCTGGCAACTATCATAACAACCATCTAATTGAATTAATAGCCTCTAGTCTCTTTCCCTAACAATTTTATTCCCTGATACAGAGTTAATATTTTCTTTTAAATTAATTTAATTATGAAAGTAAGAAAAGATAATTCTAAAAATTAAAACAACAGCGGGGTAGAAAGGAAAAAGTGAGTCTTTCCTCTCTACTTCCCTCAACTCCCAAAGGTTTGATGTATATTCTTCCAGACATCATTCTAAAACATATGCACACTAATAGGATTTATGTTATTGACCTCAAGGGTTCAGTGCCTCTGGTGAAATGTCAGGTGTTGGTCAGATTCTTCACTGTGGGTAATCTATTTTGATTCTTTAGAAGCTTTTAGAATTTTCTCTTTCATCTCGAGATTTCATCAAGAGTTCTGTAAGTCTTTTAACATATATTCTACCCAATGCTTCCTTGATGTGTCTCCCAACATAAAGATGCCTGTATTTCTTCAGCTAAGACTAATTTTTCCCTCTTATTTCCTTTAATAATTTCCTTCCCCTCCATTATCTCTTTCTCTTGATGGGAATTCTACTGGGGAGACATTGGCCTCGTGAGTCTCCCTCCAGTCTCTACCCTTTTTCTCATATTTATAATCTCTTTTTTTGTGTGTGTGATCTGAATTCTAAGAAACTTTGTAACTTTTCCTTCTATATAGTTAGTCCTATATTTTGATTTTTCAGGGTATCCACTGAAGTTTTTATTTATTTTATTTTGTTTTATCTTTATCTATCTATCTAAAGATTTTATTTTTAAGTAATCTCTACATCAAATGTGGGTTCAAACTCATAACCCCAAGATCAAGAGTCCCATGCTGTACCAACTGAGCCAGCTAGGCACTCCTTTGCCATTCTATTTTAAATTTCACTGTCTTATTCTTTTTTCTTTTTCCAAAATAACACATTTTTATTTTATCAGTACTATATTCCCCACTGTTAATTAGAAGTAAAAAAAATCTGTCTTTAGATTTTTCTTTAAATACCTTGGCTTCTTCTTGGGGTTAGTCCTATTTGTTCATCTTGATGAAAAGAGAGAAGGAACGTTCTTTCATGCTATTTATTTTCCTGTAACACCTGGTGATTCTTGGTGGTTAGATACTATTTATGAATAAAGACTTAGGATGACTGGTATAAGTAATGTGCTATGTTTCTTCTGAGTAGTAAAGATCTTATTGCCTTGTGGGTTCTTTGTAATAAGAGTATGGCTTATGAATGGGAAGATTCCCCTGTAAGACACCTAACCCCTATGCCCAAATTGTCAAGTCAGGAAAAGATTTACTCCAGTGATGGAGTGCTTTTCTGTTACACATGCTTCAGTAGGGCAGCTGTTTCTGTTGACCTGATGGCCAGCACCAGTGTTCCTATCTGCCTTGTATTTGCATTGTATTAGGATTTCTATCAGCATTTATAATTTTTTTGGTAGGTGTTTCCTAAGTGTGGCCTGGATTTTTGGTTCACTTATAAGCTTCATATCCTAAGTTTCTTAGGTCAAGTTCATTGGAACCGAGACAGAAGATAAGTGATATGTGGCATCATCCATTGTCACATCAAGTCATTCACTCCTTCTGAACTTGCAGCTCTGCTCCAGATCAGAACCTTGGCACTTTATCATTCCTCTACTTTAAGATGAATTGCATCCATACCTGGGTCATTTTCTCCAGAGATTTGGAGACAGACTTTAGTCCCTGTAATTTGTTCAAGCAATATAATAATAAGGTTCTGATCACTGATTTCAGATTTATAATCATCAGCTTAAAAATTATATCTAGTCTTTTTTTTAAGATCGATTTATTTATTTGAGGGAGAGAGAATGTGCCGTGGGGAGGGGCAGAGGGAGAGGGAGAGAGAGAATCCAAGAATCTCAAGCAGACTCCCTGCTGAGCGGGGAGCCTGATATGGGGAGCGATCTCATGACTCTGAGATCATGACCTGAGCTGAAGTCAAGAGTCAGATGCTTAACAGACTAAGCCACCCAGGAGCCCCTATATCTAGTCTTTTAATTTTTTTTTAAAAAAGATTTAGTTTATTTTTTTGACAGAGAAAGAGAGACAGCGAGAGAAAGAACACAAGCAGGGGGAGTAGAAGAGGGAGAAGCAGGCTTCCCGTGGAGCAGGGAGCCTGATGTAGGACTCCATCCCAGAACCCTGGGATCATGACCTGAGCCGAAGGCAGACGCTTAATGACTGAGCCACCCAGGTGCCCCTAAATCTAGTCTTTTTAAGTGATGTTTTTTGTTACTTCAAAGCAGTCTTATTACCCAATATTCTGACAAATGGTAGAAAAAGAAAAAAAATCATCATATAGTCCCACAACTATACATATTCATTTCTATATATCTATATATAGATATATAAATTTCACTTCTATAAGCAATCACTAATAATATAACGTATTATTTTCCTTTGCATTAAATTAGAATATGTGATAAGAGAGAGAAAAATTTAAAAATCTGATTTATAGTTCGCACAAGAATTTCCAGGGAGAAAATTCTCTGTTGAAAATATCTAGGTGCCAGATGATGCCAAGACTTCAGAGGAGGGGAACAATGCCCTGTCTAGTAGAGGAAAAATAATTTGGAGCTTCTATTGCAATGCAGAAGATAAGGGAAGGTTGAGAAGTGGAGATGACTAGGGAGAGAGGTGAGAGCAAGATGGGGAGAGGTACTAGGCCTGGTGGTCACTGATGGTTACTGGTGAACATGAATGTCTTAAGATGACAGTAAGCTTGCCAGATGATCTACCCTCTTAGCTCCCTTATATATATATTGTGGACATTCCTGTGATTGCTCACCTGTCTCCTTTCACGCCATTTTCTGTGAAGTTTTATTAGGCTAATGAATGTGAATGAAAACATTTTAAACGTGGGACTTAAAGAGATGCTGAATTTTCACATCTGAGTCCACTCAGTGCATCACAGAAGCAACATGTGCAGAAACAGGAGCCCAGTTGGTGAGGAAGGAAATGGAAGAAATCTAGAGTACATTTTACACTTTCACAGACCATAAGCTTGGCAAGAGCAGAAGACAATTATATCTGTATCTTGAGAGGCAGAAAATTCCATTTACATCTCTGCATTGTCTGTCTTCCTCCCCAAATTCTGGGTTTACTGAAGTGATAGACCAAACTGTGGTACCCTGACACCTGACAGAGCTTTGCCCTCAGGGAGTATTCCATAAATGTTCATCACATAAACAATATATTTCAAATTCATGCAATAGATATTCAATGACAACAGGGAATAAAAGGGCAGAGGACCTACTTCCAATGAAATATTTTGTTTAGTGAGAAGGTTGAGATTATTGATTAAAATACTGGACTTCTAGTCTTTGAGATCTTAATTAACTATCTTCTTTTGTTGCCAATTACAGTGAATAAACTAGAGTTAGCCATTGCTACTCTGTTTCTGTCAAATTATATACATTCACTATTCCAGAGAATAAATTGTCATCAAGGATTTTTCCCAATTCTTGGCAGTATAATTATTCTTACACAGAACCTGAGGACCACAGCAAATTGATGAAATAAAATATTGTTAAAATGCATGCCATCTAGACAGGTGGGAAACCTGATTGAAAAACACAAAATCGGCTTGAAGTTTTCATTAAAACCAAAATAAACATTTAAGGCAATATTTTAGGTGAAGAAAGTACATATTTCTCTAAACATTATTTTCACTTATTTAATCTGGTTTTTATTTTGAAAAACAAAAATATCAACACTCAATAATTTTGTATGTAATTATTTGATTTAAAATTGCACCTCCATTATTTGATTTTGTGTCTTCTACTGTCGCCTAAGACCTCCCACTAGAGAAGCTGTGGTTGAACTGGATCTTAGATGATTTTTGAAAATGAAACATCTCAAAATATTTTTTTTATATTAAATGATCATTCTCAAGTTTTCATAAAGCAGATACAACTTCACCACAGAAATTTAGAAGTTTAATTTTTTGGAGGGGAAAACTACCTATGGCTTTTCCATCTATATCTAGGTAAGGAGTCCAGTGAGAGTCTGAGGAGGCCATGTCTTTTTTAACTGCGTGATGTTCTGCTCTCCTTCTTCCTCTGGGTCGCACACTTGTGTTCATACTGTGCTGCAGACTGCATGACGGAAGAAGGCAGTCTGGGCTCCAAGGGCAGAGAACAATTCTTAATGGCATCCTGATTCTTATGCTGGGCACTTCCTCCTTACCAAATCTGGACTCCTCTTTCTACCTCCAATCTTGAGTCCTAATTCAAACTGTAACCCTGTTGTACCAACCACCCTCCTCACCCTTCCCCCACAGTATGCTATGTTCTGTACTCTCATTATAGTTTACTCAGTTCAGGATAATAGACACACAAAAAAATGCCTGAGAGTACACCTGTGGTAGCCACTTTTCAGATAGACTAGTGAGTGGAAGGAAATAATAGATTGTTGTTTTAAGTCACGAAGTTTTGGAGTGGTTTGTTATGCACCATTAAATACATAAAGCACCACTTCAAATACACAAACCATGAACAATTAGGAAGTCTGCCAAATAGCCAACTCCTGCAGTTAGTAATCCTATATACACAACTAACCAGTGGTATGTCCTTGGGTATTTGACTTACCTCCATGAGCCTCAGTTTCTCACATGTAAATGGTGATACAATAATAATAGAGCCCTACCCTTTAGAGCTCTTGCAAGGATTGGATGAGAGAATGGATATAAAACCCATAGAAAGGGGCGCCTGGGTGGCTCAGTTGGTTAAGCAACTGCCTTCGGCTCAGGTCATGATCCTGGTGTCCCGGGATCGAATCCCACATCGGGCTCCCTGCTCGGCAGGGAGTCTGCTTCTCCCTCTGACCCTCCTTCCTCTCATGCTCTCTGTCTCTCATTCTCTCTCTCTCAAATAAATAAATAAAATCTTTAAAAAAAAAACAAAACCCATAGAAAAATGCCAGGCATAAAGAACACTCTATGAAGTGTCAGTCATTACTTTTCTCACTGACAGATAATACATAAATAAGGAAATTCTACTGATGACATGAAATGTGTTTTTGTACCTTCCCATCGATGTGATTCTTTTATGAAATTTACAGACTAGGAACTGGCTCACTTAAAAATCCTAAAACAATGAGGAGTAAAAGGGAAGATAGAGCTGGAAAAATAACTTCCCAGCCAGATAATTTGCCAGTGAGTAATCTAGAATTTACCTTAGCAATTTCAGGGTAAAACATTTCAGGAATTGGTCATGTTCCTTTATCTAGATTATAAGGATTATGGGTCATCTTATAACGAAGCTATGGACAAATCAGGAGAAGTTATCAGTCATGGTGCCAAATAGGAAGAGAAGATAACTAAATCCCAGATGACTCAAGGAAGGTTTCATGAAAGGACTAGATCCAAAGGTGTCAAGGTATAAGAAACCACAAAGTATAGTGCATCACCCTGGAGCTATAAAGCCGTGTTTCCACTCTTGATCCTGCAGAATTAGAGGCAGAAGGGAGGCAGAAGATTCCTGAACATAGAAGAGAGCATCATTTTGAATGAAGACCTTCTTTGGATGGGGAGAGCCAACATAAGTCCACAGGGAGGAAGCCAGGGGACTAAGTACCTTGAATTCCTCTGACCTGCCTTGGCTCCCTAGGGCTGAACCCAAACAGAGCCTGCAGGAATCTGTTGTAGTCCACCCAGGTCAGCTTCCTGGGCAAGAGTGGGGTGGAGGAGAGTGGAAAGAGAATCTGTAGGGGCTTATGAAAGATAACCTGTCAGAGGATACTGGGGGATAAAGTGGCAAGAGCAGACTAATGAATCCTCACATTTAAATACTTGTATTTTCATAACCTTAATAAAATTTTGTGGCAGCTTGGACCAAAGGAATATTTTCGAATTTTTCTTCTGATCCATTAAGAAGACCTAAGGAACCCAAAGGAAGTATTGTCTTCATTTCCTTCTATACCTAACACTCTAAGTCATTAGGAAGCAATCTGTGAGTGTTACTCTTTTCAGCAATGACTCATGTCACTTCAGGATTGCTGTCAGCTAAGTGAGCAAACAGCTATTTGTTCACAAACAACTGAGATGAATGCCACAACTGGCCAGCAAAGCAGGGGACTCTTGCTTATTAATTTATTTTTCTTGGAGGTTTGATCTGGAAATGTTTCATATATGGCTGTCTTTATGGTCTCTAGCACTCAACCACCTCCAGCTTTGCCTTTTCTCATTTCTTCTTGGAACAGTTTCTCGGACATCATCTGCTTAAAATCCTTCAACCTTTCCTCTTTCTCCAATTCTCTCTGTTGAACCTTCATTTGCCTCTCTCTAATGTTGTAACCCCTAACTTCAAGCTTGCTGACTGCTTTGATAGTCTAAGATCTGCTTACTGTGTTTGGCTGATCAAACATAGCCATGCAGGTGAGGGTTTGAGAAATACATGCCAACAGCTTTAGGTAATTTCTAATAGTTGTCACCCATTATCCCATGGACATTAAGTAGAGGTGATTAGTGCAAGTATGGCATTTTTTGTGAATGCTGGAAGGCAAACTAAGTTGTGTTTCTATAAATCCACCTGAGGGGTGAGCAGTCCACCTAGACGAAGGTGAGGCAACAGGGCCAAAGATACATTAGGTGAGGAAAGTGAAAAAGGAGTTATTTGCAATTGTGTAGAGGAGTGAGAGAGAAGATGAACCCAACTCATCTTTAAGTTTGGATAAAATTTCCTTTAATTCCATGGAAGTGAGAAAATTTAACATTTTAACTAGAGCAAACTGTAATGAAAGACAGGTTTTGGCTGGGTTTGATCTTTCTCTGAGTTGTCAAAATGCGAAAGCCAGAAAATCATCAAAAGAAGAGAAGAAACACATATGGGCAGTTGAGGACTTGAGGATGACCCCATGGACTCAAGAAACTGCTAAGACCACATCATGCATTCTGAATTGGAGGAGGCTAAGAGCTAGTCTTGGGTCCTGAGAAAAATATGGCTTTGTGAGCTCTTGAGGTATGTGTGGGAAGCTGAACTCTGTGCTGGAAGGCAACGGGCTGCTTCTAGGTCTTGTTAGAAGACACACCTTTAAATTCCAAAGAGCTAAAGCCATTTTACATAGTATCCTAGATGAATAACTGTTAAGATTTTAAGATTTACAGATGAAAGGGACTAGGTAAGTATGAAAGTTTTTAATTGGCAATGTAAGTTATAGGTATACATTATCTATTATACAGTGGTAGTAAAGTTACTTTAATTTGGAGTAGGATAGACACACCTTGTTAATGGATTCATCATTCTACCTGCATTGGCCTGTTAGGAATTGGAAAAAAAAAATACAATCCAAACACAAGTCTCATACTAGAGTGACTTTACTTGTTGTTTTTCTGTGGACTATCTGCTATTTAGCAGAGAGTGATGGCATCTCTAATTTGAGGGAGCACATTGGCAAGTTCCATTAACCAATAGTTAAACAAATGGGTACTTAAAACATACTCCCTCCAATTAAAAATTTTTTCCCAAATATTAGGACCTAGGATAGAAATGAATTGGTCAAGATATTTGCAGAACTGAGTGAGTACACATATTTCCTATAAGTGGAACTGACCCCCCCGGAGGTAAGATGGTGCTTTCCTAGAGAACTCCCCTGATAACACACATAACAACCACCCCTCTATAATCACCACACCACATGGCCCCTGAGGAATTTTATAGTGAGCTGAGGAATATCTGTCATTTTGATGTGCACACTGACTTTTAATGCTGTAACAACACTCATCCTATATATGGTCTAAATGTCCATTTGATTTCTTCAATACTGATACTTCCCTCTTAATTGCTGCCTGTTCAAAGTTGAAGCTATTTATTCTGTAAAAAAATTACCTTATGGTATTGTATTTTACAATGGCCTTTTGTAGAAAAGGTCTATCAGAAACCAGTTGAGCTTACATGTTGTTGGGGTTGTTGGGGCCCGTTCCTTCTTTATTTCAGGCAGTGATAATTTGTCCTTGTTCTCGGAGCACAGAATGACTCCATGTATCAGGATTCTGGCCAACATATGCCAACACATTCTTAATTAAAATGCTAGCCACTACCCTTAAGAATTAAAGAGTACCACACCGGATTACAAGTCATATCTGTTCTGTTCTGTTCGGGGTTACTGCTCTGTTCACGAGAGAAAGAGAGAGGCCTTGGCTAACTGGCTTTGATAGAAGTTATAACCCATGGCCTCACAAGCTGCAGCAATGGAGACTGTTCCTACTAATCAGGATGCTGAGTCTCCCTCACAGCGACACTACAGAGTGGCTAAGGAAGGTTTTCTCATGAGGACCAGGACATCATTGGTCATGCCTCCTTTCTTTTCCAAGTTTTCCATCTGGAGCAATGGAAGGAAGCAATTCATGGATATTTCACTTTTCAAGAAATAATGATTACTGTGTTAGGTTTTTCTAATGGTAAGCTGGGGCTCACCCAAACTTTGTTGGGGCACCATTCTGTAAGAAGGACTGTGTGTTCCACTCTCATTTTTTGGACAGTGTAGTGTAATGGTAAAAAAGTAAAGACTCTGGGCAATTGGACAATTTTCATAAGCTATTTAGACTTTTGTTTCTTGTTTTTAAAATGGAGATAATAATATTATAGCTCACTGAACTTAATATGCCACTCATTATAAGACACCATTATTTTATGAGCCATTAAGAAAGAAAAAAACCAGCATGCCAAAAGGCAATGACTTCAATTAAAGTGACAAAATAAACAGTTCTGACCAAATTTGTGTGTGTACAGGCAAACATATCATGACTACAGTCTGAAAGTGATTGTAAAATACTCTCTTTTGCAAGATGCATTCTGATTATAGACATGTTAAAATGTGACAAAATATATGTCTTAGTACCCAAGAAATATGGTAGGATCTACCTTGTAGGAATAGTGAGTTTATATATGAAAAGAATGTCTGGCATGTGCTAAGTACTCAAGAAATGTTGGCTATCAATATTATTATATCTATTATTATTATTATTACTATTATTATTATTTTTGAGAGAGACAGAGATTGAGTAAGTGGGGGGGGGGGCGGTGGGAGGGGCAGAGGGAGAGTGAGAGAGAGAATCCCAAGTAGGCTCCCTGCCCAGCATGGAGCCCCACACGGCCTGATCTCACCACCCTGAGATCATGACCTGAGCCAAAATCAGGAGTCAGACGCTCAAGTGACTGAGCCACCCAGGCACCCCAATATCTATTATCATTACTAGGAGAATGACAACAACAGTAATGAGGTTTCAATTTCTGTAGCTCTAAGGAAAAGAGAAATTATTGTGACTTTAGAATGATTAACAAAGAGTTTGAGAAGAATGGAAATGACATTATAACATAAGCTTTCTACAATCTACTGGCATATGTAATTTTGCACAATGACTGCACAGACATGTCTGATGTAATTGAATGCTATAGTAAGTTTCTGGTGTTAACTTTAAAAGTCTCCTCATGAGGGCATGACAAAGTCTCTAAATAGGAGTGACTAGGCCTCACTAAGTCCTTACCCTTGACCAAATCCTCTTATTTGTGAGTAATACATTTTCAGTATTATTATTAAAGAAAGCTTATTGGTCCATGGTGTTTCCTTCATTGTAATCGAATTCATATAACAATGCAGAAAATTCTTGCATCTTTTTTTTTTTTTTAAGTAGGCTCCATGCCCAGCAGGGAGCCCAATGTGGGGCTTGAACTCATGACCCTGAGATCATGATCTGAGCTGAAATCAAGAGTTAGACACTTAACCAACTGAGCTACCCAGGTGCTCCAATGATGTAGAAAATTCTTAATCTTTGTCTGTGGTGGTTCAAAATCCAGAACTGAAACAAATATTTTCTATCTCCTCTCCCTAGCGTTCATCAACTATATATCTATTGCCCTCTATATGCATAAGCACAACTGGAATATTCTCTGCTAATGAAATTGGCCTGTGATAACTTCTGTGATGGTAAGAATGATTTTTTTACTACACTGTATATAATGAGTCTTTCAAGTAACATCTTGTTTCATTAATATATAAATGTTTGTAAACTTATATGTAGAAGTATATGGGAAAAGTCCTATGCTTAACTCATTGACTACACTGTGTATCGACCATCTTTCAAGGTTTCAAGTAATATCTTTTTTCATTAAGATATAAATGTTTGCTCGGGCATCTGGGTGGCTCAGTTTGTTAGGCGTCTGACTCTTGATCTCAGCTCAGATCTTGATCTCAGGGTCATGTGTCCAAGCCCTGCAATGGGCTCCACACTGGGTGTGAAGCCTACTTAAAAAAAAAAAAAAAAAGTGTGTGTGTGTGTGTGTGTGTGTGTAATCTTAAACCTGGATGTAGAATATGATCGCAAAAGTGATTTTGAAGATCTCTCTGGCTTTTAAAGAAAGAACCAATTAACTTCAAATGTAAATTTTCTTTCTCTCCATCCCTACTTCCTCCCTCCCTCCCTCCTTCTCTTCCTTCCTTCCTTCTTCCCATTTTCATCTTTCTCTTCCTCCCCCCTCTCCTTACTCTCCTCCTCCTCCTTCTTCAAAGATTCTCCTCCAATACTTGGAAATCCTTTTCACCAGACTTGTTTTCTGTTTTTCCATTAGAAAATACTTACTCAATTCCAGCAACCAAGGCTAAGAGCTGCCACCTTAGGAAAAAAAATCCTATTCCCTAGGGTATTTTTATTTAAGTTTTCTAGCCTACATGTGGACTATATAACCACTGATTGGAAACTTGCTTCTGTGGACTAATTTCCCCTATGCTATTATATAGAGCTAGACTTCACTGTTAGAACTCATGATCAAGAGCACAAAGTTTCCACTTGGAGTTAGTAATGTTTCTGCCAGGACAGGCTTTTGATTGGGTTTCACTATCAGTGCTCACGTGACTAGCACTTTACTCCTATTCCAGCAGATATTAAATATGACCCTATTTCTTGGCTCAAAGAAATTAAAATTAAAGAGGAAAGAATCAGTTCAATTGCTACACATCACGTGGACACATCAACTGGTAGAAAATATTGCATCTGGGTCAGCATAGTAAGCTGCATCAAGTTTCAGACTTATAATTGTATTTGCTACAGTTGTATTTATAAAGTAACTCCTTTTAACCCTCAAAAGAATGCACCATCAAAGTGGAGTTCTTGAATTGTTGTAATTATGCCTAAACAGGTTCAGTGATCCATGATGCAGCACTGCCCCAAGGCAAATGAAGAAACATGTCAAGAAGTTCTTTAAGCAACTATACAGAAAAGACTTGAGACATTGAGTAGTTTTGACTGTGAAAGCATCCATCCCAAACTTCAGAGTCAAATTCTTTCAAAACAACTGTTTCACAGTAGTTTGCATAATAGTAAATTAAACTTCCAAAAAGCACATTCTTTTCCTTTTGAGAGCTTTGCTGTATGGTATAATACTTAGTAGGAAGAAAATACAAAATCAAAGCCAATTTATCTAGCTGGGGGAAAAGCCTGCATTTGTTACTCCAATTATTTTTAGAGTTTTCTTCCTGCTGAAATTATTGGAATACAAAAACAGGGAGTGGTTAAAGTGTTGGGGAAACACTTTCAATTGGCTTTAGCAAATATTTAACAAGGAGCCATGAAGTTAACTCAGGAAAATTGCTAAACAATTTAAAAAGCAGCAAGAAAACAATAGTCAGAGGCTTGATTTTTAGAAGGCTTTGCAAGTAGTCAGTAGTCCACAATAAGGCTGACCTTCACAGCTTTAAGGTTTAGGAAGAGAGGATGGGGAGATAATTAGTTGTAGGACGGGGGGTAGAAATAGAAAGAAAATTTTGACTTAGATCCCATCCCCTGAGGCAGCGAAGGAACAGAAGGCCGAGTGAGGTAAAAGTTACTAGACAATGACAATAGACAGAGACCAGAGGACAATATCCCCAACACTCCATGGCAGCCTGGGTATTGATTCTGACCTTGAGATACAAGTCTAAGACTAACTATCCAAACAGGATCAGAAACACCTTTAGAGGTATTTTGTATTCCTTATAAATTATGTTTAGCCTATAAAGCTCAACGGTTCCCTCTCTATAGACCCTATACCATTGGGAATACTTAGCAGTACAAAAAGAGAGTTGTAGCATGAAGATTTTAAAGAAAAGGAACAGATTCAAAGATTTTTGAGAAGGTAGAGTATAGGGAGCCTATACCAAATCAATGACAATAAACAATAAAGGTGAACAATTTTTTTTTAAAAAATATATAGCATTGTTTCTTATGTTTTTATTTATTTATTTATTTTTAAAGATTTTATTTATTTATTTGAGAGAGAGAGAATGAGAGAGAGAGAGCATGAGAGGGAGGAGGGTCAGAGGGAGAAGCAGACTCCCTGCCAAGCAGGGAGCCCGATGTGGGACTCGATCCCGGGACTCCAGATGACCTGAGCTGAAGGCAGTCACTTAACCAACTGAGCCACCCAGGCGCCCCAAAGGTAAACAATTTATAATAATAATAAGTAACTTTAAAATAATACCTTAATATTTATTAAGTTATTACTATGTGCTAGCAGAGTTCTAAACTCTTTCCTTGTGTTAATTGACTTAACACTCATAACAACAGTAGAGGTAGGTAGTTTTATTATTCTCATTTTACCGACAAGGAAACTGAGGCATAGAAAGGTGAAATAACTTGTCAAAGTGGCTGGACTGATATGTGATGGAGGCAAGATTCACACTCTTGCTTCAGAATCTGTATGGTCAGTCACTAAACCCTTTTGCTGTTTGTTCTATAAGCATCTTTTTTTTTTTTTTCCCGTAATACACAAGCATATTTTTTAATTCTAAAGGGATTCTCTGACCACCTTTATTTCCTAGGAAAATTTATGCTGAAGTTTGTTTATTGATTGGTTTTCTTGTTAAATCCCGAAACTTGGCCATGGAAGTGTAAACTGAAATGATGGAATCAGTTCTTCAGAACAAATGCTACTGTCTGATTTGGCGGCTGCTGCTTCGTGGCTATATACCAATGACTGTTAGGACCGATTCAAATTCCTAACTCTAGTAATACTCCACGTTTGCCTTGAATATCTGTTTGCTTTCTTTTTTTTTAAAAGATTTTATTTATTTATTTGAGAGAGAGAATAAGAGACAGAGAGCATGAGAGGGAGGAGGGTCAGGGGGAGAAGCAGACCCCCCTGTTGAGCAGGGAGCCCAATGCGGGACTCGATCCCGGGACTCCAGGATCATGACCTGAGCCGAAGGCAGTCGCTTAACCAACTGAGCCACCCAGGCGCCCCTCAGTTTGCTTCTTGATTCATTGAGCTATCCATCTGAGCAGCATTATGTACAGTGGAACTGGCCTAGCGCAGCATCACGGTGTCATGGGTTGACCAAGAACAGATGATAGGGCAGTTGCTGTCACTCTGTAATGTTCAATTCAGTAAGCAACAACTCCACCAAACAGAGGCATTATTTCCAGGGTTCACTGATACGGAGTTATCCCATTTCACTCACTGGTCTACAGAAACAGATTCAACGTTCGCATTAATGATGGTCCTTTGGCAGTTAAAGCATTGTAGAGGTAGAGGTCATTTTTCATGTGGGGATTGTAAGTGGGTAGATACTGGATGGAAACAGGGGTTGAGAAAGAATGGAAAGGATAGGAAAGAGGACAAAAATAGCCTGATAGGTCATACCACCTTAATTTATTAACTCACAGAAAGCACCTGTGAGGGGGAATCAGACGTAAGGTTATTTCTTCATTTCAGTGAAAATAAAGGTACTACTCTGTTGTTTAATCTCCTTCGGTTTCTAGTTCAATGGTAATTTGATGTTCTAGGGAACACTTATTATCCTCTGTAAAATACAACAGACTTAGTTTTTCAAGTCAATGCAAATGTACAGAAAAAGAAAAAAAGTACTATATGCTGGCTAATTGAACATAATAATAAAAAAGGAAATAAATCAAAGGAAGTGATAAAAGAATAAGAAAAACAGAAACTTATAACGTTAATTGGTATTGTTTCCTTTGGATTCTGCCCCATTTTGCTTGCTCCTATTTACCAAATATGATGATATGGGGGAGGTATTTGGGTTGGTGAAATGACAATATGCAACTCTTACTAATCTTCAGATTTTCACTACTTCTAAAAAGGTGCCACGTGTGTGTGCATGTGTGTGTGTGTCTAAATGCAGGCATTTTGTCCTAGGAATGAGAGACTCATAAACACATTTTTCTATCCTCTGCAGTCAATAAATTGGGTAGACTACACCATAAAAAATCTTTGGTAGAAGACTGAGTACATATACCATTCTATTAAGAACACCATAAATTTAAAATGAGAAATTTTTTTAAAGCTCTAAAACATAACTAAGACAACTCAGAAAATTAACTTACAACTCATGAGGGCAAATACCTAAGAGCCAATTTATCCAATTTGCATTGCTTACACCCATTTTCTAGATGGTGTTTATAGAATAAATCATGCCATTCATTGGAAACACTGCTGCGGAATATACCAAATACATAACTGGGATAGTAGGGTAAAATAAAAAGTCATTACTTTTCAATGAGTATAAAATTAGTGTTATTTTACATCTGTGTCTCTACTACCCATCTTAAGATATGAAATGTTGCAAGCACAGTGGATGCCCTCTGTGTACCCCTTACTAATCACATTCTTCTTTATCTCTACAGTGATTGCTGTCTGGGATTTAGTATTTGTCATTCCCCTGCATTTTTCTATACTTTTATCATATCCTTAAGCCTGAAATAGGACTGTTCTGCAATTTTAACTTCATATGGATAAATTTATTAATGCAATCTGTATGCATGTTTTTGCAACTTTTTTTTAGATTGCTGTTATGTTTGTGAGTTTCAGACATACTGATTCAGGAAACTCTAGTTCATTCCCTGTATGAATATAAATCACAACTTATCCATTTTCTTTCCTTTTTTTCAGCCTTATTGAGACATAACTGACATATAACACTGTGTAAGTTTGAAGCGTGCAATGTGATGATTTGATACATCTATATATTGTGAAATGATTAACACAATAAAATTAGTTAACATATCCATCATCTCACATGATTACAAGTTTTTTTTGTGTACAGTAAGAACATTTAAGATCTATTCTCTTAGCAATTTTGAAGTATATAATACAGTATTGCTCACTGTAATTACCATGATATACATCAGTTCCCTAGAACTTACTCACTTGTAACTGGAAGTTTGTATCCTTTGACCAACATCTCCCCATTTCCCCAACCCCCCAAGCCCCTGGCAACTACCATTTTATGCTCTGTTTCTGTGAGTTTGCCTTTTTTAAGATTCAACATATAAATGAGATCATACAATGTTTGTCTTTCTCTGGCTTATTTCACTTAGGAAAATGCCCTCAACGTCCATCCATGTTGTAAGTGGCAGGATTTCCTTCTTTTTTATGGTTGAACAATATTCCCTTGTATATACATGCCACATACTCTTTATTCATATGTAAACAATGGACACATAGGTTGTTTTAAAATAGCTATTATCAAAAAGACAAGAGATAATGAGCACTGGTGAGGATGTACAGAAAGGGAACCCTTGTACATGTTGGTGGGAATGTAAGTTGGTACAACCACTATGGAAAATAGTATAGAGGTTCCTCAAAAAATTAAAAATAGAACTACCCTAGGATCCAGCAATCCCACTCTGGATATATATCCTAAGGCAATAAAATCATTATGTTGAAGAGGTATCCATTTTCTTTTCTTTTTTTTTCAAGATTTTATTTATTTATTTGACAGAGAGAGAGAGACAGCGAGAGAGGGAACACAAGCAGGGGGAGCGGGAGAGGGAGAAGCAGGCTCCCCACTGAGCAGGGAGCTCGATGCGGGGTCGATCCCTGGACCCCAGGATCATGACCTGAGCTGAAGGCAGACACTCAATGACTGAGCCACCCAGGCACCCCCCATTTTCTTTTTGACAAATATTTAGGTTCTTTACAGTATTTTGAAACAATGCTGCTATGAACGTTCTTATATATGTATCCTTGTACACAGGAGCAAAAGTTCTTTCCAGATATATAGCTAGGAGTGAAATTCATTCATTTATTTATTTAATTCATATTTATTGAATACCTTTTATGTACCAGGCACCATTCTAGGCTCTAGGGACACAACAAGAATCAGATGGCAGCCCCTATATTCAAGGGTTTTATATTCTACTTAGGAAGACAGACAATGAGAAAAATTAAACAAGTAAAATGCAGAGTATATCGGATAAGTTCTGTGGAGAAAAACAAAATGACTGGAGTAGAGAGTAAGGTGGGGAGGACCTGTTCTTTTACATCGAGTAGTTATGGAAGGCCATACTCTGAAGGTGACATTTAAGGAGAGATATTAAGGAGATGAAGGATCTAATCCTGCCTATATCTGGGGGAAGAGTACTTTACATAGGGGGAACAGCATGTATACAGGCCTGAGACAGGAACACACCTGGCATGTTAGAGTGCAGCAAGAACACCATTATGGCTGGAATGGACCAAACAGGAGCATAGTAGAGCATCAGAGAGATGGTGCCTTATTAATGTTTATAGGGCCTATAGATTTTACTCTGAATGAGATAGAAGGTACTGGAGAGCTTTGTGTTGTGTTTGATCACAATTTCATTAAAAAGAATCATGCTAGGTGCAATATAGAGTGTAATGAGCAAGGATGGACACTAGGAGACAGATTAGGAAGGTAATGCAAATATCCCAGGGGAAGATGATGGTAGCTTGGCCCAGCCAATGATGAGAGCCTGATTAGTGGAGGTGGTATGAAGTGGTCAGATTCTAGATATATTAAAGGTTGAGCCAACTGGATTTGCTGGATGGATTGGATGATGTGAGATGTTAGAAAAAGAGGAGCCAAGGATGACTTCAAGGTTTTTCCCTTGAACAGCTGGAAGGAGGACTGTCACTTGTTGATATGGAAAAGATTTAGAAAGAGAAGGTTTTTGGAGGAGAGGAGAACCAGAAGTTCAGTCTGGATATATTAAATTTGATAAACCTATTAGATATCCAAGTAGAGATGTCCAGTAGGCAATTGGTTATTACATAAAAGTTTAGGGTATGTACACCTTCAACTTTACTGTGTATCACAAAATTGTTCCCCAAATTATTTGTACCTAATTACATTTCATGTTGCTGTAACAATACCTGTATGGTCGATTTTTCATACTGATAATCTAATGGTATTATCTGGTGTTGTATTGTGACAATATTCTTTAACAAAAACAAATAATACTCTGGAACTAAGCCATCTGGATTTTTTTTTTTTTTTAATATGAGAGAGAGAGAGAAAGAGAGAATGCACAAGCGGGGGGAGGGGCAAAGGGAGCCAGAGAAGCAGACTCCCCACTGAGCAGGAGCCCAATGATGTGGGGATCCATCCTTGGATCCTGGGATCATGACCTGAGCTGAAGGCAGACACTTTAACAGACTGAAACACCCAGGCGCCCCAAGCCATCTGGATCCTAACAAGCACCACATGTTCATAACCTACTGGCTAATGGTGCTGTTGCCACATTTTCCCAAACCAAAGTAGTCAATAATCGGGATATACTGATACCCTTTGTAAGAAAAGTGAATCAGTGGTTTGTTTCTATTTTCTTTTGAGGAGATGGAAAATTTACAGACCGCATTGCATAGATTTGATATGTATAATTCTCTTGTTTTGGCTTTTGATGATGATCAAAGTCTCACTGATGCAAACTAATTGGAAGCATTGGAGATACTGGGTTTTGATTTTAAAAAGAAATAATTTAATTACTTTTAATTACATATATTGATTGAAACTTTATTAGGCTAATAGTGATGACCTAATAGGCATCTTATGATCAGATGTGAGTAGTTGTACTTAGAATATTAACTATGCTTGGACTATTGCTGGGTTCACTTTTATTGCAATATGTTTAAAAGTGTTTTTCCTAGGGGCGCCTGGGTGGCTCAGTTGGTTAAGCAGCTGCCTTCAGCTCAGGTCATGATCCCAGGGTCCTGGGATCGAGCCCTACATCGGGCTCCCCGCTCAGCGGGAAGCCTGCTTCTCTCTCTCCCTCTGACTGCCACTCTGCCTACTTGTGCTCTCTATCTCTCTGTCAAATAAATAAAAACCTATAAAAAAAAAAAGTGTTTTTCCTCCTTAAGAGTATGTACAGATTTACCTTACAATACAGCTTGAATATGAGGATGGTTTAGACTTCTTCTCATAAAGTGGGAATAATTTATTTTGTTTGTAGTTACTTGATGTAGACTATCTGCTTTCCCCATGGCCAAACATTTTTTGGCTTATGTTGATTGACTTACTTTGCAGTATTAACTTACTGCAAAAAAAAAAAAAAAGAGAGAGAACAACCGTGAATGGCTGTGTGTGTGTGTGTGTGTTTAACATAGAAAAATATTGTGGAAATTATCAGAATACCATTTTTTTAAAAGATATTTGGAATATGAATTCCAGATGGTAGTTCTGCTCATTTCCATTTCTGGAGCTTGTCAGTAAGCCATGCACAACAAGCAAAACAGCAGTGATGGTGGCTAAATCTTCTCGTGAGTCACTCAGTACCTGATCAGGAATCAGAAGACCTGAGTTATATTCTAGTCTCTATGGTTAATTAATTATTTTTCTGTTCCTTGGCAAATAATTTCCTAGTTGTCTTAGTTTCCTAATATTTAAATGGTTTGAAATATATGGTTGCCATAATATTTTTAAAAATATAAAGTGAAAATGTGAGGTCTCATTTTTATAGTACTGGAGGTACATTTGAACTAAAATCCTTCATGAATTTTTCTCCAACTCACAGAAGTTGAGAGTTGAGGGAACAGGCAAGGTGAGTGATGTAAGGGAACATGTTTTTATACTGTTATAAAGTAGTGCATGTGAAATATGAAACACTGGGACATAATCAGAAAAATTTGTGAATTCTGACTTGATTTTATTTAATGTAATAATTCAAATTGTTAACAAATAATTTGTGCGTAATTTGAGTAGTATCTAAATTATATATGACCTCAATTACTATACATAAGCTTTCTTCCATCAGCATTTCTCTCTTTTGTTGGAACTATGTAAGAATAACGAAAGAAAACAGATTTTTTTTTTTCAGTCCTCTTTGTGGTTGTAACTGGTATTTGTGCCAGTTATATTTGTGGGAGGATGAAGTAGAAGAGCCTTGAAATGACTGGCCTGGCTTCGATCATACTGTTTCCACCAGCCCTGCCTTTAGCAAGGGCCATTTTATCTAAGTTTCACTATGTCCAGGTTCTCAGACCAAATGGTTTCTATTTAGGCCAAATTTAAGAAGCTCCAGGCCAGCAACTTAGTAGCCCAGCCTTGTCAGTCTAACAATTTGTTTCCCTAATCTGGACCCAGCACTAAAGTCCCACCTCATTTAATCATACCTGAGTCTCTATTTCCTGAACTGTCCCTGTTCTATTGTCCTTTGGAGCAGTAGCCTTGTCTTTTCCTTAACTAAACTCCTGAAGGGTAGAACTTTCTCCCTGTGCTCCAGACCCTGTATCTGGATGCTGATACCTGCTGCCATATTTTCCTGTGATGTATGCCATTTAAGTAAGTCTGGACCTTACCATTGGCAATTGCACCACATCTCACTCATCTGCCCTATAGCTGCTGACTTCTCAATAACTGAATGTCTCTATGCTTATCAGTCAGCTCTTTGGGGCCTCTGCTTATTGCTTGCTTCAGGTTCCTCTGACATCTCCTTGCTCTCTATGGATTCTGCTAGAGATCTGCTTCTGGGATCTTAGGAGGTAGCCTAGTAATCAATAGGTCTGTGCAATCTCTGGGTTTAGAGTCTCCTGTACTGACTGAGTCAAGCCAGTTTCTAAAATGCCCCAGTGCAGGGTACATTTTACTAAAGGCATTCTTCTTCATATGAAATTTTCTTCAAAGAAGATGATCTCTTTAGACTCTCATGTCTCATGTGGAAAAGGAACTCAGTGTTCTTAGGCATTTGTTATACCTACAAATGCATGAAAAAGAGTACCAAGATCTTTGGAACAGAAATTAAGAAAATCCAGCACACTCCCCTCTCAAAATACAAAATAAAAAACAGACAAAAACTCCAAAAGGATAAAAAAATGACCAGCTAACTTTAAACAATGGAACATTTCATCAAAGACTTAATTACTCTAGAAGGGCATAATTTGTAATGTCTGATGGACATTGGTCATGGACTTTGGTAGACCAGGAGATGACAAGAGAAAACTAGTTACTAATTCTGTAGTTACTAACTAAATTAATAATGCTCCTCCAACCCCAGTAAAAAGAAAGGAGGCAGAAGCATGAATTTGATGTACCCCAAATTACTAAATGTTTAAGTGAAATTTAATGTAGTAATTATGGTCTGCTCACCTAAATTAATCCTTTGATGTTAAATGGATTGTTTTTGTCATTTTTGAAGGGATATGATATATTTACTTGCCATGGTAATACATTTGAAAGGGTATTATTTTGAAGGTAAATGTAAGTGGAGTCAGATGTTGTATGAGAATCTGTGGAACTGTTTTGAATAACATGTGAAAGTATTACTCATAGATGATTATTTGTTCCCAAGATTAGTAGGTTAAAAACAATCTAAATAGAATCCAAAAGAATCAAATAATTTCATTTCCATCATAGGCAAAATAACAGGAAAAATTCTTTATGGAAAAGATACATAAATGCAGAATTTAGGACATCTCTAATGAAATGAACCCATTAAGAAGTTTTTTACTGCCCCCTGCTGTCAGTTTCTAAAAGAAATATAGCAAAATAACTGTAAAAACTGACTCAAGAGGAATTAAGGCGCTGCCTTGAACAAAAATTCCCTGCCTTTAATTACACCACTTTTTAGCCAGTAATGCTAATGCTTACTTCATGTTTGTGAGCAATAATCTGTCAAACTAAGAGACCAACTCTAGCAAAGTGTGTATTAGTGGATGTAGGGTGAGAGGTCAAGTTCATGGTTTGTGAAATGCTATACTAATAAGAATGTACCAGTGTTACAATTTTTAGACAATGATGTCTACTTTACCATTTTGCCAAATTTCACAATTTTGAATTTACTTTTTAATATTTATATAACCCAGGTAAAACATCCTTCATTAATAAAAGCAAAACTTTGAAAATGAATGAATGTATGGCTTATTTTTATAGTATAATCCAGCTTGCAATGTTATTTTCATTTTGGCATATAAAATTAAGAAATGAGAAATAATAAAAGTAATAGGTAATACTAGTGCTGCAGTCACGAGGTGCAAGGCACGGTTTTATTTTTTCACATATTATTTTACATAGTCATCATAAAATAGAATGAAGTAGGCTTTATTTTAATTCCCATTTCACAGATGAAGAAACTAAGTCACAAAGCAACTTGCCTCCGTGACACAATTGGTAAAAGGTGGAGCCACGATTGGAAACCCTGCAGTCTGACTCCTGGGTCCCTCCTCTTAACCTTTTCGCACAGAAAGTATGAACTCTGCAGTTGAGGAAGAACTCCAGAAATTAGACTGGTCGTGGTGGTGTAGGAGCATATTGACTCCAACTAACCATGCACTCATGTAATTATTATTATTTTCATCATTTTTTGCTATACCCATGCTGTAGTGGCCAGAGCCTGTGTATAAGCAACAGACCTGTATTTCTTTTTTTTTTTTTTTAAAGATTTTATTTATTTATTTGAGAGAGAGAGAATGAGAGACAGAGAGCACGAGAGGGAAGAGGGCAGAGGGAGAAGCAGACCCCCCGCCGAGCAGGGAGCCCGATGCGGGACTCGATCCCGGGACTCCAGGATCATGACCTGAGCCGAAGGCAGTCGCTTAACCAACTGAGCCACCCAGGCACCCCAGACCTGTATTTCTTTCAGTTTGGTTTATCTTTCTGTGTTTCCTTGGTTGCATCACATTCAAGGTGTGTGGGTGTGCTTTTTTAAGTGACTATGTGGCCACTTAGCCCAGGCCTTAGATCAGAATATATATTTGGGGGTTAATCTTGTGGTTGGCCTCTGCATACCCGTGCCTTTCATCTCTGTACTGCCAGACGACTTCCAGGTTTAGCCACACTTTCAACTGTCTTCAGCACCTCTTATTCAAATGATGCACACACTTTCACAGTACTTTGAATGAATCAGTTGCCCATTTTAAGTTTCCTTGGATGCTGTTAATCCCAGAGTCCTATTATTAAATAGGTACCTATTTGTACCCCTCTATGACTGTCTGGTCCTTTGCCTTCCCCTTAGTAGCACATGGTTCATGGTAACAGACACATCCCACCAGGGTTAACTAGAACAACTAGTATTTGCAATTCTGGGACGCTTTTGCCTTGCAGGTATTTGAAAACACCACTTCAGGCTCCAGAGGGCTAACTCTACAGGAAATCTCTTCTCATCCCACATTAAAGTAAAACCAAAAGTCAACACAAATCATTTGCTATTCATAATAAAAAGTTCTTACCTGACTCGAGGAATTGGGTTTCCAGTGACTCTACACTCCAAGTAAACTCTACTTCCTTCTGCCACTTCTTGGCTCCGAAGCTTCTGGATGAATCGCGGAGCTGAGGGGAAGTGGAGTGCATTCTGGGTCTGTGGGTGAGAGATGTTATTGCATGGCACTGCCTTGTCCTGGTCTGCCTGGTAGCAATGCCTGGCTTCGGGTAACTTGACCTCAGCTTCCATCTCCTGTTGGTCTCCAGTGGGGCTTTGGCTGGCTGAGGCACTCATCAGGGCTGACCGTGGATTTTTAGGAGACAAGTACCCACTGTCTGGGGATGAGGACTCCCCGTTTGGGCTTCTATTTCTTGGCTTTGCTGCTTCTCTAAATATGGATGTCAGCTCCTCGATGAAATTAGCCGCCTTGTCACATAGCTGGCTCTGGGGGCCAGTCTTACCTTGATATGCTGGTTTGGGCTTTACACTTGTGTTGGGAGTTTTTGCACCCCGTTTTTCAGCCTTTCGGAGGCTCCGGATATAGCTGGGGCTGGCAAGCAGGGGTGATTTGGCAGGTTTCCTCTTTGAAGCAGGTGAAGAGATACGGTCAGTTTGTTCTGACGGAGATTGGACAGGTGTTGGCTTGTTATCATGAGGTCTTCCTGAGGAGGTTGGCTCACCAAATTTGGTCTCCTTATGGGAAGGATTTTCACAGACACCTACAGGAGAAGCGTTGAAAATCTGTGAGATCTCCTTTTCTGAGTCAAAATCTTCTGTTTCAGAGTTGGCTATAGCTCTCCGGGCCAGGTCAAGACTCTTGTTTATCTCTTCCTGGCTGAGAAAAGCAGATAGCTCAGGGAAGAAGTCAGCATTCTTGCTTTCTTCGTGCATGTCTGATAGGGAATCATAGAACGAGTCATGGGAGGAAGTCTCTGACATATTTCAGTAGTCTTCACACACTTTTTGTTTGCTCTCAACAGGAAGGCCAGAGGCACTGGAAACCAGTTTACCTCTTGTGTTCTGAAAGACAACATAGAGAGAATTGCCATTAGTAGTGTGGGTGTGTTTGTGTGTGGTTATCATAAAATTACTAATTTACAAGTTGGGAGAAACATTAAAGTGAACAAATGAACTTTTGTAAAAATTGTTTTTCTCTATTCTTCAAGTTGGAAGAAACATCAAGTATACTTGTGTTTAATATTTATCATTTTAATTTACTGTTTTCCCTGTGAGTGAATATTAAGTATCTTACTAACAAGCACTGAATAATTCAAACAGAAAATATCTGTAGTAGGCACTAAGAGTTAGTTTGCAGGCCATACAGAAACAGGTGGTGGGATGGATTTGGCCCAGGGGCTAAAGTTTGCTGACTCTTGATCTAGACTGAGGACATAGTCCCTATGTTCAAGGAATTAAAAATCATGTGGGGTTATAAAGGGGGGAGGTGGAAAAGACATTAAACAATTAATATGAAATTTGGATAGAGTGTCAAAGGAAAATGAAAAGAGCTTTGTTGCTGTGAGAACCTAACTTAAATCTTTTAAGGACATGTGAGAGAACTCTGTGCCTTGCACAGGACATTTATATGGAAATACCATCAGTATTTCCATGTTCATTATATAGAAATACCACCACCAGTTTCATGACCTGCAAAACAATTGGGCAGGAGCTGAAATTTCCACTGCAAATATTATGAGGCAATGACTCTTCTGTTACTCTAAGTATGCTATTCTTTTTCTATATATTGTTCATAGAATGATAGAGGGAAGATCTAGAAAACTTCAGAAGGGAAACTTGCCTCAAGATTGAGTCTAAAAGTCAATAAAGGAACCTTGTTGGATGTGGTGGAACTCAACTTTATAGGCTGGGTCAGGAGTAAACTTAGTGAGAAATTCATTCTCCATAAGGTCAGTGTTCCTCATGAGGATAGAATTGGGCTGCTTGTCCAGAATCAGTTTCCCATCTAGAGATTCTGCTTAGAGTGATGAGATTTTGTTCTATTAAGTGAAATGTCATTTTCTCTATGACCAAAAAAGAGCCAGCTTGCATTTTTGACTCCGGCAAGTCTCCAATCTCAAAGAGTATTATGTAGAGGGGTTCCAGAAATCTACCTCGAGGACTTACTACCACATAGGATGCAGTGATTCATAGAACCTGTCAATTCAACAGAAGATATGTAATCAGATCCTAAAGCTCAATATTAACCTACTGTGTCTTCTTTAGTTGAAAGTTGTACTTGAGTCTTAGATGTCCTCTTAGAAAGATTACTCTGTTATACCTGAATTATGAGATTCTCCACATTCTAGTCTTTTCCTACCTACTAAGCCATATTACCCTGTATTCTCCTAGTAAATCTTACAAATCCACTGGAGTGGTATTGTCACCGTCTCCCTCTTTATAACATTCTAATTCCTTTGTCCTGTCTGTACTCCAGAATGGAATCATTCTGATTCCTCACCGATTCTTTAAATTAGCCCATATATGGAGAAAAGTTGTATTCAGTGTATTTTGTATATTTTAGTATGTTTTGTTCATGAGAAACAGGCAGTTAGCACATGATTTTGAAAAGGCACAATCAAACACAGAAACTATTATGTATAGAATATATAATACAGAGAATGCAAAATTAAATATGAAAATATATAGCCTGATTTTCAGTTTTTTCGCATACCCTTCATCTAAGTACCCATTAGCTTTTACCTTCCGACATAGCCTTCTCCCAAAACTTAAGTATCAGGAAGTAGAAAATTCTGTTTCAGTTTGTGTGCCACTTTCCCTCAAGGTCAAGGCTCACTGAGGCTCAAAATCCAGAAATGTGGGTGGGAGCTTGGAAGTTTATGAAGGTGGAAGGAGAGACCACATACTAGTGTTCTAGTAGTTGTGGTTCTCAGTGGGAAGCCAAATCTGGGGACCGGTAGTCAAAAGCTTGGAGCTTGTTTCTGGCCACAAAAAGGAAAAAAAACCCAGCAAAATCATGGCAAATATAACAAGTATCATAATAAACATTTATGCAAGGTTTTATTTAACTAATTAATGAGGAAACTGGTAAGATATACAACTATTTCAAAGCAGACTCTAAAGTATATGAATATATATGTACATAAGTATATGTGTACATATATAAGTATATATGCAGACAATCAAGAATGCTGAAATGAATTTACTAATAAATTTGAAACTGGTTAATATAGAGAGAGCAGTAAAATGTAATGTTTGGAGTCATTTCTATGGAGTACAAACTAATAGTATTTCTACTGGAAAAAATTTATTTGTATATTCATGTTCAAGTATAATTTGCATTGCTATTAGATTTCTACAGTTTACAAAGTTATAGAATTGCCTACTTAAAGGCAGAAAAGGCATACACCACAATAGAATCAGATGACCCTGGAAGGTCTACCAGACCCTACCCAGTATTCCACTGAAAAGACACCAGTTTCCTATTGCTTATTTCAAAGCCTTTCATACTTTGTCCTGAGAAGGCAGATGGGTTTCTCCCAGAAGAGAGCCCTTAACTACATTTGGCCCTTCAGTCAGCAAATATGGTAGTGGTTTAGGAGAAGTCAAGGTCAAGGTCAACTCTTAAAATGTGTGAGGATATAAGTCACCAGGCAACATTAACCCAGAAGACATGAAAATTGGAAGAGAAAGATGCTTAGGCCAAAAGTATGTTTATATACTGAAGGCAAAACAGACCATATTTCCATTTCTTGCAAAATGTATTTTTTGGAAGAGAAGCTATTGGTCTGTTTATTTTTGGCCTTAGAGAAATTAATTTTTTGTATTGAACTCAATGTGAGAGAGAGAGATTGGAAAATATAATTTTAAAAAAGATTTTATTTATTTTTGTGAGAGAGAGAGGGAGCAAGTGAGAGAGAGCACAAAAGTGGGGGGAGGAGGGGAGGAGCAGAGGGAGAAGCAGACTGAGCAGGGAGCCCAATGTGGGGCTCAATTCGAGAATCCTGGAATCATGACCTGAGCCGAAGGCAGATGCTTAACTGACTGAGCCACCCAGGCGCCTGGGAAATATAGTTTTGAAAAAGACAGGTTTCTGTCCTCATGGAACTTAGTCTATCAGGGATATAAATAAGTAATAAGCATATATAATTTAGTGTGTCAAGTGCCATGATGAGAGAACAAAGAGCTATGTTAGCACCTAGAAGGGATAACAGGATTAGGATCAAGAAAAGCTTTATGGAAGATGAAGCCTATAGGATGGTATGTGAAGGAGGAGGAAGAGTTAGGCAGGTAAAGAGGACACTGGCAGAAGCATAGACAAAGTCTTGGATCCCAGGGAAAGTATGACAGATTCAGGTAACTCAGAGAGGTTCACTGAAACAGAAATCTGTGTGAAGAACTTGAATTTTATCTTAGGTGAGCTAGAGGACAAAGAAGACTGTTAAGTATGTGAGAAACATCAATAGAGTTGCATTTTATTTTTACCTTTTTTTAAAAGATTTTATTTATTTATTTGAGAGAGACCCTGAGATGACGACCTGAGCCGAAGGCAGATGCTTAACCAACTGAGCCACCCAGGCACCCCAAGAGTTGCATTTTAGAAAGATAACTGATTGTAGCTTAGCTCAGGGACTGAGGGGAAGAAGAAAGTCAGTGGGAAGGCTTGTGTCCTATTCTTGGGGTTGTGTATATTTATCATTGCTTTATCTTTGGTTGTCCATCATCTGAGCCTCCTTATTAGTTTTGGATAATTCCTCATGTTATAAGCCTCGGTGAGAAGCTAAGCTCACTCATCATAATGGAATATGGAATCTCCAAATATTTGCTTTCCCAGCCCCTTGGAGCCTGGGCACAAGTCTTGGCACATGGCAGTTATATGCATCCATCTTGGACTTTGAGGCAGGTTCCATGGAGGAAGGATTCTGGTTTCTGGTTGTAGCAGCAGATGCAGCAACATGGGGTATGAGAGGCAGAAGTAGTGACTGTGCAGAGGTGAGAGCTGGAAGCTGTGGTGTGGACTGTTGAGCTGCCACAGTGTGGTAGCCACACACGAGCTTTTTCCTGGCCTTTTGGTCTTGCCTCCAGCATACACTCTGGGCCTCATTCTGTGAATGGGCACAACTCCTTTCAATAATTCGCTTTGCACTCAAGTTGACCAAAGAATATTTCTGTCACTTGCCACTAAGGAGAACAACTGATAGTAGATAAAAAAACATGACAGAGGCCTGAGTAAGTGACATTGGGATGGACAACAGATAGAAGATAGGACAGAAATCTGTGATTGATTAAATGAACAGATGATGCAGAGACAGGATTATAGATTTCTTATTCAAACAATGGGATGGATGGCGCCATTAACTCACATGACACAAATGGGGGGACAAGTTTTGAGAAAAAAAAAATCTTAATTTTGATTTGCACCTTTTGCAACTGGGAACTCTGGTATTGATGTCTGGAAGGCAATTTGAGATACTGGTCCAGAGTACATGAGAAAAGAGAGCAAAACTTGATTGGGAATTATTAGCCAATGGGTGGCAATGTAAGACATGGGGGTGGATAAGATCATCAAGAAAGAAAGAGAAAAAAAAAAAAACAATCCTCCAGAGAGTTCGGGGAAAACCAGGAGACTGGGGTGTCATGGAAGCTGGGCAAGAAAATGTCCATGAAGGAGGAAGTATCCTTTTGACTTAGCAACTAGGAACATTTAATACCATTGGCAACAGCAGTTTTGGTGTATGTGACAGAGATTTAAGCCAGATTCCAAATATGTTGAGAAATTATGGAAGGAAAGGAAATATAGATTGTATGTGCCGTTGACTATTTTGAGAAGTTTATAAAGAGACGGACAGACAGAGGTAGTAGGTGGACAAATGTATGAAAATCTGGTGGGTTTATTTGTTTAAGATGTGGCTCAGGAATGTGTTTCAGGGCTAATGGAATTAGACAGTAGAGAGGGAGAAGCGGAAGATCCATGTTAAGAAAGTGATGATGATGAATAGACTGGGTCTTCCAGGATGTGAGATGAAATGAGTTATTATGGTACAAATGACTTCAGGTTGGAAGGGAACAGTTCTTCCATTGTCAGAGGAAAGAAATAACTTAAGTATGCGTGCGTGTGTGTGTATGTGTGTGTGTGAAAGAAGGGGTAAGGGGGAATCTGGATAAATTTGTAATTGAAAGAAAGGGGAGCTCCTATCTTGAGATTTCTGAGGATCTGGAAGTTTATGAGGACAGGAGACAATTTGAAATAGCTGATGTAGAGAAACGAAAAAATTTCCTTAAGAACGATTTACGGGCAGGGGCGCTTGGGTGGCTTAGTCGGTTAAGCGTCTGCCTTCAGCTCAGGTTATCATCTCAGGGTTCTGGGATCGAACCCTGCATTGGGCTCCCTGCTCAGTGGGGAGTCTGCTTCACCCTCTCCTTCTGCCACACTCCCCTCCAACTTGTGCGCGCACACTCTCTCTCAAATAAGTAAAATCTTAAAAAAAAAAAAAAGGATTTATGGGCAGAGGTGAGGACTTAGCTGAAGTTAAATGTGATGTATTTATAGTGTCATTAATCAGTGTGATCCCACACTTCTCTTCACTAGAGCTCAGCAATCCAAGTGAAGATGTGGAGATAAGATGCTCCAGGTTTTGACACACAGGTAAGATGAAAGGGAAATGGACAAGTTGTTGAGAATATCAGCAAGATGGGGGGTGGATTCTAAAATCTATGCTGGATTTGGATTCATGGGTAGGAGTTTGATCATAAAGAGCTTAGGGGCTGAAGGCCCAATGAAAGTAAAGGGAGGGTGTAGTGGGAATGACTGAATGAGAGATCTGGAAGGATATATCGAGATAGTGAAATGTCTGAATTGATCATTTCAGAGGCAGAGCCTTTTGACTCCTGATGCATTTAGAGTGTGGCCATGTGAATGTCTTTGACTGTCTTTGAAGAACAATGCCAGAGTTTAGTAGTTGCAACAGAGGCTTTATGATTGACAAAACCTAAAATATTTATCCAGACTTTTATAGGAAAATTTCCCAACCCTGCTATAGAACATCAGCTACCTAATAACTTCACCTAGCATGAAGTTACTACTACTAATAGTAATTATCTACTAGTAATAATAATCCTGATAATGATAATGGCTAACAATGTACTGCTCACCATGAGGTTGGCATTGTGTCAAGTGCCATTATGTAGATTATTTCATTTAAAAATCTCACAACAGGCCCCAGTTTACAAAGAAGGAAACTGAGGCAGAAAATGTGAATAGAAGAGCGAAGATTTAAACCCAATGACTTCAGAACTTATTACCTTAACCATACACTTAACTACCAATATATTATAGTTTCCACAACCAAGAATCCTGAGCAATGTATCAGATTAATAAAACTGAGGATCAGTTTTCTGCTATTTCTGCTAATATCAGAGTTCTGCTATTAACTATACTTAGTGCAAAGTGAACATAATAGGATAAACTTTAAACCTTCATAAAAAACATTATATGAGGAAGCTTAAACTTCTGAATGATGAAACACTTTTTAGTTCATTTTTTAAAATAGGGAGTATTTGCTGGAGGCAGATTAAATCACCTGCTTATTAACTTATATTTTGGTTTTAAAGAGGCGCCTTCTGACAGGAACCAGTTGTGAGGATTAGGTGTAGCTTAAAAACTGTTTGCACAGTGAAAAAGAAAATAATAGCTCTATAGCATATATGGTTTGGGTTTAATTTGCAGCCCAGTTATTGCTGCTAGAACATGCACATGGTCTAGGGAAAATGCTCATTCAATGTGGATGAACAAGGGAGGTTTCCAGGTGGCCCAAACTCACAGGAAAATCATGCTTCAGAGATTTTCATGTCAGTCAACACCCCACAGTTAAAAGGTTGTAATCAAAAGAAATAAAACTGCAAACATCTCCATTATTTCCCTGAGATTTTATGTTTTATTTCAAACAGGGCTTTTGGTAATTCTGTGCTGGCATAATAGACACAGAAAATGAAAAACAGTGAAAAGAACTAATTATACTGTCTTTAATGAGTAAAGAAGTGAGATAAATGCCAAAAACATTAACAAGTTCCAATTTAGCAGGTAGAATTGAAAGATTTTTGAAATTTTGAGGAATAAAGCATTTTCCTACATCTTTACATTTTCTCTGCCCCCTGTCTCTGTCCTCTTAAGGAATTTGAATTGCTTGGAAATTCTTCTCTTCATCTTTTTCCCTTTCATACATTCTTCATCCATTATTAATAATTTAGCTTAAAACTCTGATAAGCCATAGCCATTTTCTAATTTCTTGGAATTTGTATAAGTCTAGCTTCTAGCCCATGGGAGAAATGGCTCTTTGTTGGCTCTGTGTGTTTTATAGTTACTCTTCCTTTCTTCTACTTCCCTTTCCTAGAAAGGTAAGTTGAACATGAAATCAATCGAATGACTGTTTATTTATCACTTAATATGCGCCAGGGAAGCTTCAAGGAGGGCAAAGATGAACCAGGCATAGTTTCTCTCCTTTAGCGATCCTATAATCTAATAGGTGGGATTAAAGGGATAAGGCAAGAGTAAAAAATAAATACAAGGAGAAACATGATAATTGCTATTAAAATAGTTTAAACATATTATAGTAAGAGATCGAAGATGGTGGGAGAGAACCTATTTACAAATTTGGCCATGTCATTCTTTTGGTATTTGTTTTCCAATGGTACTCCTCCAGTGGGTAAGAGAAGGTCTAAAACATGATATGCAGATTATCTATGTGCCTCTGGACAGCATGCTCTGAGGAAAACTCTCCAGCCTCAACCTCCTCCATCTTCACTCTGACACATGTGGCAATCATGCCTCACTGGCCTATTTTCCATTCCTCGAACATTCCATGTTCTCTCATGTCTTCATGCTTTGCACCTGCTGTTCCTTTTGCCCTTCCTTTCTGTTTTTCTGTTTCAAATTCCGGTTTATCCTTAAAAACGTTTCTTAATTTCACTTCCTTTTGGTGCTTTCTGATTCCTCAGTCAGTGTAATTCTCTTTCTTCCAAACATGACCCTTTGCATAGTATTTTATTATAACATTCATCTTATTGAATTACCAATATGAGTTAGAGAACTCTTCGTCCATTAGACTGTGAACAGCTTGAAAGAGGAGATGTAACTGACAGTCTTTGAATGGCTAATGCGTGGCATAGTGTCTGGGTCATGGCAGATGATGGAGAGAAACTAAGAAATACCTAGTACTTAAAATGTGGATTGAACCCTAACTAGGATTTGATGGGAAACAGAGCCATACAAACAAAGACACGAGGCAGAAATGTTTCATTCCCCCCTTGCTCTCAGCCATCCAGACCTCACAGCAGCATTTCTCTGGGCCCTGCTGTCCTCAGTGAATGTTCTGCTCTTTACCCTGCTGTTTCATCTGTCTTGCCTATAGTTACTCATCCCCTGGGCTCTGTTTTCTAGTAAGAACTTGATAAAGTAATCAGTGCTATATGTTAGTAGCTGTTAATGTGAAAATATAAAATACACATTACATGCTCATTTCACTAACACAAGACAGTAGTAGGCCTGACACTGCATTAATAAAAACCTTATCTATAAAGACATTGATTTTTATGTTTCTTGGTACCTGCCAAGAAAGTTTCTCATGAAAAAAATTCAGAACCAGAAAAACATTTGTTTTTTTGGCATTCCTACTACTAGACAATCACAGTTCTGTAACCTTTGATGCTGCTCTTTGGCATGGATGCTAGCAAGCTCAGAGTTAAATTTTGAATCATAGAAATACGAATATTTTTAGTCCTCTTTTTTTTTTTTTTTTTTTTGCTCACTTTCTCTGTTTACTTATTCAGTCAGCATATTTTTGTTGAGTGCCTACTGTATTAGGCTCCTCTTCTACAGGCTGGAGACATAGCTGTAAGACAGAATCCTCTGCCCTAAGGAGTTAACATTCTAAAGATTTTATTTGTTTATTTGAGAGAGAATGAGATAGAGAGAGAGCATGAGAGGGGGGAGGGTCAGAGGGAGCAGCAGACTCCCTGCCGAGCAGGGAGCCCGATGCGGGACTCCATCCCGGAACTCCAGGATCATGACCTGAGCCGAAGGCAGTCGCTTAACCAACTGAGCCACCCAGGCGTCCCAGGAGTTAACATTCTAAAGGAGAAAAGGCAAAAGTAGGAAATTGAGATAATGTCAGGTTCTGAATTTCTTACACTTGGTTTGGTCTTAAATCTTTTAATTGATTTTGGGCAACTGCATTGTGCTTTTATTGCATACAGTCTCAAATTATCTTTAAAAGTTGTTAAGCTACAAATGAAACAAAACAAAATAAAACAAATAAATACAATAAAACGCATAGTTGTATGTTAATATTGGTGTTTGCAGACCATGGCTGTTTTGGAAGGCATGCTGTTGGTGGGAGGGTGGTGACAGTCACAGTAGGAGGATACTCTCAGGCTAGCGATGCTTTAGGTTCTCTCAATTTGTACCATGCAGGCAGCTGCAGGTATCCTCATGGTGCTCTGAAGGCAAATTCTTCCAGGTGAACTCTGACATTTATGCATGACATTTATGCCAAACTTAAGCAAATATTTGGTGAAGCAAGGTTTAGGAAGATCAGCAAATACTATGAGGCATTATAGATTTCCTTCCACCTTGAACTTCAGTGACAGCTTATCAGCATCTTGACTTTCCCAAGCAAATATTGCTTTCAATTGTAAACTTCCAAGGTCACCTATTTTGTTAAACCCCCTGGCGTATTTCATTCATTCTAAGGAATTTGATGCCACTTAATTTATAGATTATTTCTAAATGTAATTTTTTAAAAAGATTTTTTATATATTTATTTATTTTATTTATTTTTTTAAAGATTTTATTTATTTATCTGAGAGAGAATGGGAGACAGAAAGCATGAGAGGGGGAGGATCAGAGGGAGAAGCAGACTCCCCGCCGAGCAGGGAGCCCGATGCGGGACTCGATCCAGGGACTCCAGGATCAGGACCTGAGCCGAAGGCAGTCGCTTAACCAACTGAGCCACCCAGGCGCCCCTATATATTTATTTGACAGAGAGAGAGTACAAACGGGGGGAGTGGCAGGGAGAGGGAGAGGGAGAAGCAGGCTCCCCACTGAGCAGGGACCCCGATGCGGGACTCGATCCCAGGACCCTGAGATCATGACCTGAGCTGAAGGCAGATGCTTAACTGACTGAGCCACCCAGGCGCCCCTAAATGTAATTTTATGGTTTACAACTTTTCCCTGAGTTAATATAGTTTGAATTCTGTTGGATTCATGATCTACTATGAAATTTAGAACATGTGTGTAAGTTTTCACTGAACTTTTTAAATTTCGTATGCCTGTCACATGTTCTAACACAAGCAATTTTATTATCTTAAATTGTCTTGGAATTACCATCCTACTATTTGGGAAAATATTTATTGTTGAGTTCCTGAGTATAAATATAAATATATATGATTTACAACATACATGAATGTATAAATACTAGAAAAGAGAAAGAGAGACAAGTTTAGAAATTATGAATAACATTTGTTTTTTGTGTTGCTGACTTTTGGGGATATTTCTGTGAAAGCCAGATCTATAATAACCAGGATAATCCTCTATTTTGTCAGCAAAACAATTCTTGTGGGACACCCCCTGCACAATGCCTGTGAGGCAAGGCACTCTAGGCTGTTGACAGTAAAGATCTCCCTGACTACGGAGGAGGAAGAAAAGGCATATCCATGAGAAATAGCAGAGTCTAGTAGAAACAATTCAATTACAAACAATACAAGCCAGTCCTCTCTGAGCATTTCCTACACAACAGCTTCCGAGCGTTGCACATTGCCTGCTTTCACAGAACGAACTATTTGATCCTGACAGTAATTGATGGGGTCGTCATTATTTTTCTTTTTATTATTTTTATTATTTTTGTACCCAAAACTTCAGCATAAAAACATTCAATTATTTGGCTAAAGATGAACTGTCAGGAAATGGCAGATTTAGGGTTGAAACCTGCATTTAACCATGAAGTTTTCTTTTTCTGTTGGGGATATTATGGGTATTTACTTTAAGAATTTAGATAAGGGGAGAACCTTTGCAATCTGTTTATGCAATTCCTTGTAGAGACATTGACAAGCTACCATGATTTTGAAAGAAAAAGTGTTTGATGCTGGAAAAAGGCTGACAGGCACCAGGGTCACTGAGTATCCCATACCACATGAGCCAGGTACTTTATTTATTTATTTATTTATTTATTTATTTAGGGAGAGAGTGTGTGTGGGGGGGTGGAGGCAGAAAAGGTCAGAGGGAGAGAGAGAATCTTTTTTTTTTTTGGAGAGAGAGAATCTTAAGCAGGCTCTATGCTCAGCGGGGAGCCTGATGGGGGTGGGGGGGGGGATGGGCTAGATCTCACGACCCTGAGATCATGACCTGAACTGAAATCAAGAGTCAGGTGCTTAACTGACTGAGCCACTGTGGCACCTAGATGTAGTAACATTTCAATAGGCATTTAAAAATGTATATGTATTACCCCAAAAATACAAATGTAGTGATCCGAAGGGGCACCTGCACCCCAATGTTTATAGCAGCAATGTTCACTGACAGATGAACGGAAAAAGAAGATGTGGTATACACACACACACACACAGGAATATTACGCAGCCATTAAAAAAATGAAATTTTGCCATTTGCAACGGCGTGGATGGAACTAGAGGGTATTATGCCAAGTGAAATAAGTCAGTCAGAGAAAGGCAAGTATCATATGATCTCACTGATATGGAGAATTTGAGAAACAAGGCAGAGGATCATAGGGGAAGAGAGGAAAAAATGAAATAAGACAAAACCAGAGAGGGAAACAAACCATAAAAGACTCTTAATCTTAGGAAACAAACTGAGGGTTGCTGGAGGGGTGGGAGGTGGGGGGATGGAGTGGCTGAGTGATGGACATTGGGGAGGGTGTGTGGTGGTGAGCGCTGTGTGTTGTGTAAGACTGATGAATCACAGACCTGTACACCTGAAACAAATAATACATATGTTAGTTAAAAAAATAAAAACATAAATGTAATATTAAAGAATTTATAGTTTATCATAAAGGGTTTTGGAGAGCAGCTGCCTAGTGGAGGAAATTTTTGTGCTTGACCTTGAAATTTGACATAAGCATTTAGCTCTGCCTTATTTTTATGTTAAAGTAAATTATTAATCAGCTAATATCTGACCCTATTAAAGAGGCATAAGGAAACTTTAGAGGTGATAGATATGTCTGTTACCTTAATTGTGGTGATGGTTTCACAGGTGCATGCATATGTCCAAACTCATGAAGTTGTTTACATTAAATAGGTGAAGGTTTTTGTATATCAATTATACCTCAATAAAGCTGTTAAAAATGCATATGTAGTTAGGAATAAATACATGAAAAAGGTTGGAAGAACATGCACCAGATAGTGTTGATTATCTTGTGGTAGGGCTTGGGCAGAAATAAGGTTGAGGAGGGGCGCCTGGGTGGGTCAGTCATTAAGCATTTCTCAGTGCTCATCACAGTAAGTGTACTCTTAATCCCCATCACTTATTTCACCCATCCCCTCACCACCTCCCCACTGGTAACCATCAGTTTGTTCTCTATAGTTAAGAGTCTGGGTTTTTTGGAAAAACTACATATACAACCACAAAACCAGTAAGAAAATGGCAATAAATAAATATCTATGAATATTACTTTGAATATAAATGGACTAAACGCTCCACTCAAAAGACACAGGGTGATATAATGGATAAAAAACAAGATCCATTTATATGCTGCCTACAAGAGACTCATTTCAGACCTAAAGACACCTGCAGATTGAAAGTGAAGGTATAGAGAAACATTTATCATGCAAATGGTGTCAAAAGAAAGCCCAGAGAAGCAACAATTGTATCAGACAAAACAGACTTTAAAACAAAGACTAAAAAGACTAAATAAGAAATATTATTTAGTAAATACTAAATAGTGAAGAGGACAATCCCACAAAAAGATATAACAATTGTAAATATTTATGCACCCACATGGGAGCACCCGAATACATAAAACTACTAACAAACATAAAGGAACTACTTGATAGTAGTAAAATAGTAGGGGACTTTAACCCCTCACTTACACTGATGGACAGAACACCAAACAGAAAACCAGCAAGGAAACAGTGACTTTGAATGATGGACTAGAACAGATAGATTTAACAGATATATTCAGAACATTCCATCCTAAAACAGCAGAATACACATTATTTTCAAGTGCACATGGACCCTTCTCCAGAACAGATCACATATTAGGCCACAAAGCAAGTCTCAACAAATTCAAAAAGATTGAAGTCATAACATGCATCTTTTCTGACCACAATGTTATGAAACTAGAAAACAACCACACACAAAACACACACACACACACATATACACACAATCTGGAAAGACCACAAATACATGGAGGTTACATAACATGCTACTAAACAATGAATGGGCCAAGCAAGAAATCAAAAGAAATAAAAAATACATGGAGAGAAATGAAAACACAATGGTCCAAAATCTTTGGGATGCAGCAGAAGTGGTTCTAAGAGGGAAGTTTATAGCAACATTGGTCTACCAAGAAGCAAGAAAAATCTCAAATAAACAACCTAATCTTACCCTAAAGGAGCTAGAAAAGAAAAAACAAAACAAAACAAAACCCCACCCCAAACCAGCAGAAATAAAGAAATAAAGGTTAGAGCAGAAATAAATGATATAGAAACTAAAAAAAAAATAGAACAGATCAGTGAAATGAGGAGCTGTTTCTTTGAAAAGATAACAAAATTGATAAACCTCTAGCCAGACTCAAAAAAAATTTTTAAAAAAGAGAGAAAGAACTCCAACAAACAAACAATAAAAGTCTGTTTTTTTCGGTTTTTTCTTTGTTTCTTAAATTCCACATATGAGTTAAATCATATGATATTTGTCTTTCTCTCACTAAATTATTTCACTTAGCATTATACTGTCTAGATCCATTCATGTTGTTGCAAATGGCAAGATTTCATTCCTTTTTTTATGGTTGAGTAGTTCATTGTATATATATACCACATCTTCATCTGTTCATATATGGATGGACACTTGGGTGGCTTCCATAATTTGGCTATTGTAAATAATGCTGCAATAAACATAGGGGGGAATATATCTTTTTGAAATATTTTTGTTTTCTTTGGATAACTACCTAGTAGTGGAATTACTGGATCATATGGTAGTTCTATTTGTAATTCTTTGAGAAACGCTTTGTGATGTTTTCCACAGTGGGTGCACCAATTTGCTATCCCACCAACAGTGCATAAAGGTTCCCTTTTCTCCACATCCTCACCAACACTTCTTGTTTACTGTGCTTTTGATTTTAGGTATTCTGACAGGAGTGAGGTGATACTATGGTTTTAATTTGCATTTCTGTGATGATTAGTGATGTTGAACATCTTTTCATGTGTCTGTTGGCTATCTGTAGGTCTTCTTTGGAAAAATGTCCATTCATGTCTTCGGATCATTTTTGAATTGTTTTGAATCTGTTTTTTGGTACTAATAGAAGTTCTTTATACATTTTGATATTAACCACTGATCAGATATATCATTTGCAAATATCTTCTCCCATTTGGTGGATTATCTTTTTGTTTTGTTGATGATTTCCTTCACTGTGCAAAAGCCTTTTAATTTGATATAGTCCCAATAGTTTAATTTTGCTTTTGTTTCCCTTGCCAAAGGAAACATATCTAGAAAAATATTCCTATGGCTGACATCAAAGAGATTACTGCCTATGTTTTCTCCTAGGAATTTTATGATTCATGTCTCACATTTCACTGTTTTGGATATAGTTGTCCAGTTTTCTCAAAACTATTTGTTGAAGAGACTTTCTCCCATTATATATTCCTGCCTCCTTTGTTGTAGATAATTGACCATATAATCATGGGATTATTTTTGGGCTCTCTATTCTGTTCTTTTCATCTATGTGTCTATTTTTGTGCCAGATCATACTGTTTTGATTACTACAGCTTTGTAGTACAACTAAAAATCTGAGATTGAGATACCTCCAGTTTTGTTCTTTTTCAAGATTGCTTTGACTATTTGGGGTCTCTTGTGGTTCTATACAAATTTGAGGATTATTGGTTCTAGTTCTGTGAAAACTGCTGTTGGTATTTTGGTAGGGATTGCATTAAAACTGTAGATTGCTGTGGGTAGCATGTATATTTTAACAACACTTGTACTTCCAATCCATGAGCATGGACTATTTTACCATTTGTTTGTGTCATCTTCAATTTCTTTCATCAGTGTTTTATAGTTCTCAGAGTACAGGTCTTTCACCTCCCTGGTTAGGTTTATTCCTAAGTATTTTATTATTTTTGTTGCAATTGTAAATGGAATTGTTTTCTTAATTTGTCTTCTTGCTATTTCATTATTAGTGTATAGAAATCCAACAGATTACTGTATATTGATTTTATATCCCATGGCCTTACTGAATTCATTTAACAGTTCTAGTAGTTTTTTGGTCCAATTTTTGGGTTTTCTATATAATTAGGTCCTCTGCAAATAGTGAAAGTTTTACTTCTTCCTTATCAATTTGGGTGCCTTTTATTTCTTTTTGTTGTGTGATTGCTGTGGCTAGGACTTACCAGAACTATGTTGAATAAGAGTAGTGAGAGTGGACATCCTTGTCTTGGTCCTGATCCTAGAGGAAAAGCTCTCAGTTTTCCACCATCGAGTATGATGTTAACTGTGGGTTTTTTATATATGGCCTTTATTAAGTTGAGGTATATTCCCTCTAAATCTACTTTGTTGAGGGTTTTTATCATGAATGGATGTTGTACTTTTAAAAATATTTCTTTTGCACCATATGGTTTTTGTTCTTTCTCTTGCTCATATGATGTATCGTGTTGATTGATTTGTGAATACTGAACCATCCTTACATCCCTGGAATAAATCCCACTTGACTGTGATAATTTTTTTTTTAATGTATTGTTGAATGCAGTTTGCTTATATTTTGTTGAAGATTTTTGCATCTATGTTCATTAGAAATATTGGCCTATAGCTTTTTTTTTGTAGTGTCTTTATATGCTTTTGATATCAGGGTAATGCTGGCCTCATAGAATGAATTTGGAAGCTTTCCTTCCTCTACTATTTTTTGAAATAGTTTGAGAAGAATAGGTATTAACTATTCTTTTTGTTTTTTAAGATTTATTTGAGAGAGAGAGAGAGAGAGCACATGAACAGGGGGTAGGGGCAGGGGAAGATAGGGAGAGAGAATCCTCAAGCAGACTCCCTGCTGAGCATGGAGGCTGACTCGGGGCTCAAGCTCATGACCCTGAGATCATGACCTGAGTCAAAATCAAGAGCCAGACGCTTAACTGACTTGGCCACGCAGGTGCCCCAATAACTATTCTTAAGTGTTTGGTAGAATTCACTTGTGAAGTCATTTGGTCCTGGACTTTTGTTTGTTGGGAATTTTTTCATTACTTATTCAATTTCATTGCTAGTAATTGGTCTGCTCAAATTTTCTATTTCTTCCTGGTTCAGTTTTGGGAGGTTATATATTTCTAGGAATTTCTCCATTCTTTCTAGGTTGTCCAATTTGTTGGTATATAATTTTTCATAATATTCTCTTATGATTGTATTTCTATGATGCTGGTTTTTATTTCGCCTTTCATTTCTGATTTTATTTATTTGAGTCCTCTTTCTGTCTGTTTCTCTTTTTTTCTTTTTTGATGAATCTGACTAAAGGTTTATCAATTTTGTTGATCTTTTCAAAGAAACAGCTCCTGGTTTCATTGATCTTTTCTAATGTTTTTCGGTCTCTATTTCATTTATTTCTGCTCCAATCTTTATTATTTCCTTCCTTCTACTGGCTTTGAGTTTTGTTTGTTCTCCTTTTTTTTTACTAACTTTAGGTGTATGGTTAGGTTGTTTATTTGAGATTTTTCTTGGTTCTTGAGGTAAGCTTATATTGCCATAATGCTCCCTCCTAGAACAGCTTTTGCTGAAGCCCAAAGATTTTGGACCATTGTGTTTTCATTTTCATTTGTCTTCTTGTACTTTTTGATTTCCTGGTTAGCCCATTCCCCATTCATTGTTTAGTAGCATATTATGTAACCTCCTTGTATTTGTGGTCTTTCCAAATTTTTTCTTTTTGGACTTGTTTTCTAGTTTCATAGCATTGTGATTGGAAGAGATGCATGATATGACTTTAGTCTTTTCCGAATTTGTTGAGACGTGCTTTGTGGCCTGTATGTGATTTATTCTGGAGAATTTTCCACATGCACTTGAAAAGAATTTGTATTCCTGTTTTTGGATGGAATGTTCTGAATATATATATGTTAGATCCATCTGGTTCAAAGTGTCATTCAAAACCTAAACCACTGTTTCTTTGTTGATTTTCTGTCCCTTTTTGTGTTTTGTTCAAGTCTTTGTTTTAAAGTCTATTTTGTCTAAGTGCTGTCATCCCAGCTTTCTCTTTGCTTCCATTTGCATGATAAATATTTTTCCATGCCTCACTTTCAATCTGTGTGTGTCTTTAGGTCTGAATTGAGTCTCTTATAGGCAGCATATAGTTGGGTCTTACTCTTTTATCTATCTAGTCACCCTATGTCTTTTGATTGGAGCATTTAATCCATTTGCATTCAAAGTTATTATTGATAATTTCTTCCTTTTATTAAAATAACTTTCTAGGCCCAAGATGGAGCCACTCCTGCCTGGGGTTCCCCGGTAGCAAATTGAAACTTAGATAACTTTTGAGACTTGTAAAAGCTCCACTTGACCAGAAACACAATCAGTCAATCCCCAAATGCCAAACCAACTCTGAGCTCTATATGTATTTCTTTGCTCTTTCTTACTCAAACAAGTATGACTAAGTGGCCCCTGCCAAGGTATTTTCTATTTTTCTCTTCCTTGTTCTTCATTTTTTATCCTATAAAAGTTTCCTGTTTTCCACCCATTTTCCCATTCTCCAAAAGGAAACTGCCCACTTAATGAAGTGTTAAAATTTATTTTTATCACCTAAATTATCTAGCTTTATAATTTTTTAACAGTTTTTGTGACAAGGATGGAATCTGAATGTGAAGGTAATGGCCTATAGAACAAAAAGATGCTGCATAGTTAAGGTGCCTTCTGAACCCTTTGAATTCTCTGTTCCTCTCATTGTTACTGAAGGCTGTGGTAAGTCACTGTCAGATTTGAACTCTACTCCCTTGTGGTCAGCTCTCTGATCCAAGCAAACTTTATTTTTTAAAAGTTTATTTAAAAAAAGTCTACACACACAAACACACACACACAGAAAAAGTATATATAAACAAACAAACAAGTTCCAGAAAGTTTCTGCGAATCCTGTAAAGGTTCTATTACAGTTATATTGGGAGTCTGCAATGGGTGGCAGTCATTAGGAGACTCACAAAGCCGGAGGTGAGTCCACAGCATAAATTACTGAGGTTCTTGAGAAAATAAGTTAAGAAATTCAGACTGTTTAGAACATCAAAACCAAAATCTCAGTAGGCACAAGTAAAAGCCATTAGGTTATCTGCCATTATAAAGATAGCTTGTGAAATGAATAAGAGATCTGTTGCTAATGGGAACCTTGGAAGCCAAAGCCACAAAAGTGGTGGGCAGGGGTAGAGCACTTAAAAGCTGTTATCAGCACTTATCACCCAATTCTAAGACTCCCAGGCTAGGATAAGTTGGTCATGGAATGAGTTAGATTGATACTAGTTCACCCACCAACCTCAAGAAAATTTTGTGAAATTAGGCAATTTGAAAACACCACAAAACCCCCAATCCAGTGGCATATCCCTCTTAGGTTTTAATTTGGCTCTGAGAGAAACCAAGGCTTAGCTAAAGAAACAGGATTCTCAAGATTCAAAGAATTGAGCACACCACATTTTGGCACACCTGCTTATTTAATGTCTAAGAACTGCGGTCCTGGAAACTGTAGATATCTTAAAAAAAAAAAAAAGGCAAAATCTTACTAAAACAACTTAGAATTACAATGGCCATTATGGGGAACATTCCAATTAGACAAGATCATTCGTTTAAGAAGTGTCCTTGAGTGTACGGGCCCCCAAATCAACAAACAGAATAAGATACCTATTTTAATTGGCATGCAGAAGTCTTCAAAATGGCTCAAGATTCCAAACGGTTTCATTGAAAGATTCATTGCAAAAGGCTAATGAAAAATTATCCTACTTAACCAGAGTACTCACAGTCTCTGAAGAGACCACAAGACTATAAGCAAAAGTCCAAATTATTGGCCTTATAAGTGCAATAGCCCCAAAGCTAGAAACCTAATAGACTTGGGCCTTTCCTGTTGCATTTTCACCATAATCAAAACTCTGGTCTAGAAATTGGTGTCTCACTTGCAATCAACCAGCACTCTGGAAAAATGCTGTCCCTGAAGGTTTTGTCAAATTCTTGACACCAACTCAAACACCCCCATGTTTACCCTCAAAAGAGGGCCTCCATATGGGTCTCCCCAAAGTTGATAGACTCTAAGAGATTTTCCAGTCAACTGCCACCAGTTATCCTTTAAACAGCCAAGGGGAAACTAAAACTAAAATTAATAGAAAATCTTGCAAAATTCTGGTAGATACTGGGCTACACTTTCCACTGTAAACATACTCACTCTGGAGCTCACAGAAAGGATTCTGAGAAAACTGGCAGAAGCTGGTGAAGGGTGAAAATATTACCAAAATCAGCTTCCCTGGATCTCTGTAGTGCCAGTCAGAGAGGAAGGTGAAATGTCACTGTTTCTTATTTCCAAATCCAGACCCACTGGTTATTGATCCTTTCTCTTCCAGGGACAACTATTGTCTTCTTGTTTGTCTTCTGAGAATTTGGCTTCGCAACTGTCAATTTGGGGGCATCAAAAATATGGTCAGACAGAAATGTGGGTTGCACTCCATTTTGCAGCAGGGGCCTTAATGACTGTAGCCAACATCTAAGTCTTATTTCTTTGGGCTATCTTTAGGAGTGGCTGTGGATCTTGGGATGATCACATCTTTTGCACCCTCTTTGAGGACACCTCTTGGGTCCATAAGGTTGTTCAATACTGCCAGATATATTTACTGTTTGTCCCAGCTGAAACCCAACAAGATATCTGGAAGGATTTTTTAAGTAGTTCTAAGGTCAAAAGTTGGCCAAATTGAAAGCTGATACTCAGAGCCTGACAAGAACTTTTTCAAAGGCCTTTTCTCCTAAGATAAATAAAACTATGTACCCAGAGGGAAAGAAAAACATTCCAAAGACAAATAGCTCTAAATCCAGAACATGAGAAACTTCTGATTTTTATCTTAAAGATCTCCCTGATATAAAGAAGCAAACTGAGGACAATGTAATTGGATGGGTGAATCAGTGCCTTGATATATTCAGATTGCAGCCCAATTCTTTGAGGAATTAAAAATAGCTGTACTACCAATTGAGGGCAACTTGTACAACTGGTCTTACAACTGAGTCTTTACAAGAACAGAAAAAAGCCCACTTATCCCAAACCTCCCCTATTCATCTCAAAAGCCTTGTAGATATTATAAAAATTCTGGCCTTAGGAAACAAAAGTCCTTCTTTGAGGAACTTGTATTCTTTCTCTGTGCCTTTGAGATGTAAATGTTCTGATCTTCTCTCGGAACTGAGGCCATCTCAGTGAAATGCAAAATTCAGGGAGGTAGTTCTTATCAGAAGGGAAAAACAAACAAACAAACAAACAAAAAAGGGAACGTCTATTTGGAAAGGAGGCAAATTAAAAATCTTAAGAGCTTTCTCCACAAATATTAGTAAAAAGTTTCAGCCACCTGAGCAGGTAACTTTAATTTATTTGATCTTGGATTTAGATCCAAATTGTTCTTTTATAAACTAGTGAGTTTTGCATTACTGTACCCATCTCATAGCTAAAATTTTAAAACAAAAGCTATTAAGAGCTCTGTTTGCATATGTCTCTGTGTTTCTGTATGTCCTTGTATGTATGTTCGCAGATGAATGAAATTTTTTTACCTCTAGGTAGTATTGCCAAAATTAATTTGTAAAGAGCTCTATTTAACTGGCTTAAAGAAAATTAAGTTTTTATATAAATCAAGTAAATTCTCAGAAATATAGAAACTAACCCAAATGTTTTTCAAGTTCACATGATTGAGGATAATCTTCAGAAAAAAAAAGCTAGTTTAAGTTTGTTGGTTTAATCAAAATAAGAATGTCTTTAGGATTATCAGCATTAAATGTAATGGGATATACAACTTTTATTTCACCTAGATTTACAAAAAAGTCAAATAATCTCATGTTATCTGTTACGTAATTTGAAAGCAAGAAAGATAACGTGGTTAGCTATTTAATGTCTCATGGAATTTTCATGAATAATCTAAGTCTAAATAAATTTAATTTACTTGTTAGTTTGTGGGGGATGGAGCAAGATGGCGGAGGAGTAGGAGATCTGGATTTCATCTCCTATCAGGAATTCAGCTGGATAGGGATCAAACCATTCTGAACACCTACAAACTCAACAGGAGATCGAAGAAAAGAATAGCAACAACTCTCTGAACAGAAAAGCGACCACTTTCTGGAAGGTAGGACGTGCGGAGAAGTGAATCAGAGGCGATATTCGGGAGGATAGACGGCGGGGAGGGGCCTCCGTCAGCCGCTTCTGGCAAGTGATAGAGCCGCGGAGCACAAAATCAGAACTTTTAGAAGTCGGCTCCGCTGAGGGACGTCACTCCGGTGGCTAAGCGGCGGGTGAAACCTTCGTGGAACAGTGTGCTCTCAGGACCCTCGGGGTCACAGAAAGACTGGGGGTGCCTGAGTGTGGCAGAGCTCCCAGGTAATGGAGCAGGGAAGCCGGCTGCAGAGGCAGAGCCCAGGCGCCGGCTCTCAGCTCGGGGTTGTCATAAACCGTGATCCGCGGCACAGTTGGGCCACTGCTCCTCCAGACTCACCTTCCTCCCCCGGGAGGAGTGGCGCGGGAGTGCACCGCAGGGATCTGCTGGGTTTGGAGACTCCATCGGGGTTGGGTGCCAGAGATAGAAATGCGCGGTCACAGGCTGGGTGAGCACGGGGTGCAGCCGGAAACCAGGGAGCCGGGAGTGACTGACTGCTTTTCTCTGGGGGCTCACTGAGGAGCGGGACCCCGAGTTCTCGGCTCCTCTGGGGCGGAGATTGGGAGGCCGCCATTTTTACTCTCCGCCTCCAAAGCTGTACAGAAAGCTCACAGGGAACAAAAGCTCTGGAGAGCAACTCCAGCAGATTACTTAGCCCGGACCGGGCAAGGGCGGGGCAATTCCACCTCTGGCAAAGACATTTGGGAACCACGGCAACAGGCCCCTCCCCCAGAAGATCAGCGAGAACAGCCAGCCAAGACCAAGTTTACCAATCAATGAGAACGGCAGAACTCCAGCGCTAGGGGAATACTACACATAGAATTCATGGCTTTTTTACCACGATTCTTTAGTCTTTCAAAGTTAATTTTTTTTTTAACTGTCTTTTTTTCTTTTTCTTTTTTTGAATTTTTCTTTTTCCCTTTTTCAACCAAAATCTTATCAATCCCTTTTTTAAGAAAACATTTTTATTTTTCATTTTTAGGGTCATATTCTATCCCTTCATAGTAGTTACCCATATTTTTGGCATATATATAGAAATTGTTCTCTCTTTAAAATTTTGAGATAGTTTCTTCTAACAGATCAAAATATACCCTAAATCTCTAGTATATGGTTTTTTCCTACTCCCCTGCCTGATCACATTCTCTCCCTTTTTTTTTCTTTTTTCTTTTTTTAAATCCTCTTCTTTCTTTTTTCAAACAACTTCTTATCAATTTCTTTTATAAAATTTTTTATAATTTCCATCTTTACAGTCATATTCCATCCCTTCATCATATCAACCCTTATTTTTGTACATATATAAGTTTTTCTTCCTTTAAAATTTTGGAAGGCATTTTCTTCTAACAGACCAAAATACACCCAAAATCTAGTGTGTGGCACTGATCTATGTACCAGCCTGATCATATTTGATCACATTCTGTTTTTTTGTTGTTGTTGTTGTTGTTTCGTTTTGCTCTGTTTTTGTTTGTTTTTATCTTTATCTTTTTCTTTTTTCTCTCATTCCTTTTCTTTTCTCACTGTTTCAGGCCTTTTCTGATTTGTTTAGAGTATCTTTTCTGGGGCCATTGTTATCTGCTAGCATTTTGTTCTCTCATTAATCTATTCTCCTCTGCACAAAATGACAAGACAGAAAAAATCACCTCAACAAAAAGAACAAGAGGTAGTACAGACTGCCAGGGACCTACTCAATATGGACATTAGTACGATGTCAGATCTAGAGTTCAGAATCATCACTTTAAAGATACTAGCTGGGCTTGAGAAAAGCATGGAAGTTATTAGAGAAACCCTTTCTGGAGAAGTAAAAGAACTAAAATCTAACCAAGTTGAAATCAAAAAGGCTATTAATGAGGTGCAATCAAATATGGGGGCACTAACTGCTAGGATAAATGAGGCAGAAGAGAGAATCAGTGATATAGAAGACCAAATGATGGAAAATAAGGAAGCTGAGAAACAGAGAGATAACAACTACTGGATCACGAGGGCAGAATTCGAGAGATAAGCGATACCATAAGACGAAACAACATTAGAATAATTGGGATCCCAGAAGAAGAAGAAAGAGAGAGAGAGGCAGAAGGTATATTGGAGCAAATTATAGCAGAGAACTTCCCTAATTTGGGGAAGGAAACAGGCATCAAAATCCAGGAAGCACAGAGAACCCCTCTCAAAATCAATAAAAATAGGTCAACACCCCGACATCTAATAGTAAAACTTACGAGTCTCATAGACAAAGAGAAAATCCTGAAAGCAGCTCGGGAGAAGAAATATGTAACCTACAATGGTAGAAACATTAGATTGGCAACAGACCTATCCACAGAGACCTGGCAGGCCAAAAAGGACTGGCAGGATATATTCAGAGCACCAAATGAGAAAAATATGCAGCCAAGAATACTATATCCAGCTAGGCTGTCATTGAAAATTGAAGGAGAGATAAAAAGCTTCCAGGACAAACAAAAACTAAAGGAATTTGCAAACACAAAACCAGCCCTACAGGAAATCTTAAAAGGGGTCCTCTAAGCAAAGAGAGAGCCTAAAAGCAACATAGACCAGAAAGGAACACAGACAATATACAGTAACAGTCACCTTACAGACAATACAATGGCACTAAATTCCTATCTTTCAATAGTTACCCTGAATGTAAATGGGCTAAATGCCCCAATCAAAAGACACAGGCTATCAGATTGGATTAAAAAACAAGACCTATCAATATGCTGTCTGCAAGAGACTCATTTTAGAACCAAAGACACCCCCAGATTGAAAGTGAGGGGATGGAAAACGATTTACCATGCTAATGGACACCAAAAGAAAGCTTGGGTGGCAATCCTTCTATCAGACAAATTAGATTTTAAACCAAAGACTGTAATAAGAGATGAGGAAGGACACTATATCCTACTTAAAAGGTCTATCCAACAAGAAGATCTAACAATTATAAATATCTATGCCACTAACATGGGAGCAGCCAATTATATAAGGCAATTAATAACAAAAGCAAAGAAACACATCGACCACAATACAATAATAGTGGGGGATTTTAACACCCCCCTCACTAAAATGGACAGATCGTCTAGGCAAAAGATCAACAAGGAAATAAAGACTTTAAATGACACACTGGACCAAATGGACTTCACAGACATATTCAGAACATTCCATCCCAAAGCAACGGAATACACATTCTTCTCTAGTGCCCATGGAACATTCTCCAGAATAGATCACATCCTAGGTCATAAATCAGGTCTCAACTGGTACCAAAAGATTGGGATTATTCCCTGCCTATTTTCAGACCACAATGCTTTGAAACTAGAACTCAATCACAAGAGGAAAGTTGGAAAGAACTCAAATACATGGAGGCTAAAGAGCATCCTACTGAAGAATGAATGGGTCAACATGGAAATTAAAGAAGAATTAAAAAAATTCATGGAAACCAATGATAATGAAAACACAACTATTCAAAATCTTTGGGATGCAGCAAAGGCAGTCCTAAGAGGAAAGTATATAGCAATACAAGCCTTTCTCAAGAAACAGGAAAGGTCTCAAGTACACAACCTAACCCTACACCTAAAGGAGCTGGAGAAAGAACAGCAAATAAAGCCTAAACCCAGCAGGAGAAGAGAAATCATAAAGATCAGAGCAGAAATCAATGAAATAGAAACCAAAAGAACAATAGAACAGATCAATGAAACTAGGAGCTGGTTCTTTGAAAGAATTAACAAGATTGATAAACCCCTGGCCAGACTTATCAAGAAGAAAAGAGAGGGCGCCTGGGTGGCTCAGTTGGTTAAGTGACTGCCTTCGGCTCAGGTCATGATCCTGGAGTCCCTGGATCGAGTCCCGCATCGGGCTCCCTGCTCGGCAGGGAGTCTGCTTCTCCCTCTGACCCTCCCCCCTCTCATGTGCTCTCTCTCTCATTCTCTCTGTCAAATAAATAAATAAAATCTTTAAAAAAAAAAAAAAGAAAAGAGAAATGACACAAATCAACAAAATCATGAATGAAAGAGGAGAGATCACAACCAACACCAAAGAAATACAAACAATTATAAGAACATATTATGAGCAACTCTATGCCAGCAAATTAGATAACCTGGAAGAAATGGATGCATTCCTAGAGATGTATCAACTACCAAAACTGAACCAGGAAGAAATAGAAAACCTGAACAGACCTATAACCACTAAGGAAATTGAAGCAGTCATCAAAAATCTCCCAAAAAACAAAAGCCCAGGGCCAGATGGCTTCCCAGGGGAATTCTACCAAACATTTAAAGAAGAATTAATACCTATTCTTCTGAAACTGTTCCAAAAAATAGAAATGGAAGGAAAACTTCCAAAGTCATTTTATGAGGCCACCATTACCTTGATCCCAAAACCAAAGACCCCATCAAAAAGGAGAATTACAGACCAATATCCCTGATGAACATGGATGCAAAAATTCTCACCAAAATACTAGCCAATAGGATCCAACAGTACATTAAAAGGATTATTCACCACGACCAAGTGGGATTTATCCGTGGGCTGCAAGGTTGGTTCAACATCCGCAAATCAATCAACGTGATACAATACATTAACAAAAGAAAGAACAAGCATCATATGTACATAGATGTAGAAAAAGCATTTGACAAAGTATAGCAACCTTTCTTGATCAAAACTCTTGAGAGTATAGGCATAGAGGGTACATACCTCAATATCATAAAAGCCATCTATAAAAAAACTACAGCAAATATCATTCTCAATGGGGAAAAACTGAGAGCATTCCCCCTAAGGTCAGGAACACGGCAGGGATGTCCACTATCACCACTGCTATTCAACATAGTATTGGAAGTCCTAGCCACAGCAATCAGACAACAAAAAGAAATCAAAGGCATCCAAATCGGCAAAGAAGAAGTCAAACTCTCACTCTTTGCTGATGATATGATACTTTATGTGGAAAACCCCAAAGACTCCACCCAAAACTGCTAGAACTCATACAGGAATTCAATCAAGTGGCAGGATATAAAATCAATCCACAGAAATCAGTGGCATTCCTATACACCAACAACAACACAGAAGAAAGAGAAATTAAGGAGTCGATCCCATTTACAATCGCACCCAAAACCATAAGATACCTAGGAATAAATCTAACCAAAGAGGCAAAGGATCTGTACTCAGAAAATTGTAAAATACTCATGAAAGAAATTGAGGAAGACACAAAGAAATGGAAAAATGTTCCATGCTCATGGATTGGAAGAACAAATATTGTGAAGATGTCAATGCTACAGAGCAATCTACACATTCAATGCAATCCCCATCAAAATACCATCCACTTTTTTCAAAGAAATGGAACAAATAATCCTAAAATTCGTCTGGAACCAGAAAAGACCCCGCATAGCCAGTGGGATGTTGAAAAAGAAAAGCAAAGCTGGTGGCATCACAATTCTGGACTTCCAGCTCTATTACAAAGCTGTCATCATCAAGACAGTATGGTACTGGCACAAAAACAGGCACATAGATCAATGGAACAGAATAGAGAGCCATGAAATGGACCCTCAACTCTATGGTCAACTAATTTTTGACAAAGCAGGAAAGAATGTCCAATGGAAAAAAGACAGTCTCTTCAACAAATGGTGTTGGGAAAATCGGACAGCCACATGCAGAAGAATGAAACTGGACCATTTCCTTACACCACACACAAAAATAGACTCCAAATGGTTGAAAGACCTCAATGTGAGACAGGAGTCCATCCAAATCCTAAAGGAGAACACAGGCAGCAACCTCTTCGACCTCAGCCGCAGCAACTGCTTCCTAGAAACATCGCCAAAGGCCAGGGAAGCAAGGGCAAAAATGAACTATTGGGATTTCATCAAGATAAAAAGCTTTTGCACAGCAAAGGAAACAGTCAACAAAACCAAAAGACAACTGACAGAATGGGAGAAGATATTTGCAAATGACATATCAGATAAAGGGCTAGTATCCAAAATCTATAAAGAACTCATCAAACTCAACACCCAAAGAACAAAGGATCCAATCAAGAAATGGGCAGAAGACATGAACAGACATTTCTGCAAAGAAGACATCCATATGGCCAACAGACACATGAAAAAGTGCTCAATATCGCTCGGCGTCAGGGAAATCCAAATCAAAACCTCCATGAGATACCACCTCACACCAGTCAGAATGGCTAAAATTAACAAGTCAGGAAAAGACAGATGTTGGCGGGGATGCGGAGAAAGGGGAACCCTCCTCCACTGTTGGTGGGAATGCAAGCTGGTGAAGCCACTCTGGAAAACAGTATGAAGGTTCCTCAAAAAGTTGAAAATAGAGCTACCATATGACCCAGCAATTGCACTACTGGGTATTTACCCCAAAGATACAAAAGTAGGGATCTGAAAGGGTATGTGCACCCCGATGTTTATAGCAGCAATGTCCACAATAGCCAAACTGTGGAAAGAGCCAAGATGTCCATCGATAGATGAATGGATAAAGAAGAAGTGGTATATATACACAATGGAATATTATGCAGCCATCAAAAAGAATGAGATCTTGCCTTTTGCATCGACGTGGATGGAACTGGAAGGTGTTATGCTTAATGAAATAAGTCAAACAGAGAAAGACATGTATCATATGACCTCACTGATATGAGGAATTCTTAATCTCAGGAAAGAAACTGAGGGTTGCTGGAGTGGGGGGTGGGGTGGGAGGGAGGGGGTGACTGGGTGGTGGACACTGGGGAGGGTATGTGCTCTGGTAAGCGCTGTGAATTGTGCAAGACTGTTGAATCTCAGATCTGTACCTCTGAAACAAATAATGCAATATATGTTAAGAAAAAAAAAGAAGAAGGTAGTAGGAGGGGAAGAATGAAGGGGGGGATATTGGAGGGGTAGATGAACCATGAGAGACGATGGACTCTGAAAAACAAACTGAGGGTTCTAGAGGGGAGGGGGGTGGGAGGATGGGTTAGCCTGGTGATGGGTATTGAGGAGGGCACATTCTGCATGGAGCACTGGGTGTTATGCACAAACAATGAATCATGGAACACTACATCTAAAACTAATGATGTAATGTATGGGGATTAACATAAGAATAAAAAAAATTTAATTTACTTGTTGAATCATAATTGTCAACAATAACTAGTATTATATAATTATAATATAGAAGATAAAAGTTTATATAAACAATAATTATGCTTTATGGTATGTCTACTTAAAAATAGTTTCCAAAGGGGTGCCTGGGTGGCTCAGTTGGTTAAGCATCTGGCTCTTGATTTCAGCTCAGGTCATGATCTCAGGGTTGTCTCAGTGTACTAGGCTAGTGCTGGGTGTGGGGCCTGCTTAAGATTCTCTCTCTCCCTCTCCCTCCCCTCCCCTCTCTAAAAAAAAAAATCTTTTTAATGTAACTTAAAACCTTAAAATTACACTGAGATAAATTAAATGATGAATATGCATTGAATATCAGATCACTTCCAAATAAAATACTGAAACATTAATAACTGAACATAGGTTTATCCACTTTTGACCTCCTTTTACAGAGAAACTAAAAATATTTGGGTCTATTAGTAAACATGCTTTGTGCCACACTGAAAAATTTACTATGAGGAAGAATATACTTCTAGAAATCATAAAATGTATTTATAAATTTGCCAACCCACAGAATGCTAGTGTAATAGATAATCCACAATTACTTACTTCTTAGTTTTTACTAGAAATTAAGGATTCTAAGGGTTAAGAATTCTAATTAGCATATGTCATTAAAGCCACTAGAAATATTAAGGGAACCATCTCTATGCAAGCAAAGTAGGATGTGTATTTGGTAAGAGAAGGTATGATGTATACAGATTGTTTTGTAAAGGGAAAAAATAATTTTGTCCTAAAGTAAAACAACTGATTCAGAATAAGAAAGAAAGAAAAAAAGGACAAAATCTGAATGAATATAAAAAGTTGTGGGTTTGTGGAAAGGAATCTTGGGAAAGGAATTTTGTGTAGTCAAGCTGGCTTAGGTTGGAATGGATTTACTTAAGTTTTTAAAAAATGAGTTTTATGGACACCTGGGGGGCTCAGTCAGTTGAGTGACTGCTTTTGGCTTGGCTCATGATCTCAGGACCCTGGGATTGAGCCCTATGTTGGGCTCCCTGCTCATCAGGGGAGTCTGCTTCTCCCCCTGCTCATGCTCTCTCTCTTGCTCACTCTCTCTCTCTCAAATAAATAAATCTTAAAAAAAAAATAAATGAGTTTTAATATCAAAAGTATGCAAGTTAAATATTATTTACCAAATTTGTTTCTCTATTCTCTAATATAACAGTTACAAATTATAGTCAGGGTTACTTCGCTCAATATTTGTTTTCTTTGCTAGAATTTAGCTGGGACATAGCCATTAACTCCAGATAGCTGAAATTCCTGACTGGAACTCAGTTATCACAATACCCTTTGATATCCTCCACACACATATTAATAATGAAGTGGAGTCTTTTGTCTTGTCCTTATATATTTCAGTTGGTATATCTTTAGGAACACATCATATTTTTTGAAATGACTAATGTTTTCCCTATACATTTTTTTCAATGAAGTAAAGAAATTAAAATGGCTGTAACTGTCTAGTATAATCTAAATACTTACTCTATTATGAAGTATGCTATAGGACCCCTTCAATGTTCAGTTTTAGCAGTAACACAGAGAAGCTGAGACAGAACTGACATAAGGCCCCTAAGATACAGACCCTAATCCATATTAGACACTAGAATGTGAGAGGACTAATTTGTATTCTAGGAATGTGTAATCACATATTTACAGAGCATTTATTGGCTGGATAAATCTCTTAAACCTTGTTTATTGTTACCAATAATTTGTCAAATAGACTCTGATTTTTTTTTTTTAAAGATTTTATTTATTTATTCATGAGAGACAGAGAGAGAGAGAGGCAGAGGGAGAGGCAGGCTCCCAAGGAGCAGGGAGCCCGATGCGGGACTCGATCCCAGGACCCTGGGACCATGACCTGAGCCGAAGGCAGACGCTTAACCATCTGAGCCACCCAGGTGCCCGACTCTGATTTTTAAAATCTGAATATTCGAGGTGCGCATTCATGCTCTTTTGAGAAAAAAATATTGGAAAGGATATTTATTATGTAATTTCTATACATACATGATCAAACAGATTTTTCATAGTACTGTCAGGTAAATGGACTTGATATATGGTCACATTATTCATATTAGAAGGTGATTTGTATTTTTAGCAAATGTTAAAAAAGTAATATGAGCCTCAAATCATACTGTATCAACCTCATATACTGGATTCAAGACAATTTCATGTGTAACTTAAAACAACATGATATAAAATCATACTGTGATGTTTAAATTTGACTGTAGTTTCCCCTAGCAAGCTTTATATTTTTTATAAATAAGCATGTAATCTTTATGTATAGATATAATTTAAAATATCTGCTATTACTATCTCAACTGATTTTAAAAATCCTTTGGAAGTATAGTTAACAACTTAAAATGTTACTAAAACCTAAGTACATAACTTTAAGCCATCAGTATTTAGCCTAAGTATGGGTGAGGTTCAAATTAACTGCGTTCATATTTTCTGTGAAACATAACACATATACAATCTTGACAAATGTTCCTTCCATAACTACATTTAATCCTTTTGGAATAGATAGCACCAATTTAGCATGATTAAGATTATAAGAGAAAATTCAGTTCTTTGACGGCAGAGGTAGAAATAAAGGTAAATCTTATGTATTATCTGCTTCTGGAAAGACTACAAAATTCCCATTAGTTTTTCTCTCCAAACAAAAGAAAAATCAAGGCATCTTCTAAATAGTATTATAATTTCAGGCAAACTATTTTATTTTTAGCTTTAAAAAAAGTTGAAAAAATGTTGCCCTAGTAGTTAGTATATTAAGAAATATCTTACAAACCTTTTCAATCCTTGGTCACTCTGAAGACTCTGAAAAGATGATGGGTTTCAGATGAGCATTTCTTCTTTTCTGGGAGAGCGGAGGTTGGTCTTGCCTGTTCATTAAAGACTGCTTGGTCCTTGGTCACTTTGAGGCAACTGTGGCCTCGGACTTGCATCTGTCCTCTTACTCCACTCAACTATATTTGGTAACTGAACTCATGTTTCAGCAGACTGCCACGATCAGGAATTCCAGCAGTGGGCTGGAGAGCAACCCTAGTTCTGAGGGCTGGGTTCTTAGAAATTAAATGCACTTAGTGTAGTAAGAACTATATTTATAGATCTAATAAACATAGGATTTACACACATCCCTCTACATTCTGACCTTGTGGCTGGAAACCACCACCTGCCCTTTTAACATATTCTTAATCAATTAAAAGTACAGTATGTGATTCCAAGGAGAAAAAGGACACTTATAAGAAATGCTCTTTTTTTTATTATAATCTTCTGCTCTGTGCATTTAACTTTTAGTCATATGGTAGAGTATCCTAACATAGTAAATCCAGTTAACTATTTAAAAATTTAGCCATCTGTCAAATTAAGTGGAGAGTCCCACCATTCTCTTACTTCAAGTTGTTAATTAAAAGTTACTATAGGACTATCATGTGTATTAAAGACATAGTCCATAGTAGGATTAAGTAGGCATAAACATGCAGGGACTGAATCTTATAAACACTGCAACACTGAGTTCTAAGCTCAATGCCTAGCACATTATGAGTATCCAACAAATATTTGTTGAAGAAATAAATGTTGAATATCGTTCAGCACATATATGAACCCTCTTACAGTTCTAATAAAATGTTTCACACTTTATTACTTATTCTATAGCATGTCATTGTAACATATTCTAATATTCTGAGCTTCCAAATAACAAATAGGACTAAGAAGAACAGAATGTGTTTCTGTTCCAAGGTCAGGTAGCAGAGCAAAATCTAAGGGGAAAAATAATCACAAACCTCCCAGTTAAGTTAATTTGGAAATGAAGTTCTGAGTCTTCCTTTGTCTAAATAATACCATCATAGTTGATCCAGTTTCTTTTCTAAATAAGTTTTTTTTCTTCTGATGGCAGAAAACTTATGAAGGTCTGCTCTTACACTCTTCTTTATGGGCAAAACTGGTCCTTTATAAATGGTTTTTGAAACTGTATACTTTTGTGGGCTGTTTCAGCCATTATATTTATTAATAAGTGTTTTTAAAATTTATATTTCTGGGGAAAAACCCTCTGATGAATTTGCCTTCTTTTTACTAAAATCCCGTAAGATAATAGTAAAAATCCAAAAGGACAGAAATTGGTAGAGAAGACAGTAGATGCTGGAAATGGACAAAATTGTTGGCAGATGGTTAACATAAAAATGAATGATCTAACTACATTAGAAAACTTAAATGTCTGCAGAAGGACATGCCTATGAGAAGCAATGATTAGCCCCACAAAGTCCCAGAAAGGCTCAGGAATTGTAGGCACCAGGCCCCTCCTTGAAAAGAACTTTAATTGGCAATTTTGACTATTTCTGGGAGTGAGGTAGGAGCTGAAAACAGGTAATTGGTTCGAAGAATCCCCAAGAAGCAGTTAGACCCTATTGTCTCATTTCCACTTCAGGCAGCCAGGAAACTACCCTTGCCCATGCCTGGAGGTATATTCTCTGGGAAATTTAAAACACACCATCTCCAGTCTCAGGAACACAAAACAGATGAAAAGGATGAGGCACTGGAAGAAATTTCTGGGGGTTGGGTTAGAGAAGGGACAGAGGCTTCAACTGTATCTAGTGGTATATTTCTAAAAAATAGCAACAATGGGAATAGGAAAAAATGGTAACATTTGATATATCTTGGTGTGGGTGTCAGTTACATTGATATCTCTACTTTTTATGTTTAATCAAAAATTAAACAAAAATCTCTGTTGTGTCCTAAGGCAAACTGAATATAAAGAGATTATAGGAATCAAAATCTTGTAACCTCTTACAACATTACCTTAGTTATAGAAAGAACTGCTGAAATTAACTAGGCAAGTTGTTAAAAATGACATATGTACAATGAATATATAATGTTATTATTAATTTTAAGATAAATGGGTGCTAGACATATAACTCACCCTTCATCTCAGTGTTTTAAAAGATTTTATTGTTGTATTAATAGTAAACTATGCAGGAGCAACCACATATATTTTTTCTCTACACCAGGATGTATCTAGCAATAACTTTTATATATCCCAGGTTAATTTTATAATCCCACCTAAAGTGTATGTTGAGGACAGGCACATTCATGCTAGTATTTTTCTCTTATCGAAAGACTGTATATTTGAAAATTGCTAAGAAAGTTGATTTTAAAAGTTCTTATCACAAGAAAAAAATTAGAATTGTGTGTGATGATGAATGTTAACTAGATTTATTGTGGTGATCATTTCACAACATATACATACATCAAATTGTTAGGTTATACCCTTAAAACTAATACAATGTTATATGTCAATTATATCTTAATAAAAAAATAATACCAGAAAGATAAACATTCTTGCAGTTCCTAAAAAGAGAAGAGATGGGCATGCAATGCATTAAATGTTCAGTGCACAGAACAAAAATTATGTGTTATAAATAGTGATTCATTCTTTTTTATTGTGGAATCATTCACAAATAAAAGAAAATGTAAGTTTCCCCTTCCTTTTTAAAGGAAGTATACCCAAATTTTATTATATTTAGTGTTCCTTTGTCACAGGAAACTTTTTATAGACATAAAAAGTTAAAATTTGCAGGTGTAAAATCTCTCAAGGTGATATTGATTTACATGTATTATTAAAAAAAAACCTGTTGGATTATCTGCAGGGAAATGGGGGCTGGTGCTTCTAGGAAAAAATCCTGGTTCCAGCCTGGAAGAGAGTTGGTTTTTCAGAACCTAGAAGGGCAGAGTGGTGGTGGGCTCTGATTGGCGGTGATGATGCTCATGCTGGTTGGGACAAGCACCCATTCATAGCAGGCACCGAGTGAAGACACATGGGCACTGAGCATTAAGAATCATGGCCTCGGAAAAAAAAAAATAAACAGACAAATAAAATATTTTAAAAATAAAAAAAAAAGAATCATGGCCTCGGGGGCTGCAATGAAATAGGTAGAGGTCTCTACTTTCTAATGGAGGCTAGAACAATAAATCTCACGATGAATCTCAGCAGTGAGCATGTTGGTCTAGTGACCAGAGGGAGGCCTCTCCCACATGTCGCTGGATTGCCTGGTTTCTTAGATCCTGCTATAACACCAGAGAAGTGATGAAGTCATAAGAAGGAAAAAGTACAAAAACGTAGCTTGTGGTCCTGAGAGGCCTCCAAGTTAGATAGGATTTTATTCAAAAAGGTACAGAAATGTGTTTCTTATATATCATGAGGAGTGTAGCAAACCATGCTTTTTTTTTTTAAAGATTTTATTTATTTGACAGAGAGAGAGAGAGCATAAGTAGGCAGAACAGCAGGGAGAGGGAGAGGAAGAAGCAGGCTCTCCACCAAGCAGGGAGCCTGACGTGGGGCTCGATCCCAGGACCCTGGGATGATGACCTGAGCCGAAGGCAGCCGCTTAACCGACTGAGCCACCCAGGCGCCCCAAACCATGCTTGTTTTAAACATATTGTAAGAATCTGAAAACCAAACCCTTCTTTTCCTTAGGAAAGACTCTTGGCAAAGGCTCTTAAGTTATTATAACAGGTTTAATTATTATTATGGACGAGATTAGTGCATAAACAGTAATACAGTTTCTCATGCACTTTTATTATTTACCCCTAGAGCCTGTTTCTATGTGTACCAAGGTGGGGTAGTGGGGTCAGTGCCTTTAGTAGGTCTCAGTTCAGCTTTCCAAAGATTACCTTTTTTTCTTATAAAAATTCCCACTCTTTTGAAGTGCTTGATTTGAAGTGTATTTTCCATCCACTTTTTTTTTTTTTTTTTTTTTGAATTAAGACTTTGGATCTAGTTGGGCTCTTGATTCTCTTCACTCCAAATGCTTCCATCATTCTGGATGATGTTAGCATCTATTTGTTTATTTACTCCACAAGTGGCATAGATCTTTGGCTCTGTTCTTCTACTTACAGAGGGCATAAATTGACCTGCTCCATCTCCCAAAATCATGTATTAGTTACCTAGTGTTTCATAACAAATTGTTGAAAAAATTCATGTCCTAAAACAACAAATATTTGTTTCACACAGTTTCTGTGCGTCAGGAACCAGTAGGGTCTTAGCTAGGTGATTCTGGATCAGAGTATCAAGAGATTGCAATCGAGATGTTGCTCATAGCTACTTTTGTCTGAAAGTGTGACTGGACCTGGAAGATCTACTTCCAAGGTGGCTCACTCATGTGCCTAGAAAGTTAATGCTGTTGTTGGCAGGAGTCCTGTGGACTTCTCCATATCATAGCTGGAGTTTCCTTATATCCTAACAGCTAGATTCCTCTAGAGTTAATGATTCAACAAAGAGCAAGATATAAGGCACAATGTCTTTTATGACCTAGCCTTGGAGATCACATTCCATCTTTTCTGCAATATTCCTTGGTTATACAAGTCAGCACTATTCAACATGGAAGGAACTTCACAGGGGTATACCAACTGGTGAGATCACTGGGGGTCATCTTGGGAGGCTCTCTAACACACCTTTATTCCATTAGCTATCCTTGGACATGCTCCATTTTCAAAACTGTAAACTTCCATCCTCCAGATCTCTCACTCAGTGACTACACTGACTTTTCTTCTTTACCGAGACTTTCAGGCTATAGATCACTCTACTTTCATATTATCTACCAGTCTGCCTTACAGTTTCAGGTTAATTAAGGACATAGTGTATTTTCGTACACTGGTTTACGAGTTTCCTTTTAGAAGATGCAGACCCTTGTTGTTCAGACAAACAATAGGTGAAGATAAAAAAATTTCTTTGATGAAAGGGGTGTGAAAAGGAGTGTGCAGACTTGCTTATGCATCCTTCCTTAACCTTTTCTCTCCTGGTGGCCCCAGAAGCTCTGAAAATTCAACTTTCAAGGAGCTGGCCTACTTACCCCCACTTCTGAACATTTTACTCCCCCTCATTCCTGGCACTCTCTACCAGCAAACAGAGATCACGGGGCAGCAAATAAAATAGTAACTGAGAAATCTGATCAAGAAACAAACTATGGGGCGCCTGTGTGGCTCAGTCAGTTAAGCGGCTGCCTTTGGCTCAGGTCATGATCCCAGGGTCCTGGGATTGAGCCCCGCGTCATGCTCCCTGCTCTGCAGGGGGCCTGCTTCTCCCTTTCCCTCCGCTGCTGCTCTCCCTGCTTGTGCTCTCTGTCAAATAAATAAATAAAAATATTTAAAAAAAACTAAAAATTGAGGCAGAAAATGTTCAGTTTAATACGGAATTATCCTAATGAGCCACTTGTTGGCCTATCTGGTGATCCTAGGAACAAGGGTGCTTCAAACCGTGGGGTCTTCCTACTTCCTTCTCTTACTTCGTATCTGGCTTGGATACATGCCCCAGAATCAGGTATGCCCCCAAAGACTTGTTTGATTAAACATTATTTCCACCTCTACAGCAGTAAACTTCAGATTTGTCCCTCATGAGTTTTATTTTATTTTATTTTATTTTTTTAAGATTTTATTTATTTATTTGACAGAGAAAGACACAGCGAGAGAGGGAACACAAACGGGGAGTGGGAGAGGGAGAAGCAGACTCCCTGCCGAGCAGGGAGCCCGATGCGGGACTCGATCCCGGGACTCCAGGATCATGACCTGAGCCGAAGGCAGTCGCTTAACCCACTGAGCCACCCAGGCGTCCTCTCATGAGTTTTATTTTATAAACTGTGGTTAAATCTGCTGCACATGTGTGGCCCAAGCCTGTGGGTGGTCTTTTGATCACATGCTTCTGCTACTGGAGATTTTGCCAATTTGTCTGTGTGCACAAAAATGAATAGAGAAAAATAAATTTTATCATAACAGTAATAAAAGTAGAGTTGAAGTATAAGAATAGATTCCATAATCCATGTTTATATATGGGTATTTGGGCACAGTTAGATATGACACTTAATCTGAAATAATCTCATTTTCAACTTGGTTTATAGGGTCTAAGTATAAAAGTTTTATTCTTCTGGGCTTGCAGGCCAGTATCATTAATTTCAAAAGCAGCTTTTGTTGAACTTAAGCAAAATAATTTTAATATTTCTTTATAAAGACAGAGTAACATGGATATCAAAATGAATAAAGAAGGAAAAATACAGATTGATGTTTTGAATAGCAATATAAAATCTGGAAAACTTATTAGTAAATAGAAGTCAATAGTATATTAAAAGAAGAATATAGCATGACCAGTTGGGTTTTATATCAAAGACAAAAACTATATGACCAGCTCCATAGATTGCTAATGGGTCTTTGGACAAAATTTAACATCCACTCTCAATTAAAAAAACCCCCACAAAACTCTGTGGGATGGGAAAAGAATGGGAAGAATTGATTTTGTAATAAAATCCATAAAAATAATCTACAAATGTCATATAATTTCAATTAAAACAGCATTGTGTGTGTGTGTCTGTGTGTGTGTCGAACTAGAAAAACAGATATAGAGTTTATGTAGAGGAATTAGCATGGTGAAATATCCAGGATGATTGTGAGAAAAGAAATAGTTTTAGAGGAGGAACCTTTCAAGACTGCTGGAATACTAACAGATTCCTTATGGATGAACAATAAGGAATGGGACAATGGTTTAAATGGAATGACATATCTTATTCTTGTATAGGAAGAACATTACATTGAAATAGCGCATATTAAATAACTACATGTCTATTTCTTGGCTTGGTTCAATTCCATAGATCTGCTCCTCATTATAGCTTAAGAAACTGGATTGTTATTTCACTTCATTCAGCAAAACAAATGTTCAGGCTCACACAAATTGGAAAAAAAAGAATGTGGAATGAATAAGTGTGCAGTTATGAGACTATATTAGAGATAGAATTGGGATAAATACAGTATACATATCTGTGTGTAGCATCATCATATGAATCTATGTATAATTATATCTATATATCTTTATCTATGTCTATAATCTCTCTTGCTTTCTTGGCATATGAATGAACAATTTTAAAGTTTTCCTGCAAGGTAACAGTGTTTAATCTGGAGGAGTAAATGCACTCTGACTGGGATAGTGAATGGGGTTCTGGGGGAGACTTTACTCCAATGTGCATGTGTTACTACTTTTAAAAACGGCATCAGATAATCTTGACCATTACTGTATTACTCCTTATGTTTTTCCTTACTACTACTACTAATTTTTATTTTTATTTTTTTTAAAGATTTTATTTATTTATTTGAGAGAGAGACTGAGATAGAGAGAGCATGAGAGGGGGGAGGGCCAGAGGGAGGAGCAGACTCCCTGCTGAGCAGGGAGCCCGATGTGGGACTCGATCCCAGGACTCCAGGATCATGACCTGAGCCAAAGGCAGTCGCTTAACCAACTGAGCCACCCAGGCGCCCCTACTAATAATAATTTTTAAAATGTACTTTCTAATACAGTATAATAAGAAGTGATATGGAAAAGATATCCTAAACATAGTATTAAGTGAGACAAGCATATTGCATATTAGTTATTGTATCTGGAACTTAAAATTAAGGGAAACTTTCAATTATCTTTTTTCCTTTAGTATTTCAAATTTGTATGTGCTTGCATTACACGTATCATTAAAAAAAATGAAGATAAAAAAATTAACCACATAATGAGCTTAAAGTCATTTTAATGTTTTAAAATCCTTTCTTGACTGAGCACCTACTACAGAGTAAAATTTTTTGAAGTCCTTTGCATAAAATAGAGCATAACTAAAGAAGTTTTGAATCCGGTATGTCTTAATTCAGGGAATTAAAAATAAACTTCATTGATTTTAAATAAAAAGGTTTCTTCTAACCTTTGTCAGCTTTTGCCTGCTGATTGGCAAACCAACAGATCCACTTATTAAGTGGGCCATATTCTGCATATATGAGCATTCATCTTCATCTGGCTAACTTTAAATGTCATAGCCTTTGGATGGTAGCTATACTTGTGGTGAGCACAGCATAAAGTATAAACTTGTTGAATCACTACATTGTATACCTCAAACTAATGTAACATTGACTTTCAACCATAATTAAAAAAAAAAAGTCACAGCCTTTGACCCACTCTGTCCTAGATCTGCTTTGAGAACATAATTCTAACTACAGGAAAAGCTTTATGTAAAAACACGGTCAACTTTGCACTGTTTATAATAGCAAAAGACTGAAGCAACTTAAATGTAATTTATGGAACAGCTTAGTAAACTCATGGAATTTTGAAGTGGCCATAAAAACAGATTTTTCTAAAGTGTTTATATTAACATAGAAAATGCCCATTATATTATGCTAAGGGATAAAGAAAGAAAACCAATAGTTTTTATAGTTTGACCATAACTTAAAAAAAACTTAAGAACCTTTGCATGGCTGAAAATTTTAAGGGTTTAAATTGAGTTGGTTTGATATTTAAAAAAAAAATGAAGGGGCACCTGGGTGGCTCAGTTGGTTGAGCGTCTGCCTTCAGCTCAGGTCATGATCCCGGGGTCCTGGGATCGAGTCCCGCATCGAGCTCTCTGCTCAGCGAGGAGTCTGCTTCTCCTTCTCCCTCTGCCTGCTGCTCTGCCTACCTGTACTCTCTACCTCTGTCAAATAAATAAAATCTTAAAAAAAAAAAAATGAAGACTTCACTAAACTGTATGAAGTCATGTTGGTTTTTTTTCTCCATCAGAAGGGAAAGACAAAGCTACCAAAATAATTGGCTATTTAAAACTGGCTTTGAGATCATTTGATCTAAATAAAAACTGACAGCCTTCTGTTTCTCTTAAAGTTTGCATTTTAAATGCCTCATGGAGATATTTAGTGAGGGAATATTAAACTTGAAAGTGGTCACTGCCAGACAACTAGGGACAGCTGTATAACAATTTCAGAGGCTGCTCACCAAAGAAAGTCTAATGTGGAAGGGTGTGGCTATTATTCCCTGGGAAAACAGAAAGGAAGGAAGAATATGACAAAGGAGGAAATCAGCTGTTAGCCCAAAGAAGGATTTAAACATTGAAAAAATGCCAACCACTGAAGACAGTTGCTCTATCATACAAAATCCTGAGGCCTGTCCATGGTCTACTTCTGTTGGCCTAGCAATTTGCTCAGCTATTGCTATTTTGGGAAGGAATTTCCACTGAGCTGCCATATCTTCAGCCCCAGAGGTTTCCTCTGATTGACTGATCAACAGGTGTTGAAAAAGCTTGTGGCAGAAATATCACAGACCCAGTGTGCTCATTTGACTTCTGTAACTGTGACTGTAGTTTTACTTGAGTATCATTTCATAATCAAGGAGCCTTCCTGTAAGAGAAAACCTAATCGAATTATTTATGACATTTATAGGTAATTGCTTTTCCATAGATACAGCATATACATTTGTTAATACCATATGTATTTATAATTTATAAATTAAATATTGAACTGATGATTATACAACTGAAACCTAAATAAATATGATAAGGAATGAACTATTCTTTCTTTTTTTTTTTAGAAAGAAAGGTGGGGGGGAGGGGCAGAGAGAGACAGAATCTTAAGCAGGCTCCATGCCCAGTGCATAGCTCCATCTTACGACACTGATATCATGACCTGAGCTGAAATCAAGAGTCAGACACTTAACCGACTGAGCCACTCAGGTGCCCCTACAATGAACTTTTCAAAGAAATGACTTGTAGACATTATAATTCTAGAAAATACTAAACTATCTTGACTTAATTTTGCCTTGCAAGCAAATTGTCAGAAAAGCCATGAGAATAATGGTCATATTCGTAGCAGGAAAAACAACAACAAAAAAAGAAAATAAAAGCATATATAAAGTACTATGTTGTCAAACACTTAAGGAATATAATTGGTTACACCTTTTTTTTTAAGATTTTATTTATTTATTTGAGAGAGAGAGAGCAAAAGAGAGAGAGCATGAGTGGGGGGGGGGGGGCCCGCGAGGAGCAGGAGAGGGAGAAGTAGGCTCCCTGCTCAGCAGGGAGCCGGATGTGGGGCTCGATCCCAGCACCCTGGGATCATGACCTGAGTCAAAGGCAGACACTTAACTGACTGAGCCACCCAGCCACCCTGGTTACACCATTTTATACTAAATTTCATTTGGTTTTTCTTTAAAATTTATCCAGAGCAAAAGAAATACATGTACATGAATCATTCAAAGTTTCAATAATAAGAAAATTTAAATAAGGCCAAAATTCTCAATGTTTATGTGTCTTGTGTATGTATTTTGGGGTGGAAAGTAGAAAGAGTGGAGCTAACATTTATGGAATCCCCACTTGATAAATTTGTATCATAAAAGACAAAACAAGAGACTATCTTTTACATTAAGAACTTGTGGGGCTGATTTCAGTAATAGTGAAGAAAATAAATCAAATTAAAAGAAAAATTAAATCCTATGTGCTTTGGGGTGGAGCACTAATAATGTAGCATTTAAAGCACTTTATGAGATAATTTAACAGAGAATATTGTGCTTAAGCAAAGATATTTAGAGTTAGATCAAATTTCAAAATCTTGGCTACCATTAACCAGCTTTAGGACCATGCATCTATAATTTAACCTCTCTAAGCCTTATTTACCTCATCCATTAAATGGAAACAATAATAGTGTGTACCTCATGGTTATTTTTGTGATGATTAAATGTGATAATAACACATAATAAGGGCTTACCATATTGTCTAGTATTCAAAAGAGTTCAGTAAATGCTTTTACAATAAAGTCTAATTTTCTACTAGCAAATGTGTTCTTATGATACATAAGTCCAGTAAGCATCAGATACTAGTGAACTGACATAAGATGAACTCCTGGTCAAATCACTGGTCAAATTCCAGATTCTTTTGTTTCTCAGTATCATCATCATTGACAAATAACTATTTCAATAAAAAAAACCCCCCAAAACCTAACAGAAGTGATCAATGCCTCACCTCCTTTAAACATGACTTGATCTTTAGGCTTCTGAGAAGAAACCTTTTTCTGGGCTCTTACCATTGTGGACAAGTTACCTTTTCTTTGAAGATAAAATTGCTGGCTTCCAATTCTTTCCATTCACTACCCAACTCTACTAGTGGGGCCCTCACCACCACCTTGAACCCCAGCACGTGCGCAGCAGCATGGAATTAAGTGTCTGGAGCACTAAGAGGCAAAACCAGGCTGGGGTTGAAACCCAAAATGCAAACATGATAGGTGTCCTGACAAAAATAAAGGGCATTTCCCCCCTCAATTTAAATTCTTTGTGGTGTATTACTGGCGTTACAAAAGTTCACAGTGGACAGTAACAGAATTTGAAATTTTTCATAAAGATGAAATTCTTACGACAAAAACTCAAAGTCCGTGTCCTCTTTTACCCCCTTTTTAAGTGCCCAGCACCCACATAATAGGAAAACGCCACATCTTACCTTGAGATTTCACAGTCCACCGTGTCCAGCATTTAATTTCTCGGCCTCTTCATTTTCTTCGACCAATCTTGTTTAGATTTCCAGATTTTTCTGCCTACATTCCTTTTCTGTTTACATCCATGTCCCCAAGATCACTATTGCCTCTATTACCTCCTTGAAATTCTCAGTGTAACCCGAAGGGTGGGCTGACCTATCGACCCTGGACCAATATTCTGGGCATGAAACCTGAGGAAAACGGAACCCCAAAAGCTCCAGAACGGAGAAAGAAAACGGAAACTCCTTTCCTAGGTACGAAGGACTGGCCGGCGCGGCTCCGCGGCTCAGAAGCCCGGGTTCAGGCTCTCCCTGGAGCCCCCGCTCGCGCTCGGCTTTCCGGCCCCCCTACGTCACTTCCTCCCCGGAAGGCGCCCTGCAGCGGCTCTCCAGGTGCCGCACAACGTTAGGCTCGGCTCTGGATCGTGGGTGAGGAGTGGGAGGTGCTGCCGGGATCGCAGTGAGCTGGGCGGTGGGAGGAGGTCAAGGTGAAGGGTGTCCCTAGGGATGCGCCTGGAGCAGGGATGTCCCGCGGGGGTTCTAGGTCTTTTTTGACATCTGGACAGGTCGAACACGGAGGTGCCTGGGGCTGCTCTCAGGGCCCTCAGGATGCGAGGTGTGGGGAGCTGGGGGCGCCCAGTAGGCAACTGAATGCCCCAGGAGGCGGGATATAGGGAGAGGCAGAGGAAAGGGACACCCGTGAGGGGCGCGCCCGGAGTTGGGGCCGGGGGTGGGGGGGTGGGGGCAGACTGAAGTCTGAAGGAGAGGGGCAAGTGTTCCGGCATTTAAGGGGTCCTCTTCAAAGAAAGGGTGCTGGGGATCTGGCGCCTTGAGGAGAGACTAAGGGAGGCCGGATCTGAGCACAAACAGTAAGATCTAGACGTGGATCACAGCAAGCAGCTTCCTCTTCCTGTACTGGACGTAGACCCTTTTAATCGCGGAAATCAGCTTTTATCCTGTGTTCTCTCTCTCGCTTCTCTTTTGTTTACGAGTTGCATTTATAAATTCATATTTAATTTCTCAAGGTTTTCCATACTCAAAGAAGGTGACATCAGCTGCGTTGGGGCCTTGAGAATCCTGACAACCTCTTCTAGAAGGAACAGGGCAAAGGAGATTACCGGGCAGAAGCAGTTCCTTCAAAGGCAGAATTAGAGGTCCAAAAGATAACATCGAGGTAATGCAGATCTTCATGGTTTTGAGTAGTTTTCCTGAAAGCAGTAGCATATCATTCAATGAATCTTAGGTTTGCAGTTTGAAGTTTAGTGAAAGAATATAGGTGATGGTAGTTGAGCCTGCTGAAATAATTCTATCAGCCTTCGAGATCCCTGCCTCTCCTCTATATCCCAAGCTATTGGGAATCGTTTGGGGTGTATTCTTCCTAATATTCTATCAGAAACAAGTTTATGTGTCTATAGCTCCTATCTATCTATCTATCTATCTATCTATCTATCTATCTATCTATTATCTATCTATCTATCTATCTATCTATTATGGGGTGTATCCTTCCTAATACTCTTATCAGAAACAAGTTTATGTGTTTATAGCTTCTATCTATCTATCTAATTTATCTATCTATCTATTTATCTATCTATCCATCCATCCATTCGTTTTCTTCCATCTGTCCATTTCTAGACCTGTATACTTTTAAAGATATTTGGCTGTCATACGGGTGTGCACATGGTTTTCTCACTTAATGATTTATTGGTACATATTAGTCTCATTGAGTAGTTGCTGTATGATATCTCATTTATGCTGTATCCTGATTAGTTTTATTTCAAGCAGAAGAAGACATAAAACAAGTAGTAAATGCCCTTCTCTACTACTTGCCTCTCCATATTTAGTCTCACAGTTTAATTCTCCTGAAGGCTACCACCATAAAGATATATTTATATCTCTATTGCTTGGTTACTTAAAAATTATGTACTTATAACTGTTTCTTGGTTTATCGACTTTGGGCAGAGTCTATGGACTTACTGATGTGAAAAAAAACAACAGCTATCCAGTCTGTTTTCCAATATGAGTTATATTTAAAAAATTCTTTCCATGGTTAGCTTTATGACTTTAAACAATGTGCGTGTGTTAGTTATCTTCCATAGTTACGTTGATGAGGGTGTTGAAGTCTACCTTCCTGGCTGCCACATGCTCACTTCCCCCTCCTGTGAGTATGAGGTCTGATGTTTGTTTTACTGACATAACCCTTTTTAGGTCATCTCCTAAATATATCTTCATTGTATTTGGGAATACAATTCTTTCAGAAAAGTATCAGGCTTCTGATTTCATTTGCTGTAGTTAATTCTCTTTATATCCAGAGATCTTGTATTTGTGCTCTTATTTCCCATGCATCTCTCTCAAATTAGTGGAGTCTATCTTAAGTTTATTTGAAATGATAGCTTGCCTGGGAAAACAACATCTTCATTGATCTCTGCAGTAAGCCTAAGTCCTTTGGTTTAACCCACTGTTTATGGTCTTTGTTGAGCAAGGCCCCCCAGCCCCTGAGTCTTATCACTATTTATTTGGGATACAGAAATAGTTGCCTTGAAAAACCCCACATTTCTCAACTCTTCCTTCTAATTCTGCTTTCCAACTAGCCAGTTCTTTCCTAAGACATTTTTCTTTTCCTTTCTTCTTTGGTGCTAGCTTTCTAAAAACAGAAAATAAAAGGCAATGGATACTCAAACTTTCCCAATCTCTTTCTTTATAGAGTGTTAGGCTCAGTTGGCATGTGATTGTTTTCCTAGTTATACAGGAGATAGCTTTTACCATGTATTTTGATTTGAATCATGTGGGTTTCAGCTTTAAAGTCTGAGATGCCTGGTTTCTCACTGCCTGTTATTTGTCCCTGAGGTCCAAGATATATACCATGTTTCATTGATTTTTGTTATCCACATCTTCATCTGTTTTAACACATCTCTGAAATGAGGATGCCTATACAACTCTGTGGTATGTTGTAGTTTAATTGTCAGTATTACAATTTACTGGTACATAAAATAATTCTATGTCTTGTAATTCATGGCTTCTTTTTTTTTTAAGATTTTATTTATTTATTTGAGAGAGACAATGAGATAGAGAGAGCATGAGAGGGGGGAAGGTCAGAGGGAAAAGCAGACTCCCCGCCGAGCAGGGAGCCCGATGCGGGACTCGATCCCGGGACTCCAGGATCATGACCCGAGCTGAAGGCAGTCGCCTAACCAACTGAGCCACCCAGGTGCCCATAATTCATGGCTTCTTAGATTAGAAGAACTATAGTATTGTGCAATTATATAATAGCAGCACCCTACTTCTGTGTCAATTTCTGTATAAGTTAAGGGAATACTAACTTCTGTGACAATTAGAACCTCTAAATTTCAGTGGCATAACATAATAGAAATTTATATCTTGTTCTTCTAAAAGTTCAAAGCAGAGTTTCCTAGTTAGTGGACAGCCCATGATGGTGATTCAGTGACTCCACTCTTTCCATATTGTGGTTCCACCATCCTCTTAAGTCTTAATATTCTCTGCAGTTAGCTTTTTAGAAGGGAAATGACAACAGACAAGGCATACCTACTTTTCAGGAGTCTTGCCATAATTTCAATTTACATTCCATTAGTAAGAACTGATTTTATGGCCACCTCCAGATGCAAAAGGGTCTGGAAAATGTAGTTGTTGGCCAGACAGCTACTTCTTAGTGACAGCTCTAAACTGTGGAAGGGGGAACATGAATTTTGGTGGACTCACTACCCAAAAGATTTTTTTTTTTTATTTTTTCTTTTTACTTCGATCAGAATCTAAAGTTCTCACATTGCAATTAGTGGATAGGTCTCTTAACTGTTTTTTAATCTGCAGGTTTCCTCTCTTCTCTTTCCCTTTCTCTCTCTCTTTCTCTTGTTCTTGTCATTAGAAGTCTGATCAGTTTTTTTCCCAATGATTCTTATAGATGGAGTTTTGTTCCATTCAGAGACAGATGTCGTGCTTTCTCTATTTTTGTGGTATTGTAGCTGGTGCTCAATATCTAAGTCTATTAATTCACTAGGCATTTCAAAATGAGGATAATATAAATTCCTCATTCCTTCTTGATAGGTTTTTTTTGAACTGGGTTATTTTTATAAAGACAAACTTCCCCTCATACTATTTGCTTAATTAGAGGTACAATTTGTATGGGAAATATGGGATAGATATTTGATTCTTTAAATCTTTATTTTTTTGATTTGTCATTTGTCTTAGTCTACTAGAGCTGCTGTAACAAATACCATAGACCATGTGGCTTAAACAACAGAAATATACTTCTCTTGAGAAGTCTAAGAAGTCTATATCAGGGCTCCAGCTGATTCAGTTTCTGGTGAAAGTTCTTTTCCTGGCTTGTAGATGGCCACTTTCTTACTGTGCCTCACGGGAGTGGGGTTGGGGTGGGGTTGTGGGGTGAGGAGAGCTTTCTGCTATCTCTTTCTTATAAGGCCACTAATGCTATCATGAGGACCCCACCCTCATGACCTCATCTAACTTTTGTTTTCTCCCATCAGCCCCATCTCCAAATACCATCATGTGGGGGTTAGGGCTTCAACATATGAATTTGGGGGAATATAAACATTCAGTCTTTCACATCATCTTTCTGGACTCCCTGTTGTAAAAAAAAAAATGATAGAAATAGCATACTTACTTCTTTTCCCACCATTCTTCTCTTTTTATGTTTCCCAAATTGGTTAGTTATATTGGTCTTTTTATATTGTCAGTGTTTAAAATATTTACATTGCATTCTCCGAATAAGTTCATTGTTATTTGCCTATATATTGAATCTAAAGCTTAAAAAAACAGTAAAAAACACCTATAACATTATAACTGTGTACATACTCATACGGACATCATAATATTTTGAAATGGTGAACAACTCTTGTTTCAAATAAAACAAAGGATGGGGGTGCCTGGGTGGCTCAGTTGTTTAAGTGTTTGACTCTTGGTTTTGCCTCAGGTCATGGTGTCCGGGTCGTGGGATAGAGCCCCCTTTTGGGCTCCACGCTCAGAGGGGAATTTGCTTGTGATTCTCTCTCTCTCCCCTGCCCCTCCCAGTCCCTCATGCTCTCTTTCTCTGTCTCGTGAATAAATAAATAAATCTTAAAAAAGGATACTCTTCTTTGATGTACACAGGGTTGTATAAACTCCATTATATCAAAATTGTATAAGCAAACTGTATTTATAAGCAGTATAGGTTTTAATTCTAGGCTTAGAAAATTATAAGTATTTGTAGTCTACATGAATGGCATTCAAAATTTGTACAAGGTACAGGGATATTCTTCACAATTGGAACTATCTATGATTTGTAGGACGTCTAGTATTTCTGTATCCTAGCATTAGAGGCCAGTATCACTTGCAGAATTTTCTAAAATGTCCCTGGTAGAGTGTTGCCACTTTTGGGAACTGTGGTGCTATAATTTTCTCTCCTTCTGTTTCTCTACCAGTCTTATCCCATTTTATTTCTATAGTCCAGGAATTCTTTATTTCCTATATAATTATGAATACACAACATTTAACATGAGTACATTTTCTGAAATTTCAGTGACATCGTGGGAGGAAAGGGAGGCAGAAGTGTCCTTCATCCTACTGTCTTGAACTGAAAGTCTTCATCTGTTTTCTGTTCTCCCCTTGATCTTCCCTCTCTCCACTGTCTGCCCAAGCCTCAAATGCGCTCAAGTCTTTTCCATGTTAAAAAGTCTAGCATGGATTTTGTACTCTCCTCTGCCTGCATTTCTATTTCTATACTTTCCTAAAAGGAACAAACTTTTTGAAAAGGTAGATTATGTTTACCATCTTTGTCTTGTTTCTCTTCAAAACTTCTCTTTTTTACTATCAGTTTTGCCCTCCATATAACTGTCCTGCAAAGAACAGCCAAAGTCGTATTTTGAAGATGTAAATCAGATCATGTCACTTCTTCCATTGTACACTGAACTCTGATTATACTTAGAATGAAATTCCTACTCCATGTCTTGTCCTGATGAGTTAGCCCTGGCCTAACTCTCCAACTTCAGCTCATGTGTTTCCCTCTGCACCAGTCACAGCCCACTTCTGTCATTTCCTAGAGTGTACCAAGCCTTTTCCCTACTTAGGTGCTGTTTTGACTTAGTTCCTGAAATGCTCTGTCGTTGGCCCTTTGCATGGCTGCTCCATTCTTCAGGTCTCATCTGAAATGTCATATTCTTGGAGGTATCTTTCCTAATAATCCCATCTAATTTTTTTTTTTTAAGATTTTATTTATTTGTGTGAGAGAGAGAGCATGAGCAGGGAGAGGGAGAGGGAGGAGCAGACTCCCCTGCTATCAAGGGCTCTTAGGTCTCTGCTGCTGCGAGGTTGACACTCAGCAACAGGAGTAACCAAATCACTGTGGTGGAAGGGTACCCATTCTGTTGGGCACCTGCATATCCTCCATCATTGCTACTGTAACTACTCTGTTCATGGCCCATTGTGCAAGATCTAGAAGGCAGAAGACAGAGATTGGCTGCTATCTACTGGATGTATCATCCTGTCTACTCAGTTGTTTAGGCTCCTGACTAGGGAATGATCTTTTATGGGTGTGGACTTGAGACACAAAGAACTGCATGGTTTATATCCACTTGCATAGTTTGAGCCACAAACTTCTCTCCCAGATTGTTTTTTCTCCAGTTTTTTAACCTTTCTTCCTCTGGGCCCTGACCAACCAGCCAAATTATTTGCTGCTGCTTAAAAGCTTGTGTATATCTTTATATCCAACCACTTTTCCTTACATACTCAATTGATGACCAGAAATACTGCCAGAGCCATGCCCACCAGGATTATTTCCCCTCAGCACTTTCTGTCATGGTTACTCCTACTTGAGGAGTAACAGTTCATTTTGGTTTACAACAACATACTGAGCTGACAAACCAAGAAGCAGGCTCAGGCTTTTTTCCTTCTCCTCTGTCCACTAGCAGTAGGGGACCCCATATGAGGCCAGAGGTGTGAGCTGAGAGAGAGGCATCAGAACAACAGAAGTGACACATGGTATCTGTTTGTGTAACCCACTTATGCCCATTAGGTATGTCTGACCATGATCTTTAATGTTTCATTTCCATCATTCAGTGGATACTGTAGTGCCTGCCTGTGATTTAGGACATCTGATAACATTCAGCCTTTGATGGGTGTCTCTCATTGCATATAGTCACTTGATATGCCATGGTAAAAAAACCTCAGTGGTAATTAGGTCAACAGAATACCAACAACTTCCTCCTTTATGGTATTCCCTAACTTCCTCCAACTTCCCAATACTTTCTTGGAGCTTTCCCTCATCATTGCAACTTTCCCTTTAAAAATTAGCATCCCAAACCTGCCCCCACCCCATGCTTCTAGTGTGATGATGACACTTCTGCTCGATGCTCCTATAACTTTTTGTACTAATTCTGTCAGTGTTCAATGTATTGTACTATAGTGGTTGATTTGCTTCTCTGTAAAACTCATGCATTTTGAATACCTTATATTTTTATTATTGGGAATTTAGGAGTAGTTCTTAATATATTCTGGATACAGTCCCTTTTTTGTTGCGCATATAGCCCAGTCTGTGGCTTGCCACTTCATTTTATTAATGCTATCTTCAGATGATCAGACATCTTTATTTTGATGAAATCTGATTTGGCATTCTTTAATAGTTATTGCTCCTGTATCCTGCTTAAGAAATCATTGCCTATTTCCTAATCATAACGATATTTTTTATATTTGGTTCTAGAAATATATAGTTTTAGCTTTGCATTTGAATCTGTGATATATTTCGAATTAATTTTTTTTTTTTTGAATGTGGTTTCAGTTAGAGATTGAGGTTGAGCTATTCCAGCATCAACTGGAACCACTGTTCTCCCTTCAGTGGATTTCTTTGGTTTCTTTGTCAAAAATCAAATAGCTACATTTCTGGCCTCCCTACTCTGTTTCAACAAAAGATTTGATATTACATTTTTACTAGTACTACAATGTCCTAATCAATGTAACTTTATACTAAGTTTTGAGATCAGTTTTATACTCCTTTGTTCAGGTGTGGCTATTTTAATATCTGTGTACTTTCACATGAATTTTAGAATCAAATGCCAGTTTCTCTTTTTAAGAAAGTTTGATGGGATTATAATTGATATTCATTAAATCTTAGATCAATATAGAGCCTCTCAATTCATGAACAAGTTATACATCTCCATTTATTAGATCTTCTCTCATTTTCCTCATTGTTTTGAGAGATGGAGGTCTTGCACATCTTTGGTTAAATGTATTATAAATAATGTTCTTGATGTTATTATCTGTTAAATTTCTAAAAATATTTTTCCTTTTTTTGCTGTTAATATATAGAAATATAGTTGATTTTTGTTTATTAGCCTCATCTGCAATTTTGTTAATCCATTTTATTAATTTTAGTCACTCATTTGTACATTCTTTAGGATTTTCTACATGTCTTCAGTGAACAAATATATTCTTATTTTTTCTTTTTTGATTTTATGTTTTTATTCCTTTTTCTTACCTTATTCCACTGCCTGGCACCTCCAAAAGGCTGATATAGAATGAGTAGGCATCTTTGCTTCATTCTTTTTTTTTTTTTTTTTTATGATTTTATTTAACAGAGAGGGTGAGAGAACACAAGCAGGGGGAACATTAGAGGGAGAGGGAGAAGCAGGCTCCCCGCCAAGCAGGGAGCCCCATGTGGGGCTCAATCCCAGGACGCCGGGATCGTGACCTGAGCTGAAGGCAGACGCCCAACCATCTGAGCCACCCAGGCGCCCCTTCATTCTTGACGTTAAAGGGAAAGCATTCATTATTTCCCCATTAGGTATTGTGTTACCTGTGGTTATTTTGTAGATATCATTTATCAGATCGAGGAAATCCTTTTCTATTGCTAGGTTTCTGAGAGTTTTTTCATAAACAAGTGTTAAATTTTTTCAAATGATTTTTCTACATGTACTGAAATTATTGTGTTTTTCTTCCTTTATTATTTTTTTAATTGGTGAATTACATTGACTGATTTTTGAGTATTGATTTAACCTTTTATCCCTGAGAAAATCCTACTTGGTTATGACATTCTTTTTTTTTTTTAAATACGTGGCTGAATTGGATTTCCTAATATTGTGTTAATTTTAGGATTCCTAATATTTTGTTAACATTAATATGTATATATGTTCATGAATTTTTTATAATGGTTTAAGATTTGATTTCCTAATTTGTTAATAATAGGGTTCCTAATATTTTGTTAGTATATATATATTTTTTAGAGGCGAAGGAGGGACAGAGGGAGAGGGAGAGAGAGAGTCTTAAGCAGGCTCCATGCCTACCTCATGTGGGGCCCGATCTTACAACCCTGAGATCATGACCTGAGCCAAAATCAAGAGTTGGTCGCTTAACCAACTGAGCCACCCAGGTGCCCCCTAATATTTTTTTAATATATATATTCATGAGGGACATTGATCTGTAATTTTCTTTTTTTATAGTGTCTTTGTCTGGTTTTGGTAGCAGCATCATGTTGAGCTAGTAAAATACATTGGGAAGTCATTCCTCCTTTTCTGTTTTCTTAAAGAGTCTTTGTAATATTGATATTATTTTCTCCTTAGATAAATTTGATAAAATTTCCTGTGAATCCATCTGGGTTTGGAATTTTCTTTGTGTGAAGATTTTTGATAACAAATTCAATTTCTTTAATAGATTCAGGGCCCTTTAAACTTTCTTTTTCACCTTGTGTCCATTTTGCTAATTGCATATGTCAAGAAATTTGTTTATCTTATCTAAATTGTCTATTATTTTGGCACAGAATTGGTCTACAATATAGTCATACTTTCCTTTTAGTGTCTGAAGATTTTAGTGATGTTCCCTTTTTCAGCTTTTTTTTTTTTTTTTTAAGATTTTGTTTACTTATTTGAGAGAGAGAGAGAGCATGAGCCGGGGGTGGGGGGGCAGAGGGAGAGGGAGAAGCAGGCTCCCCGCTGAGCAGGGAGCCCGATGTGGGGCTCAATCCCAGGACTCTGGGATCATGACCTGAGCTGAAGGCAGATGCTTAACCGACTGAGCCACCCAGGTGCCCCATCATTCTTTGTATTACTAATTTGTGACTTCTTTCTTATTGATTTATTTACTTAGAGGTTTGTTAATTTTGTTGATGTCTTCAAAGACCCAGCTTTGCCTTTGTTATTTTCTCTATTGTTTGTCTGGTTTTTGAAAAGTTTTATTGATTTCCTCTCTTACCTTTATTATTTCTTTCTGTTGGAGTTTCTTTACTCTTTTTTCCCCCTACCGTATTAGATTGGAAACTTAAGTCAAAACCTGTCTTCTTTTCTATTATGAATATTTAAAATTTCTTTCTAAGCATTGCTTTAGCTGCACACCACAAATTTGCACCTATTGTTTTTTTCTTTACTATTTAATTAGAAATATTTTGTAATATCTCTTGTGATTTTTCTTTGACAATGAATTATTTAGAAGTGTGTTATTTTAATTTATACTTTTTTTCTAGGTATGTTATTGTTATTATATCTAATGTAATTCCATTGTGGGCAGAAAAAATATTTCTGTAAAATTTCAGTTATTTAAAAATATTAGGACTTATGGGGGTGCCTGGGTGGCTCTGTCAGTTAAACGCCTGACTCTTGGTTTCAGCTCAGGTCATGATCTCAGGGTAATGGGATTGAGCCCCACATTGGGCTCTGTGCTCAGCAGAGTCTGCTTGAGATTCTTTCCCTCTCCCTCCCTCCCTCTCTGTCCCCACCCCCACTTCTGTGCACACACACTCTCTTTCTTTAAAATAAATAAATAAATAAATAAATAAATAAATAAATAAATAAAATCTTCGGAAAAATATTAGGATTTTTTAATGACCCAATATATGGCATGTTTTGGTGAATGTACCATCTTTTTTTTTTTTTTAAGTAAGCTCCATTCCGAGTGTGGTGCCCAATGTGGGGCTTGAACTCACGACCCTGAGATTAAGACTTGAGCTGAGATCAAGAGTCTGACTGAGCCATGCAGGTGCCCCATGTACCATGTATTCTTGAAAAGATTATGTATTGTCCAGTTCTTGGATAACATGTTCTGGAAGTGTCATTAAGTCAAAGTGGTTGATAGCTAAAATTATTTTTTTTAAAGAATATGCTAATATTTGGTTTCATTATAAAGATTTAGAATGTGGTATTTTGGGGCATCTGGCTAGCTCAGTCAGTAGAGCATGTGACTTGATCTTGTGGTTTTAAGTTCAAGTCCCATGTTGGGTGTAAAGATTACTTAAAAAAAAAAATCTTAAAGAATGTGATATTTTAGTTTTGTTATTTTGGAAATAATAGGTATGCATCAGTGTTTACATATATTGTATATAATACATATGTATTATATACATTAACATATATAATTTTATTTGTTATGATGGATGTTTATTTTGAGAGCCTCCGGGAATATGAGAAAGGAGGGAAATTTTATCGATAGCCTTTTTGCTCTCTAGCCACCTACCCTTAAATTCTAGGAGGCACTTTAGACTTTAAAACTCAGCAGGAGTTTCATTTACAGCTCAGTAGAATGGAAAATTCAACTGAGGTACTAGGCTTCTTGTTATTTGTTTTATGTTAAATATCCCCAGTCAGGTAATATATATATAGCTTTTTAAAATTACAAGTTGAATGGATTCTAGTTTTAGCAAATCTCAATCCAAATACAGAATTTCTCCTATCCTACTCCCCAGAAGCAACTGTTATTTTATTCTTAAGAATTCTGGTGTAGGGACGCCTGGTTGGCTCAGTTGGGAAAGCATGTGACTCTTGATCTCAGGGTTGTGAGTTCAAGCCCCACACTGGGCATAGAGCTTACTTAAAAAAAAAAAAAAATTCTGGTGTATATTTGTTCAATTTTTATTTATAGGATTTTTTTTTCAATTGGTTTGTTTTAACATTATTTGAAGGTGTAAGCAATGTTCTCATTGATGCAGAAAAGAAAGCTTCCCAATTGTAATAAAATATATTCATCCACTTGCTACTTTTATCATCTTTTGAATTTGGAGAGTAAAAGAATTGGAAAGTGAGAAGTGAAATTGATGGGTACTCTAAGTAGTATGTGCCTGCTTAAATATAGAAGACACTTGATTTAAGTCCGAGTTTTGACCTATGACATAAACTTGTGAACTGATATTTAAGGATTGAAGCCTAGACCTTATCTAGAATTCAGAGCAAAACAATTGAGCCACATTTGGTTTGATCCTATATCCCCTTGTTCTCCAACTAACAAAATTAACCACTAAATGATGATTTCAAAATAATGTACTTATTTTCCTCACCACAGGAGATTGTGCATATTTTGATTTTCCTGAACTTTCATTGAGAACTGCTTTAATTCTCCATCTTCAACACAATACTAACATTGGTGTTCAGGATTTTTTAGATGCTTATCACTAGACTGGAAATCATTCTTGGGAAAGCATTACCTATATATATATATATATATATTTTTTTTTTAGCTAATAGATTTTATTTGCATTACCTATATTTTCTGATAGTTTCAGAAGAAGGCCTGAATGATCAACAGTCCTTTTGTAACTTCTTAATCATACGTTCCTGGGGAATGGGAGTCTAGTTTATGCTTTCATTGGGGCAAGAATCTGATATTCTCAGACTTTATGGATATATTATACAAAGCATAGACAGAAACAAAAAGTTTTGGGCGCCTGGGTGGCTCAGTTGGTTAAGCGACTGCTTTCAGCTCAGGTCATGATCCCAGGGTCCTGGGATCGAGTCCCGCATCGGGCTCCCCGCTCCACGGGAAGCCTGCTTCTCCCTCTCCCACTCCCTCTGCTTGTGTTCCCTCTCTCGCTGTGTCTCTCTCTCTGTCAAATAAATAAAATCTTTAAAAAAAAAAAAAAACAAAAAGTTTTTTAAGGAGTTGATTAACATTAATAATTCCTATTGTTTTGTCTTAGTTTTTTAATTTTAATTCTCAAAGTGACTTCATTCAATATTTTCCATCTTTTTTTATGGAACCTATTATAGGTAGGTTTAGAAATGGAAATAAGTTTAATAGTAGTAAATGGATTTTTACTCTTCTGCTTTGATATCCTACAATTTAATACTGTGATACAAAGTTAATAATTATTAATACAGCATATGTAGACCAATAAGAAAATAAAAAAATATATTTTCTTAATATATACATATTCATAACAAAATATGGAAGAAATACTTATAACTATACACTCCTCATTTCTGTAACTGGTTACATGATTATAGCTGATATTTATGACTACCTTCTTCCACTACCTAATCCATGTTCCCTTTGGCCACAGCAGGTGCTTTAGCTGGTTAAGATTCTTTGCCCCAGTGGGAGGTATTAGTTTCCTAGGGCTACTATAACAAAATACCACAGACTTGGTGGCTTAAATCAAGAGGAGTTTATTTTCTACAGTTCTGGAGGAAAAAGTCTGAAACCAAAGCACCTGCAGGTTTGGTTCCTTCTGAAGTCTCTAAAGTAAAAACTGTTCTATACCTTTCTCTTAGCTTCTGGTTATTGCTAGCATCCTTGGCTTTTCTTGGTCTATAGATGCATCACTCCTGTGTGTCTGTGTTCAAACTTCTCACTCCTTAAAAGGACAATACTCATTGGATTAGGGCCACTCTAATCCAGATTGACCTCATCTTAACTTGATTATATCTGCAAAGACCCTATTTCAAAATAACATTATGTTCACAAGTACTGGGGGTTAGGACTTAACAGGTCTTTTTGGAGAACACAAGTCAATCTACAACATGGGGTAATCCAAACCTTTATTCCCGAAGGGCTTGGATTATTAGAGACCTGTCTTGAGTTTTCCACTGACTTTAATCACATGGCATGGTAGCATTAAGAGATACTCTAAGGGATTTCTTATATTCCAGACATACTCTTTATTACCTCTATTGTGTAGTAGCAGTCCAATTTTTCCTTTGTAATAAGGATCAGTTGCAGCACCCAGCAAAATAAATTCCTCCTTTGTCAGTTAATTCAGAGGTATAAGGAACCCAAAGTGGCAGGATAGCAGTCTTAATTTCAAGGTCAATGGAATCATTGTGTCTCTCCTGGTAGAAGTATTCCTCCCTTTGGAACTAAAACCTCTAGACAAACAGAGCACAGGGCTGCCAAAATAGGAAGCAAAAGTTTTGCTAGGGGATCACTAGGGATAATAGTTAGTGGAGCTATTCTCTTTCCACTCCTTCAACTCTAAATTTGTGAATCCTGTTTATGGGAGAATAGTACCATATATTGGACATTGATTTGGAGCATATACAGCTTCCTGCAGAACGTTGCCCTAGACTTGAAGGGTATTGTTACCTAGCTGGTGCTGTAGCTGAGTTTTAAAAGACTATTTGACCATTTTATTGAACCAACTGCCTCAGGATGATGGAGAACACAGTAAGACCAATGAATTCCATGAGTATGGGTTTATTGCTGCACTTCATTTGCTGCAAAGTGAGTTCCTTGATCAGAAGCAATGCTGTCAAATACCAGAATGGTGGATAAGAAATTTTGTAGGTCCAAGGATGGTAGTTTTGGAAAAAGCTTTATATGCAGGGAATGTAAATCTATATCCAGAGTAAGTGTCTATTCCAGTGAGAACAGAATTTCCACTTCCATGATGGAAGCAGTTCAGTGTAGTCAGCTACCTGCCATCAGGGAACGATGTCATTTCAGAGACACAGTGTTGGTCTCTCCTTTTGGAAGACAGGGCGTTTAGCAGTGGCTATAGCCAAGTGGCTGTGGTTAGTAGAAGTCCGTGTTGCTGAGTTTATATATAACCGCCATCACTGTTGTTAATGAGCTCAACGGGCAATGACAGAAGTAGCAAAAGAAAGAGGCTGACTGGGATCCGCAAATGGGTCATTCTATCTACCTGATTTTTAAAATCCTCCTCTGCTGAGGTCACCTGTTGGTGAACACTCACAGGAGACACAAATATCTTCATGTTTTTTGTTCATTTGCAGAGGCCTGGCCAGATACCTTTTCCACAGACCTTCAATTATCTAATCATATTCCTTTTAAATTCCCTGGCCATTTGGCCAAAATCTTATTATAGATTTGTACCTCTTAGCCATTTTTCTTTCTAAGCATAATGAACAACCAGGTGTACTGCTCAGAGTTTTGCCAGATGGGAGAATGCCCCTTCACCACTATCGTTCAGGAATGTTTCAGAAAGGGGCTTTGGTGCTATAGCTGTTCACTTTCAGGTAGTGCCTGCTTACTGTGCAGGACCATTTCTAAACCAAACCTGATTTCTGTCTTCCTCAGCCAACTGGTTGTAGGGAATGTCCCATGTGGTCATTGTTGCAGGCCGGGAGGGAGAAGTCAATGTAACAGGAGTAGGGGCTTTCGTAGCGGCCATTTCAGCCAATTTTTAATGTATTTTACTTGTACCCTCAGGTCCTTTTGTAGCTTAATCTTGTATATACCTCTTCAGTTTGATGAAGTGCTGCTGTGCATGCTCAATTTTGTGGCTTCACAGGTCAGCTAGTTCATGATGGGAAACACAAGTTGTATGGTAGCTTGGTGGCCCATAGTTAAGTACTTAATCTTTAGTAAGGTGTAGTAGCAAATCTTTCTTCCAAAATATTAAGGTTCTGTGCTGTGATTTACCTGTAGAGACCTGCTGAAGGCTTTAAACAGCGTCTGTATCTCCCATTGATATTTCACGTGCCATCAGATCTATTGAACCATATGGTCTCAGTGTTAGAACAGCTTGCATAGCAGTTTGGACATGTTTCAGAGCCTTTTCTTATTCTGGACCCCAATCAGAGCTAGCAGCTTTGCAGGTCACCTGATAAATGAACCATTGTAGCACACATAAATGAAAAATATGTGGCCTCCCAAATCCAAAGAGGCTCAGTAGGCACTGTGCCTCTTTTTGGGTTGTAGCAGAGGCTAGATGCAACAACTTACCTTTCGTCTTAGAAAGGACATCTTGATAACCCCTGCATCTCTGGACACATAGAAATTTCACTGAGATGGAAAGTCCCTAGATTTTTGTTGGATTTATCTCCCACTCTTGACATGCAAACAGCTTATCAATATGTCAAATAGTTTCTACCTCTTACTCATTAGGTCCAGTCTGCATAATAGCATCAATGTAATGGACCAGTATGAAGTCTTGTAGAAGAGAAGTGATCAAATTCCTTAGGGAGTAAATTATGGCATAGAACTGGAGGGTTGATATACCCCTGAGGTAGGATAGTGAAGGAGTATTGCTGCTTTGCCAGCTGAAAGCAAACTGCTTTTGGTGGTCTTTATTAACAGGATTGAGAAAAAAATCACTTGCCAGCTCAATAGGTGCATATTAAGTTACCAAAGGATGTACTACTTTAAGTAGTGAAGCCACATCTGGAACAGCAGCTGCATTCAAAGTCACCACGTGAATGAATTTATGATAAGGCAGTATTAATCTTCAAAATCCATCTGTTTTCTGTATAGGCAAAATAGTCAAGCTGAATGGGAATGAGATGAAAATCACCACCCTGCATCTTTCAAGTCTTTGATGGTGGCACTCATCTCTGCAATCTCTGTCGGAATGTGGTATTGTTTTTGGTTTACAGTTTTTCTAAGTATAGGCATTTTTAGTGACTTCATAATAGCCTTCATTCCACAGGTCAGGGAACCAATGGGGGGTATTCTGCCAGTTGCTGAGTCTGTTCCAAGTTGCATCCTGAAACTGGTGAAACTTACATAGATCAATTTAGAATTTAGTAGACTGCTCATCTTTTTCAGGAACACCATGATCAACTAGCTATGTCATAGGTTTCTGTGAATAAGACTATTCAGATTACTGCTTTGACTCCACTGTCTGTTTTGGTACCCATGACTACCTTGTCTGTGGGGATTAAATGCTGCCAATAAGCCCCTTCCATCCAGGATACAATTATCCTCATTCCATTTAGGGATTCTAGCTCCAGTAAGCATTTTCCATTGTAACTTCTGACCTACAGACAAGAATAACTGTAGCTATAAAATACCTGGGGCTCCCCTCACAATTTTATTTCTCAGTTGGGATGAAAGTTGTGTCCTCTGCATCCTCATGGGAGGGTGAGCAGATCTTATGTGATAAATCAGTTCTAACATTCTAATATCCCTAAGTCTTTGGATACCTAGAGTCAGTCACATGTCTGATTGGAGTTTCAGAAGCAGAAGATAGAGGCAGTATTGGGGTAAGCAATATTCAAAAAGATAATGACTGAAAGTTTTTTCGAATTAATGGAAGACATGAATATTTGAATTCAAGATGCTTAGTCAATCTCACATTAAATATGCAAACATACAAACATATAATAAGACACATCATTGTGCAACAGCAGCAAAACATAAAGTTCTTCAAAGAATCAGAAAACATTTACTATAAAGGAATAAAAGTTAGACTGTTAGTTGACCTAACAGCAACAATAGAAGCAAGAAGATAATGAAGTCATGTTTTTTAAGTAATGAAACAAAAGTCAGTTATTGGCAGATAGTGTACTCAGAAAAAGTCCGATTTAAGAAGATGAGATAATATAGATATTTTCAGACACACAATAACTGAGTTAATGAGCATCACCCCCTCATTAAACGTATTTGTATAGATTGTAATTCAGAGGGAAGTAAATGGTCCAAAGGAATGTCAGAGATGTAAGAGAAAAGCAAGTGGAAATTTTAGATGTGTTGATAGAACAGGGTATTGTCCAGAATTTTAGGAATGAGGGAGGAGAAAGATTATAATTTTTCTTTGTAATTTTGATATGTAGAAAAAATCCATTAGTCCATTATCATATTCAGCATGTAAGCCATATATAGGAAATGTGAAACTAAAAATTCAAAGAGGCCCTGAAGATTATTCTATGATGGATGAAGCAATTTGATTATTAATTTTTACTATTTATTTTGTCATTTTACTTTGTTGGAGGCTGTGTATGGGTCACTTCTGAGCAACTCTTTTCAAGTGCTATTATTTCTTTACTTGACATAGGAAATAATAAAAACAATAAGCATTTAGAAGTGAAAAACCTATGTGTTTTTCTGTCTATCTGTTGATCCATTTGCTACCATCTACATACCTATCTGTATGGCTTTATACTATTTCCTTATATTCTGCCTTGCTCCAAAATTTTTGGTGTAAGTAATACATCATTGGGAAGAGCTAACTTGGTGAACATGAATCAAATTCATGTGAAATATTGTTTGTGAGATTTGAAAATAACATTCAAAATTCTTATAGGATAGTTGTGTATTTCCTCTCAATTTAATTTTATATTTGTTTTCAGAAATCTTCTTGGAAAAGATGCCTGATTTGGGTTTTATTCCATGATGTCTGCTATAGTTAAGTTTATTGGAGACATGATGAAGGATTTGCCTTTTCTTAAGAGATAGAGTTAACAAAGTGCCGAATTCAGTGCTGTAAACTCTAAACTTGTGGAATGAATGTCTCATCAGAATGTCTGTGTATTATATCATATCTGGATAGAACAAATTAGATAGAATAATGTGACTATAATATATAATATATTGAAGTGAATATAATATCTAATATATCAATATGATTTGAACATTACCAGGTAAAAGTCTGTATAGTTTCCAACTTATAATAAAAATACTCCACCTAGGGGCGCCTGGGTGGCTCAGTCGTTAAGCGTCTGCCTTCGGCTCAGGTCGTGCTCCCAAGGTCCTGGGATCGAACCCCACATCGGGCTCCCTGCTCTGCAGGAAGCCTGCTTCTCCCTCTCCCACTCCCCCTGCTTGTGTTCCTGCTCTCGCTCTCTCTCTCTCTGTCAAATAAATAAAAAAAAAAATCTTTAAAAAAAAATACTCCACCTATATATAGTTTCATAAATACTTAATACTGATGGGACTGTTAGAGAAATAGGTTAGAGTTAATAGAGTTAATAATATATATATGTATTACATACATACATCTTTTGTGATGATCCAGTTTTTACTTCACTGGTTATACAAAAGGAATGTGATGGACTTTTGACCTGGCTTGCTCACAGGCCCCTTAGTGATGACTATGACAATGACTATGACTGTGTCTTTTTGATGGTAAGTTCTGTGACCATATTAAAATTGAGCTTAAATGAATTGCCTTTTCAGCTCTTCATTGAACAATGAAAAAGTATTATATTACAAATAAAAATTATATTTTGAATGAGATTAGTATATATATAATAGAAGTACTTCAGAAAGTATACGATCTGAAAAAAATCACACTGTATTGCCTAGTGTGTATGTGTAAGTATGTCTGCATGAAGATCTATCTATTATTTCAAATAGGGAGGTATTCATCTTATTAGGAAGTACACATACATGGTATTTCCACTAAAGATATCAGATGTTGTTATAAGCAGGAAAGATAATTTATGCTTTTAGGAGTCTCTCTATTTCCAGAAGTAAATATGCTGATACAACCATAGCCTTCCTAGACATTTTAGCTCTTTTCATGCTAACAGTTGTCTAGTTGATAGGGTGCTGATAAATACCAGCATAATTGTGCCTGCAGAAACTCAATAATGAGGAGGGACTTAAACTGCAAAAAAGAAGCCCATGAAGCCATTAAAAATAGGCCTTTAGAAATAGATTAGGTAATCTTTTCTTTCTAGTTTATTCTTTATCTTTAGTGTGTCTTTCTCCAACCCCATGTTTATTCCCACCTTTCTCAGGACTGATACAACCTCTTTCCAGAAAAATCTAGAAATATATATAGTAAGCATGCCAATTAAATATATAAATACCTACTTATATAACTAGCTATCAAGATTTTATATGATATGTTTCCTAACAGTTTTGACTTGTGGTCATATAGGTACAGAAAAAAAAAAAACACCTCTAGCTCATTTGTATCTTTTGTTTGTAAAAAGTGTTTCTTATGTCTAGAGTGAGTTTAATCTTGCTTGCTGGAATTTTCTGTGCCGTTTGAATTTCTACATGGTGAAAGATAATTGCTAGTAGCTTCTCTTAGCTGTAAGCTCCTAAACCTTTGGCTGTGTCCAGAGTAGTGGTTTTTCTTTTTGGGAATGCTGATAGTCAGAATATTCTAGATCAAGGGTTGACAAACTTTTTCTAAGGGCAAGGTAGTTATAGTATTTTAGGCTTTGCAGGCCAAGAGACAGAATTGAGACCATGATATAGGTACGTATGTAACCATCTAAGATGTAACCATTTAAAAATGTATAAAACATGCTTAGCTGGGAAGCCAAAGAGGGGGAAAACCCCCCCACAATAAGTGTTTTTGAAATCCTGACTCTGTGGGTCGTAGTTTATTGATCTCTGTTAAATGGGTAAATTATTTGATTCTGCCCTACCTGCTTCTTCTCCTGCCAAATGATAGAGGTAATGACCAGGTATTCTTTTTTTTTTCTCATTAAACTTTTGTTTTAATGGATCTCAAAATTCTGTGACAGATTTTTGGTCAAGTTGTTTCCATTAAAAAGTGCTGATTTTAAAAACTAATAAAACTGCCACACACATACAAAAACCAAATGGTCCACAAAACATTCTCCTTTCCTTCTGAAGGTTTTATGATGTATTGTTATCATTAACCAGTTTTTTACTATTAACTTAAATGGCCAATTGACACAAACAGTTCTGAGATTGTTCTTCCACCACTGATAAGACTGGGGATAATATTTATTTAGCCTTCTTAGCTTTCTGGGCAGACTTGGTGAACTTGCCAGTTCCAGCTGCCTTCTTGTCTACTGCTTTGATGACACCCACAGCAACCGTCTGTCTCATATCATGAACAGCAAAAACGGCCCAGAGGATAGTCAGCGAAGCTGTCAACACACATAAGCTTGCCAGGAACCATATCAATGATGGCAGCATCACCAGATTTCAAGAACTTGGGACCATCTTCCAGCTTTTTTCCAGAATGACGATCTGTCTTTTCCTTCAGCTCAGCAAACTTGCATGTCCTTGTATTCTTGGAGTGGGACTTTAGCAGAGCAGACCTTTCCATTTCTTAGATAAAGAATTATTTTTTAGCATGTTATAATCTGACTTCATTAGCAAAGGTAGACTAAATTACTGTTTTGGAGTTATAATAATGATGGTGATATTAATAATAAAAAGAATGCATGGGTGATTTGATGTGGGGTAGTGAAGACATTATATCCACATATAGTAATGATTTTAAGTACTTTTTATATTTTAAGTCTTTCTATTTCAGAAAAATCTAGAGACCCACACATTCTTGATTTTGTGAAAAAGAATCAGACTTGTGAACAATTTTATGGGAAATTATTAGAATCAATTTCTTCAAAAATCATTGTAACTCAAACTACCCAGTGAAAAGAGGATTCCAGTAGAGCTAACTGAAATATTATAGTTTCTGTATATTTTACCTAATTTTTAAAAATTCTTTTGCTTTCCTTAACCTGATGCATGTTTGTCTCCTTGGAGATTTTTTTCCCTGCTTTTCTTTCTTACGTTTGCTTATAAATCAGTTTTTATTTTACTTATTTGACATTAGAAATTCTAAGAAAATTAAATGGAATTTAGTATTTTATCCTCTTTCTGATAATAGAAGATAGATTTATCTGGTAAAGAATCTAAGGCATGAGAGGATTGGGAGTGTGGATTTAGAAATGTTGAGGGACACCTGGGTGGCTCAGTCTGCTAAGCATCTGCCTTCTGCTCAGGTCATGATCCCAGGGACCTGGGATGAGTCCCACATCAGGCTCCTTTCTCATCCGGAGCCTACTTCTCCCTCTGCCTGCCTCTCCCCCTGCTTGTGCTCTCTCTCTGTCCACCCCCCCGGCAAATAAATAAATAAAAATCTTTAAAGAAATAGAAATGTTGAATTTTGGGGCACCTGGGTGGCTCAGTTGGTTAAGCATCTGCCTTTGGCTCAGGTCATGACTGAGATCGAGCCCCGCATCAGCCTCCCTGCTCAGCAGAGAGTCTGCTTCTCTCTCTCTCTCTGCCTGCCACTCCTGCTTGTGCTCTCTCTTTCCCTCTATCAAATAAGTAAATAAATAATCTAAAAAAATTAGTAAGAAATGTTGAATTTAAGTTAAAAGAAACATTTATTTATTTCAATGAAAGTCTTTTTTTTTTTTTACTTACAGTAAACTTTATTTATATATTTCATTTGACATAATTTCAAAGTAGGTCTGTGCTCTAGGATAAGCCAAAGAAAAATCCTAAAGTTCCTAAGAGACTTTTTTCACACTGTTCTGAGTAGGGCATGGGGTTTCAAGGCCCTCAATGTTGATACCTAACATTTTACCCCTTGAGACTTTACCCATAGATACAGAAAGAAGAGAGAACATCACGTACAAGAATCAAACTGTATGAAAATATATAAGAAGCTCATGGGTTACATACCACCCACCTCTTTAAGGCTGTAATGATAATGACTGATTTCTTCTGGAAAGTTCAATGTTATTTTTGTTCTGTTTTGTTAAGTAAAATGTCAGAATATGTGAAAATGCTGCACTTGTTTCTCTTAATACACTAAAAATAGTGGAAGTTTTTAAATTCTTCATGAGTCCAAGCGGGACATGACTACTATTGATGGGGTCTATTCAACACACTAATTCCAAGTTTGGCGACCATCAGCAAACTGGCACCAGCGATTAAGCCCGCAGGCATAAATTTTCCAGAGTGGTAGAATCTCATTCCCATAATGCCAGCTAACGTTCCAGATGTAGCTAGAAATACCCAGATGTTCCTCGGATCCTGAGACAGCTGATAAGCACCCAGGCCTGCTAAACTACCAAAAAGCAGCCCAGCAGCCAGTGATGGGACACTACCTGCTTTTGCATAGCCAATGATCCCACCAGAAGCAACCAGCGCTGCATAGCCAAAGCCAATCCAATGTAAAGGTACTAGTGGGCCAGAGTCCCTCTGCATTGTTCTCTTTCACTCTGACCAGACAGAAGAGTACACCAGGCCTGCACCTGCGGAGGAGGGGCTCTATTAGCCTAAGCTTCCTTCACTGCACCACGAGGGTGAGAATGGTACAAATTTCCTAGGGCTCCGCTTTGCCGTAGGTCTGCACCGCTTGACAAGGGCACGCAAGCCGTCTCAATGAAAGTCTTTTTACATATAGTTGGTAAAAATTGGTCTAATGAACTCATCAGCTTTGTTATTTTGCATGAATTTTGAAAAGTGTCTGAACATTTATAAATTATTTATGCCATTAATCTATTGGGGATTTGTTTTGGATTGAAGATAAGAACAGTCTCCTTTCTGTAAGGGTGGGTCTCATCCATACCTATTTTCTTCCTTTTTAAGGGAATATTCTTTCTGTCCTCTACCCAGGGCTATACTTATGGACATACATAAATCCCTGTAATTTAAAAAAAATTTGTAAAAGATCATACAGAAAAGGATCAGGTAATGTAACTATGTTTATAACTGAACAAATCATTATATTACATTGCTTGCAAAAATACCAGTTGGTGATCATTCATTGACAGGATTTCATTGGGTTTCAGTACATCTTTCCTGGCCTCATGGTTGGGAACTAAAGAAAGTCATTTGTTTCATTAAAACTCCCTTCTGAGGTTGGCAGTGCTAAATATTTGAGAGAGCACATACCAAACGGATGACTAAAGGCATTCATCACAGCTGCCTTACCAAATTTGAATGGGTATGGAAATATTTTGGGGAATGAAAAATAAAGTCTTCAGAGGAAAACCCCCCAAATATGAAAATATTTCCCCTTCCCACCAATTTCAGGAATTAAAAAAAAAAATTTATTTATTTGAGAGAGAGAGAGATCACGAGCAGGGGGAATGGTAGAGGGAGAAACAGACTCCCTGCTGAGCAGGGAGCCCAATGTGGGACTCGATTCCAGGACACTGGGATTATGTCTGGGATCATGACCTGAGCCAAAAGCAGACGCTTAACTGACTGAGCCACCCAGGCACCTCAATTTCAGGAAATTCTTAATGGAGAAGTAGACTTTTCCTTTCCCTTACCAGATCTGAAACTAACAGATTAGACTGAAAGCAAAAAGACTCCAAGGAAATGCATGTCATTTAGAGAGAGGAGTTTTGCAAAAGGTTTTCCAGATAACATTAGTAAGTCATCCACCAATTACCCTAAGAGGTTCTTGGCACTGCTATGAGGTCTGTCTCCTAGAACTTTTTCAAAGGTCCATCAAGCTGTCTTCCCAGAACACCTGCTTTTTTGGCTGTAGAGGCTCTACCTCATCCCACAGATTTCACCTCTTCCCCTGGCTGAGGGTGGCCAGATGGGGCACTCTGGGGAGGAGGTTCAGGCTTTGCTTTAAGCACAAGGACCAGAGGGAAAACAGGCCTTGCTTAGCTTCCCCCTACCCCTGAGGCTAGCTCCTGACACGTGGTTTGAGGGCCCAGGCCACTATGCCTCCACACCTTCTCATGAAGTGCTGTGTGCACTGCAATTCAGGCAAAATGGGAATTAAATGTTAGATCCAACTTTTGGGGAGATGGGATAAATTACAACTCCTCCAAGAGTATGTGGGTCCTCTATTGCCTAATGGGATCTTTCTTTCTTTCTTTCTTTCTTTCTTTCTTTCTTTCTTTCTTTCTTTCTTTCTTTCTTTCTTTCTTTCTTTCTTTCTTTCTTTCCTTCTTTCTTTCTTTCCTTCTTTCTTTCTTTCTTTCTTTCTTTCTTTCTTTCTCTCTCTCTCTCTCTCTCTCTCTCTCTCTCTCTCTTTCTCTCTTTTTCTTTTTCTTTTTTGGAATGTTGAGTGAGGCCATTTTTTTTTTAAGTATTTAAATTCCAATTAGTGAACTTACAATGCAGTATCAGTTCCAGGTGTATAATATAGTGATTTAACATTCCATACATTAGCTGGTGCTCATCACAAGTGCACTCCTTAATCCCCATCACCTACTTAACCCATTCCCCACCCACCTCCCTTCTAGTAACCATCAGTTTGTTCTCTGTAGTTAAGAGTGTTTCTTGTTTTGCCTCTTTCTCTTTTTTTCTCCTTTGCTTGTTTGTTTTGTTTCTTAAATTCCACGTCTAGTGAGGGATTTCTGTTTCTTAAATAGGAAATTTTATCCCCCCACTCCCTTTGTCTGATGTCTGCTTAGAGACTGTTGGTGTTGCATCTCCATCACCAGGGGATGAAGGGCTCAAAATGCTTTGGAGGGAGGGGGAGAGTGAATAAATTAATAAATAAATCCATAAGAAACTTTCCTATGGTTAAGTTCAATGACATTTCTTTCTCTTCATTTTATTACATTTAGTCCTTTATTAATAATCTATACCACTCAGAAATCTAGAAAATTTTCTGTGAGAGCACTCTTTACTTTTTTTTTTTTTAAGATTTTATTTATCTGACACAGAGAAAAAGCACAAGCAGAGAGAGCAGCAGGCAGAGGGAGAGAGAGAAGCAGGCTCCCCACTGAGCAGGGAGCCCGATGTGGGGCTTGAACCCAGAACCCTGGGATCATGACCTGAGCCAAAGGCAGCCGCTTAACAACTGAGCCACCCAGGCTTCCCCACTATTTACTTTTATAATGAAGTTTAAGTAGGTCTGAGTAGCACAAAGACTTTAATTTTAAGAAAAGTGCATTGGAAATATGCCAGTTCAAGAATAGGATGATAGTCAAAATCATCAGTAAATACATGAAAACTACTTTCTCACTAATGAAATATCATCTTGGAATATTTCCACTTCTTTCATGTTATGTTCCTTTTCTTACTGAGCAGGATGCTGAACCTGATAAAATTATTAGAAAGGAAAAGAAAAAGGTCAGTTTTCAAAGAAGATCAGAAAGAATAACAATGGGATGATCTACTATTTTCTATTGAGAAGTAGTTAAGAGGAATTTAAACTTTGGAATAAAGAACCTGGAAGATTTTTAAAAAATCATGTAAAAGTAACTCAGTGAAATTCCAAGTTGAAATGGTAGGGTTCATTGCCTCCTTTAAAGCATGGAAAGAACATTGTTGAGGTAAAAATATGTGATTCTATATTCTATGGTTAAAGAGTAATGATAAAAAACATTATTGACTCAGTACAGCATAGAGAATATAGTCAATAATATTGTAATAATTTTGTATGCTGACAGATGGTAACTACACTTACTGTGGTGGGCATTTTATAATGTATATAAATGTCAAATCACTATATTGTACACCTGAAACCAATATAATATTATAGGTCAACTAAGCTTCAATTAAAAATTAAAAGACTTCTGGGGATGATGGCAAAGTAGGAGGACCCTAAGCTCATCTTGTTTCATGGATGCAACTAGAAAACACCCACATCAATGTAAATAACCCAGAAAATGACCTGGAGACTAGCAGAACAGCCTTTCCACAGCTAAATTTGGCAAATAGTTCACATTGAAGAGGATAGGGAAAGATGGAGATGTGGTCAGGAGACAAACTGATCTGCAGGACTATCTGCAGAAGGGAGGGATACCGTGTGCACAGAGAGAAGAGAGGAGCAGATCCCATACCGGGCATCCCAGACGTGGGGAACCTACATTGGGAAGACAAATCTCCATAACATTTGGGTTTGGAACCAGAGGGCCCTAATTTTGTAAGTTCTTAAAATCAGCAGGGCTTAACAACTGGAATTTTAAAATTCAGAGGGCTCAGCTCTGGGAGAGCTGGAGGGAGAGAGGAAACTGAGTCTCTGTCCTTGAAGAGATAGCACAACAAACAGCCCCACTGAGATACAGCATAGAAGCAGCAGTTTGAAAAACACCTGGGGTATATGGATGGAGATTTGTTTACTAATCTGAGCGCATGTGCTGGAGGGGCAGAGATCTTTGGGAGACTTTCCCAATAAGAAAAGAGCTGGCAGGCACCATGTCCTTCCCCTTCTTCCCAGACTGTATGCATGGACACCTGTGGGAACCAGCACTGCAGGAACACTCTCCATCTAGCTTGTTAACAGCATGCTCCACCCCTGAACACTTCTGTGGATCTGCCCCCTCCAACCCAGCTGGCCTTGGCAATTTTCCTGGGCAGCTGCAGCTCCTCTCCCGCAGTGGACCTTGTTGGCACCTTGTGCTTAGCCCCCATATTCTCCTCCAGACGCACCCCATCCAGTCCAGTGGCAGGAGTTTTCTAAAGCTGTTGCAAGTCCCCGCCTGCAGCAGACCAATGCAAACCTTGCTAACACTGTGTGCCTGCCCCTGTGTTCTCTTGCAGACCTGCCTTCAGCAGAAGTCAATCCAAAGTGGCACCATAAGCCTACCAGTGTATAAGCAGCCCCAATAGGCCAGTACCACTCCAAAGTAACTCCTGTCCCAGGGAGACAGTAAGATAACCACACATACCAGTCTGACTGCAGCCCCAACAGTGGGCTGGGGGCAGACATCTGGTCTGACTACAGGCCCTGCCCACCATTGAAAGCTTCTAAGAGGACAACACAGAGAGAGCACCCTGCAGTTCAGTGCTCTTGCAGCTCTTGCAAATGCCTGGTTTGACTCAACTCAAGCCCAGGGCAGCCCCATACTGGCCCACTAACAGCACAGGGACCAAACCCTGCCACTACAGGCAAAGAGAGCCACTGCAGACAACTAGGCTGAAGGCAAATATGGCTCAGTCACAACACTAGAGTGCACACAACACACATAGGAGATGCTTATGAGGTTCTGATGAACAGAGAACATTGCACTGTAGGACACTACAAGACCTCTTATGATCATAAGACCACTACTTTCAAGAGCAGGAGATGAGCTAACTTTCCTAACATGGAAACAGACATAGAGAGCTAGTCAAAATGAAAAGACAGAAGACTATGTCCCAAATGAAAGACAAGACAAATCACAGCAAGAGAGCTAAATGAAATGGAGATAAATAGTATGCCTGGTAGAGAATTTACAGTAATGGTCATAAAGATACTCACTGGACTTGAGAAAAGAGTGGAAGACTTCAGTGAGACACTTCACAAAGAGAACACATGAAAAAGAACTAGTTAGAGATGAAGAACTGAATAACTAAAATTAAAAATACTCTAGAGGAAATAAATAGTAGACTAAAGGAAGAAGAAGAAAAATGGATCAGTGAGGACAGAGTATTGGAAAGCATTGAGCTGAAAAGGAGAGAGAAAAAAAGGAATAATTAAAAATGGAAGTAGATTAAGGGAACTCAATAACACCATCAAGTGCAATAACATTCACATTATAAGGATCCCAGAAGGGGAAGAGAAGGGGAGGGGTCCGAAAATGTATTTGAAGATATAATAGCTGAAAATTTCCTGAATCTGAGGAAGAAAACAAATCCAGATCCAGGAGGCACAGAGAGCACCCACTAAAAAACCCCAAGGAGGTCTACACCAAGACACATAGTAATTAAAATGGCAAAAGATGGTATTAAGGGAGAATTTTAAACACAGAAAGAGAAAAGAAAACAGTTACATACAAGGGGGAAACTCCATAAGGTGATCAGCGGATTTCTCAACAGAAACTTTACAGGCCAGAAGGGAGTGGCATGATATATTCAAAGTGATGAAAGGAAAAAAAAAAACCTGCACCCAAGAATATTCTATTTAGCAAGGCTATTATTCAGAATAGGAGAGAGAAAGGTCCTAAAGGAGTTCATGATCAGCCTTACAAGAAATGTTGACCAAGGGGACTCTTTGAGTGGAAAGGAAATACCATAAGGAGGAGTAAGAAAAGTAGGAAGCACAAAAGCAGTAAGTATGTCTATAAAAATCAGTCAAGGAATTCATAAAATAAAAGGATGTAAAGTGTGACACCATATACCTAAAACATGGCGGGAGGAGAATAGTAAAAATTTAATGCTTTTAGAGTGGATTCAAACATAAGTGGCCATCAACTTAATATAGACCTCTATATGCATAAAATGTCATATATAAACATAATAGTAACCACAAATCAAAAACTGGTAATAGATATGCAAAAAAATAAATAGAAAAGAATCCAAGTATATCATTAAAGAAAGCCAGTAAACTGAGAGAGGAGAGCAAGAGAAGAAAGGAAATGCATAGAAAGTGGGGGTAGCAATACTTAGAGAAAATAGACTAAAACAAAGAGACAAAGAAGGGCATTATACAATCATAAAGGGAATGATCTAACAAGGAGATATAATGATTGTAAATATTTATGCACCCACTATGGGAGCACCCAAAAACATAAAGCAGCTAATACCAAACAAAGGAAGTAATTGAAAGAATTTCAAGAACAGTAGGGGACTTTTGACATCTCACATCAATGGACAGATCATCTGAACAGATAATCAAGAAGGAAACAGTGACTTTGAATGAAACATTGGACCACATGAATCTAACAGATATGTTTGCAACATTCAATCCTAAAACAGCAGAAAAGCCATTCTTTTTGAGTACACGTGGAATATTCTCCAGAAGAGATCACATATTAGGCCACAAAGCAAGTCTCAACAAATTAAAAAAGATCAATGTCATACCATGCATTTTTTCTGATCACAATGCTATGAAACTAGAAATCAATCACAAGAAAAAGTCTGGAAAGAACACAAACACATGGAGGTTACATAACGTGCTACTAAACAATGAATGGGCTAACCAAGAAATCAAAGAGGAAATAAAAAAATATGTGGAGACAAGTGAAAATGAGAACACAATGGACCAAAATCTTTGGGATGTAGCAAAAGTGGTTCTAAGAGGAAAGTTTATAGCAATACAAGCCTACCTTAAGAATCAAGAAAAATCTCTAATAAACAACCTAATCTTACACCTAAAGGAGCTAGAAAAAGAACAAAAAACAAAACTAGTAGAAGGAAGGAAATAATGAAGATTAGAGCGGAAGTAAATGAAAGAGAAACTAAAAAAAAAAAACAAAAAAACGCTAGAATAGGGCACCTGGGTGGCTCAGTCGTTAAGTGTCTGCCTTCGGCTCAGGTCATGATCCCAGGGTCCTGGGATCGAGTCCCGCATCGGGCTCCCTCCTTGGGGGGAGGCCTGCTTCTCCCTCTCCCCCTCCTGCTGCTTGTGTTCCTGCTCTCGCTATCTCTGTCTCTGTCAAATAAATAAATAAAATCTTAAAAAAAAAAAAAAAAACCGCTAGAACAAATCAAGGAAACAGGAGCTGTTTCTCTGAAAAGATCAACAAAATTGATAAACCTTTAGCCAGATTCATACGAGAGAAGAGAGAGGGAGAGGGGGAGAGAGAAAGAGAGAGGACTCAAATACAAAATAAGAAATGAAAGAGGAGAAATAACAACTGACCACAGAAATACAAAGGATATGAGAGAATATTATGAAAAATTGTATGCTAACAAATTGGACAACCTAGAAGAAATGGAAAAATTCCTAGAAACATATAACTTCCCAAAACTGATCAGGAACAAATAGAAAATTTGAACGGACCAATTACCATCAATGAATATGAATCAGTAATAAAAAAACTCAGAACAAATAAAAGTCCAGGACCAGATGGCTTCACAGGTGAATTCTATCAAACATTTAAAGAAAAATTAATACCTGTTCTTCTCAAACTCTTCCAAAAACTAGAAGGGGAAGGAAAGCCTCCAAATATAATCCATGAAGCCAGCATTACCCTGAAACCAAAAGCAGATAAAGACACTCAAAAAAAAGGGAACCACAGGCCAGTATCTCTGATGAATATAGATGCAAAGATCTTCAACAGAATACTAGCAAACTGAATCCAACAATACATTAAAAAAAAAATCATTCACTGTGAACAGGTGGGGTTTATTCCGGGGATGCAAGGGTATTCAATATTCACAGATCAATCAACGTGATACATCACATCAACAAGAGAAAGGATAAACACTGTAAGATCACTTCAATAGATGGAGAAAAAACATTTGACAAAGTACAACATCTAGTCATGATAAAAACCCTCAACAAAGTAAGTTTAGAGGGAATATGCCTCGACATAATAAAGACCAAATATGAAAAAGCCAACTAACATCATACTCAATGGTGAAAAACTGAGAACTTTTTCCCTAATATCAGGAGTAAGACAAGGATGTCCACTCTCACCCTTTTATTCAACATAGAACTGGAAATCTTAGCCACAGCAATCAGACAAGAAAAAGAAAGTGCAGGGCACCTGGGTGGCTCAGTCGGTTAAGCATCTGCCTTCAGCTCAGGTCATGATCCCAGGGTTCTGGGATTGAGCCCTACATGGGGATCCTTGCTCAACAGGGAGCCTGCTTCTCCCTCTCCCTCTACCTGCTGCTCCACCTGCTTGTGTTCTTTCTCTCTGTCAAATAAATAAAATCTTTAAAAAAAATGCATCCAAATTGGTAAGGAAGAAGTAAAACTTCCACTATTTGCAGATGACATGATCTATATATAGAAAACCATAAAGACTACACCAAAAAAATACTAGAACTGATGAACGAATTCAGTAAGGTCATAGGATTCAAAATCAATGTACAGAAATCTGTTGCATTTCTATACACTAATAATGAAGTAGCAGAAAGAGAAATTAAGAAAACAGTTCCATTTACATTTGCACCAAAAATAATAAAATACTTAGGAATAAACTTAATCAAGGAGATGAAGGGACATATCATGTGAAAACTAGATATGTGAAAACTATAAAACAGTGATGAAAGAAATTGAAGATTACATAAGCAAATGGAAAGGTTTTGCATGCTTCTTGATCGGGAGTACACATGTTGTTATAATATCCTTACCCAAAGCACTCTACAGATTTAATGCAATCTCAAAATACCAACAGCATTTTTCACAGAACTAGAACAACAGTCCTCAAATTTGCATGGAACCACAAAAGACCCCAAATAATCAAAGCAATCTTGAAAATGAACTAAGCTGGAGGTATCCCAATCTCATATTTCAAATTATACTACAAAGTTGTAGTAATCAAAACAGTGTGGTATTGGCACAAAAATAGACACAGAGTAATGGAACAGAATAGAGGGCCCAGAAATAATCCCATGATTATATGGTCAGTTAATCTTTGACAGAGTAGGAATGATTATGCAATGGGAAGAAGACAGTGTCTTCAACAAATGGTGTTGGGAAAACTGGACAGCTACATGCAAAAGAATGAAATTGTGCCACTTTTTTACACCATACACAAAAATAAACTCAAAATAATTAAAGACCTTAATGGAAGATTTGAATCTATAAAAATCCTAGAAGAGAGCATAGGCAGTAATTTCTCTGACTTTGGCAGTTTTTTTCTAGATATGTCTCCTGAGGCAAGGGAAACAAAAGCAAAAATAAGCTATTGTGACTACATCAAAATAAAAAGCTTCTGCTTAACAAAGGAAGTAATCAACAAAACTAAAAGACAAGCTGCTGAATGGGGTAAGGTATTTGCAAATGGTATATCTGATAAAGGGTTAGTATCCAAAATATATAAGGAATTTATAAAAGTCAACACCCCTAAATCCCAAATAATCCAATTGAAAAATGGGCAGAAGACATGACCAAACATTTTTCCAAAGAAGACATGCAGAAGACCAAGAGACACATGAAAAGATACTCAACATCACTCATTGTCAGGGAAATGCAAATCAAAACCACAATGAGATATTACCTCATACCTGTTAGAATGGCTAAAATCAAAAACACAAGAAACAAGTGTTGGTGAAAATGTGGAGAAAAGGGAACACTCATGCACTGTTGGTGGGAGTGTGAATTGGTGCAGTCACTGGAAAACAGTATGGAGGTTTCTCAAAATATTAAAATTAAAATTACCATATGACTCAAGCATCCCACTAGTGGATTTTTACTCAAAGAAAACAAAAACATTAATTTGAAAAGATCTGTGCACCCTATGTTTACTGCAGCATTATTTATAATAGCCAAATTATGGAAGCAACCCAAGTGTCCATCCATAGGTGAATGGATAAAGAAGATGTGGTATATATACAGTGGAATATTACTCAGCCATAAAAAGAATGAGATCTTACCATTTGCAACAACATGGTTGGGTATAGAGGGTATAATGCTAAGTGAAATAGGGAAAGAAAAATACCATATGATTTCACTCACATGTAGAATTTACGAAACAAAAGAAATGGACAAAGGAAAAACAGACAAACTGGAAAACAGACCCTTAAATACAGAGAACACACTGATGGCTGTAGGTAGGTAGGTGGATGCGTGAAACAGGTGAAGGAGATTAAAAGCACACTTATTGTGATGAGTACTGACTAATGTAGAGCATTGTTGAATCACTATATTGTACACCTGAAAATAATATAACACATATGTTAATTATATGGGAATTAAAATTAAAAAAAGATAAAATCACAAAACAAAATGCAGAGTCTGACTCAAAGGGAAAAAATTTTTAAAAATGACTCTGGTATATTTATTGAATGCAAGGTTATGCTAAAACCTTCACATACATTATCTGATTTTATTCTCAGTACTAACCTCTAAGATATTATTATCCCTGTTTTGCAGATGAGAAATAGAATTGCACAGAGGGCCTCAACAGGGAAAAAAGAAATTGAAGTAAGTGTGAAAAAAAAAGGACTCTTTCCAAGGTTGTGGACAGAATTCAGGGGATCATCAAAACAGGTGAGGTGCAACAATGACAACAGGTCGCATCAATGAACGGAAGCCATTATTACCTGGGAGATGTGAAATTTGCTGTTGAGAGGTGATTCTCCATGTGTTTCTTACTGTTATGCATGCCTTGAGAGCAAAAGCACAGACAGCTTTTGTTTTAGATTATGATTTTAAGGATGTTGTACAGTGAGCAGCCTTGGGGAATAGAAATTTTGTCTTCTAGAGTAAAGACCAGGTTTGTTTACTCTCCAGTGTGATAAAGATAATGTCTTTCTCCAGGGCAAAGGGGCAGGTTTTCTTGCAGCCCATTATAAAAGACTTGTGTTTTTTAAGTTGAGGGTTCCTTAGTTGTGACATAAACCCACTCTATGTATAGCTTGTACCTGGGCCCTGTATCTCCCTTGTGGAACATGGACCTAGGGAATTAACACACACGATGTTTATGCTATGCTAGTTATAGAGTGAATAATAAAGTTCTTTGTTTCTTTTTTTTAAATTTTATTTTATTATGTTATGTTAGTCACCATACAATACATCATTAGTTTTTGATGTGGTGATCCATGATTCATTGTTAGTTCTTTGTTCCTAACCTGAGCATCTCATGTCTTTTTCTAGCATCCATGATGCTAAGTCAGAGTAAATGGTTAGCTTGCAGATAGGATGAAATCTCAATATAGTTCTTGATGGGAATAAGGAAAGAGAGTGGTTTTCAGAATACTTTGAGAGCTGTAGCTACTGGGCAGTAGATGTCCAATAGCAACTACTTATAAACTATGGTCTAGCAGAGAAGGAATTGGGTCCTGCCTGCTTAGTGTTCTAAGTGCTCCCTAAAGTTTCTGTGGCTCCCCATGATCATTTATTTATCAATGTCTTCAACAGGTAGTAGAGTCATCTTTGTGAAATATATATGAGAAGTGTTGTGTGCGTACTATTTTCAGGTATTATTTACTCAGGTGACTCAGATAGTCTGTGTTTTTATTCTTTATTTTCCTGAAGATTGAAACATGAAAGTGACAGCTAAGGGAAAAATTAGAGAAAAATGGGACTGAATAGAGATGTAATTTTGATCCTAGATGAAACTACCACATGTCATTACATTTCCAAACTGACAATTCTTTTTCAAGTAATTCTACTTAATCATCCTGTCTTGAGTAGTTCCTACTTGAGTAGTTCATACTTCGGCAAGGATGCATATGACTCTTCTTGGTATTCACCTTCATATCTCATTATTTTGTTATCCAACAAAACCAGTCCCTTAGCCCACGTGTACCATGCTCATTTCCATCTCTAAGCCTTAACTTATGTATTTTTACTTGTCCATAATATTATATCAGAAATTGCCATTGACTGCAACTAACAGAGAGTTGACAATGGGTTTAAAGAGAGAAAATTTTTTTCTCCCTTATGTAAAGGAAGTCCAGAGATAGGGAGTTTATTCCTGCTGTGGCTACTCTTTTGTGTCACGAGGGACATAGACCCCTCTATCATGTTCCACCATAGCTGGTGTGTGGCTTATATTCTTAAGGTTATTTCATAGATGAAACTTCATTCTTTTTTTTTTAATTTTTTATTGTTATGTTAATCACCATACATTACATCATTAGTTTTTGATGTAGTGTTCCATGATTCATTGTTTGTGCATAACACCCAGTGCTCCATGCAGAATGTGCCCTCTTTAATAGCCATCACCAGGCTAACCCATCCTCCCACCCCCTCCCCTCTAGAACCCTCAGTTTGTTTTTCAAAGTCCATCATCTCTCATGGTTCGTCTCCCCTTCCGATTCCCCCCCTTCATTCTTCCCCTCCTGCTATCTTCTTTTTTTTTTTTCTTAACATATATTGCATTATTTGTTTCAGAGGTACAGATCTGTGATTCAACAGTCTTCCACAATTCACAGCACTCACCATAGCACCTACCCTCCCCAGTGTCTATCACCCAGCCACCCATCCCTCCCACACCACCCCCCCACTCCAGCAACCCTCAGTTTGTTTCCTGAGATTAAGAATTCCTCATATCAGTGAGGTCATATGATACATGTCTTTCTCTGATTGACTTATTTCACTCAGCTTCCAGTTCCATCCACGTTGTTGCAAATGGCAAGATCTCATTCCTTTTGATGGCTGCATAATATTCCATGGTATATATATACCACATCTTCTTTATCCATTCATCTGTCAATGGCCATCTTGGCTCTTTCCACAGTTTAGCTATTGTGGACATTGCTGCTATAAACATCGGAGTGCACGTATCCCTTTGGATCCCTACATTTGTATCTTTGGGGTAAATACCCAGTAGTGCAATTGCTGGATCGTATGGTAGCTCTATTTTCAACTTTTTGAGGAACCTCTATACTGTTTTCCAGAGTGGATGAACCTTCATTCTTAAAGTTATTTCATTGGCTGCTAATGGCTCTAGCCATCATGGCCATATTCCGGAATAAAGTAAGAAGAGGAAAAAAGGGCAAATATGTACCATTTCAGTTGTATTTCCTCCATTGAAGGAGCCTTCGTAGAAATTCTACCAACTTCTGCTTATTTCTCAATGGCCAAACTTGTTACAAAGCCATGCCTACCCACAGGGTTGTTAGAAAATACAGGCTTTTAGTTGGGCACATTGCACTGTCCTTTAATACAGGCAGTGATAAGGAAGAATGAGTTAATGGATATGGAGGTGGCAATTAACAGTCTCCTCTACAGATACCTTCTTCCTTGTCTTCATCTGCCTAAATTCTATCTGTCCTCCAAATTCAGTTTATGGTCCATCTTTTCATGAAGGCTTCTCAACTACTTCAGTTGTGTAACTCTACCTTTATCTCCTGTTGGACTCTGAATTATAAATTTGTTTCATAATTATCTAGGTCAAGAGCAAACCCTTGTTTCACCCACCAGACTGAAAGTCCCTGGACATAGGAACTGTGTTAAATGCCTTTGTACCTTCTTAAAGCATACATCCACCTTCTGCATAAGCAGATGTTCAGGAACACTTGTTGAAGAAAGAGGGCATTACAACAGCCCTGACTTTATATTAAGAGGCTATATGGGAACATGAGAGTTTGTATAGAATGATTGGGATGTGGTGAGTTTCTATCTTAGCCTTCCATGATTCAGAATTTCTGCTGATTGTTTCATAAATGCAAATACCGTATATGGCCAAGAATAGGCCTTGGAAAATGTTGCTCTGTTTTGACCAGATAACTAAAGTCATAGAATTTTTTTTCTATGCATATAGAAAAGAAGATATGCCTATTATGTGCAGGTTATTATGTTATTTTCCTGTAGAAACTTGTTCAGAGCTGAGTGTAAGTGATTCTTACTTCTGCTATGAATTACAAAATTTGTTCCTTTTTAAATTTTTTTTGCCTACATTTACACAGCTATTTCAGAGTTATTTAAGATGATGGGGAAGTGTGGATAGATGGAATATTAATTTTATTTAATCATGAGCTTTTTTTTTTTTTTTAATGGGCTCCATGGTAGGCCTGAGCTCACCACCCTGAGATCAAGACCTGAGCTGAGATCAAGATTTGGATGCCTAACCGACTGAGCCACCTAAGCACCCCAAGTTTGTTGTTGTTGTTTTTTAATGCTCTCAAACCTCTGCTAAAGGCAAGCAGAATTGAATTTAATCAGATTAAGTTAATTGGACTAGATTATTGACATAAGTGATAGAGCAATTATTTCTGATGCTCTCTGTAACAATTTTATTGTTTCTTTAACAAGGCAAAATTTCAAAAAATTAACTCTAGCTGTTTAAATGATAAAAAGGATCTGTTAGCTCCTGGAGAAATACCCAGAGATTTTAGAAGAGGAAGATAATCAATGTATAGCCAAAACCTTAAAAATTTAGGTTTTAGGGGCGCCTGGGTGGCTCAGTTGGTTAAGCGGCTGCCTTCAGCTCAGGTCATGATCTCAGGGTCCTGGGATTGAGCCCCACATCGGGCTCCCTGCTCAGAGGGAAGCCTGCTTCTCTCTTTCCCACCCCTCCTGCTTGTGTTCCCTCTCTCGCTGTGTCTCTCTCTGTCAAATAAATAAATAAAATCTTTAAAAACAAAAATTTAGGTTTTAATGCTTTGGCAGACTCTTTAGATCCAACCCTGAGGGTAAATGTAATGTCTCATTACTTTTAATCAATTTTAATATAGTAGAAAAATTAATTGGTGTTAATGAAGTATCTCATATATAGAGTTATCAACTGAACGTATTTACTGATTCTAATTTATAATATAACAGATTTGAGACTAGTTATTGGTAACCTGTTACCAAAATTTGAAGTATATTAGAATTAGAAAATTTGTATGGACACTTTCTGGAAGCAGAGATTAAATATCAAATGATTTCCAGATGACACTTCGAAGCCTCTTAGTAACAAGAATTAATCCTCTACTTGATTCTGGTACTATGCATATCTATAAATTGTAGTGAGAGCTAAGAATAGTCTTTAATAGGCTACTAACTTCCAATTCCAGGATGTACTTTGTTTTTAACATTAATATCTACCTTTTTATTTATCCCAAAATGATGTTTTAGGTGATAAAACTCATCTTACTTAAATATTACACTATTTAACAACATGGTAAAAATGCCTTAGGCGTGGATATGCTCAGTAAATATTTATTAAATGTTTATTCAGTTTTGTGTTTGAGGTGATTTCAGATAAAACTCTATATTAAAATAATAGCAGATAACAAGAGATGATAAGATAAAGAATACATATTGTAGTGATACCAGACCAGCTTGGTTTCCACTATGATACATGGGCCATTACTTGATATGAGATGAGAGAAAAGACCCAGATTCCAAGGTCCAGGATTTTATTTCTGACACGTGGCAAGTAATGACAACAATCATTGTATTTTTCAAATTAGTGTGATTTTGCAGCTTCTTTTTACTGTGTCTTTACATGTTGTATTTACATAAAATTTTAGATTTTGTATAATGTCATTTGAAAATGTTTCATCAAAAAGGTCAACTACAAGCTTGTGGAATGTGCCCTTTCTTTTTCTTTCTTTATTTTTTTAAGATTTTATTTATTTATTTGAGAGAAAGTGAATGAGACAGAGCATGAACTGGGGAAGGAGGGGCAAAGGGAGAGGGAGAAGCAGACTCCCCACTTAGAGCAGAGAGTCTGATGTGGGGCTTGATCCCAAGACCCTGGGATCATGACCTGAGCTGAAGGCAGACACTTAACTGACTGAGCCACCCAGGTGCCCTGTGACTTTTTATCTAACATATAAACCATCACTGCCTCCCTCAGATTTGATGGAGCCCTGACAAAATTCCAGATCAAGCTGGTGTCCTATCCCCACATTCACTTCCTTCTGCTCATATATGCCCATCATCTCTGCTGAGAAAGCCTACCATGAACAGCTTTTTGTAACAGAGATCACCAACGCATGCTTTGAGCCAGTCAACCAGATGGTGAAATGTGACTCTCGCCATGGTAAATACATGGCTTGTTGCCTGTTGTACTGTGGCGATGTTGTTCTCAAAGCTGTCAGTGCCACCATTGCTACCATCAAAACCAAGTACAGCATCCAGTTTATGGACTGGTACCCTACTAGCTTCAAAGTTGGCACTAATTACCAGCCTCCCACTATGGTATCTTGTGGAGACCTGGCCAAAGTACAGCGAGCTGGGTGCATGCTGAACACCACCTCAGCCACTGCTGGGGACTGGGCTCACCTGGACCATAAGTTTGACCTGCATATGCCAGGTGTGCCTTTGTTCACTTGTATGTGGGTGAGGGTATGGAGGAAGAAGCGTTTTCTGAGACCTGGGAGGACATGGCTACCCTTGAGAAGGACTACGAAGAGGTTGGTGTGGATTCTGTTGAAGAAGAGCATGTAGAAGAAGGAGAGGAATACTAATTACTATTCCTTTCAGCCTTGCAGCATGTGACACTCAGAACTTTAGCTTTAACATTAGCTGACAGGCATTGAAGCTTTCTGGTTAGATTGTCTTCATCACGCATGAGTGGGGAGAGGGGCAGAGGGAGAGGGTTAGAGAGAATCCCCAGGCAGACTCCCTGGTGAGTATGGAGCCCAACGTGGGGCTTGATCCCAGGACCCTGAGATCATGACCAAGCCAAAATCAAGAGTTGGCCACTTAACTGACTGAGCTACCCAGGCGCCCCTAGATTGTTTTCACTTTTAACTGTGATCATGTCTTTTCCATGTGTATATGTAAGATTTTTCCATCATGTCTTAAAGTAAAGGCTTTAAGAAAAAAAAAAAACTGTGGTTACTTTGATTGAGTCACATAGACATCTTTGAGTTGCATTAGCCTAGAGGAGCTTCCAGATATTGCCTATGATAACAGAAAAACTTGTATGTAGGTGTATATATGTACAGGGAAATTTGGTGGTCTAAACTGGGAGTTCATATCTAGGTGGATATGACTGGATAAGAAAGATAATACTGATTGTGCATTCTTTGTTCTTTGATTGCTAGTAATACAAACTGTCACCATCCAATTTAGGCATTTTTTGAAAGTTAACTTTTTCTAAAGTGATCAGTCAATTTTGTCTTGGATTTACATGGAAGAGTTGTGGGAAAATGGGCTAAAACATTTAAACCGAAGAGAAAGATGTGCAGAATCCATAGACAGTTGTGTGCTGGACTCCCACTATCTTAGTTGTTCTTAAACAAATTTATTTAAAATTGAAAAATATTGCTTAACAAATGAGAATAAAATATATCCATGTAGGAAGTCAGAACCTGATGTTCTGTTTTTCCTAAAGCAGGAGGAGCAGTTCCTCACTTCACTATGGATCACAAGACACACATATTCTTCATTATTCCTACGTAAGTTATAATTCTTCTAATCAGTTCACTCTAGCATGTCTCTGGAAGGGGACCTGAGCAAAGAAGGTGGATAGGTAGGTATGTTTTCCTATCTCCTGCCTATCATATAGCAAGCAGATAGTATTAAAATTCTTTGACTAGTCATCATCATTTTGATGTGATATAAGCATGGGTCCTAGCGATGAATGTGTGTGAGACATTCTCACATGTCCTCAAAGGTAGTAGATGGTTTTCTCCTGTGTCCAAAGAATGTAACTAGAGAATGATGAATCATTGACTTTTTTCCTTCTTGGCCTTTTTATTTTCATCGTCAGGAAAAAATATATTAATATCTATCTATATGTGAAGGTAGGCTGACACGGCATTACTAACTTCTTGGAATTCAGTTATGCAAAACTTTTTCTGTACTTATGAAATACCAAATAATTAGAAAACTAAAAAGGATGTTTTACTCAGCCTTACTTTCCATTTTTCAGAAAGAAAACCCTCCCTCCAAGCCAAAATGTAAAACAAAATTTCTTTTCTGAAGTAATGACTTCAGTAATCAGGCATTCTCCCGAATCATTCCTCTGAATGTTTACCATACCTAATCTTCAGAGATTCAAAGTTCTGGGTGTAGCATAATCTAGGCGAAGAAGAGAAAGAATACAAATAATATCCTCTTTGTTTTGGTAACAGGCTCTTCACTCTCTTCACAAAAGATGGTGCTCTGAATCCTGCAGTGAGCTCCCTGATGTGGGTAATAATGAGTCAGCAGCAGTGATTGTTGCCTCAAGTCTTGGCAAAACCAATGCTTCCTACCAGTGCATGGAGAAAGTGCTGAAGGAGAGCAATGAAGGGGTGGTTGTGTATGTTGCACCAACAAAGTTAGCACTCAAGTGACTTGAATTCTCTTTCATTCCTGAATCTCTCCTTTAAAAATAATGCACATGGCCACGTGGTAGATTTAGTTCACTTTATTTTTTAAGTTGCATTTTCTCTTTCAGTTTCAAAGGCTGTAATATCACTTTCCTTAGAACTAGGGATAAGAAAAAGCCTTCAGATCTTGAGGTCTGCTCTCAGATTAGGCTTTATGCTTAGATTCAGAGAAGCATCTGCCTTTACTGACTCACACCTTCTCTTTATGCTTGATCATGTGGGAAGTTTTTTCTGATGGGTGGGGATCTTTTCCTGGATTTTCCTTTGGATGAAGCCATGTTTATCTTCATTTTACTGTTAACTAAATGTTATCACTTAATCCTATTTGTTTAGTCAAGTAACACAAATATAGCTATTTAATACTGAGGGATAGGAAAGGCATTAAGCTTTCTAGGCTCATCGAATAATACACTGGCAGACAAAGTCTATTGTACTTTGAGGTTTTTACGTCTGTTCTCTCTTAAGTGACTAGTGGGTCTTTTTTCTTGTCAGTCAGACCCTTGGCAGCACTGTTGAGAATCATTTTACCAAAAAGTTAACCATGTAGCAGAGCTCTGTGTGGTGTTTTCACAAGAGATTACCATTATAACACCCTAAACTGTCAGGTATGGCATATTAATGAATTTATAATTAAATTATACAACAGTACTTGTATATATCTCTTTTATTGGGAATCTGCAGAGTTACAAATCCTTGTGGAAATACTTTCATTGAATTTATAAGAAATGTAATTGTTATAGGGAAAAGTTAAGGTTGTTCTACTCTAAAGAGTGAGAACTAGGATCATCATTCCCTAAGGACACTTACATGAAATTTCAACTGATAGGTTATTATATCTCATTCTAATTTGTAAAGGGATTCAAGTAGATTTAACAAACCTGAAACATTATAAAATGACTACCCAAGTTCTTTTTTCCATTCAAAATTCTTGTTCTCATAAATAATATTTAAGAATATTCATAATAAACTTGATTAAAAATAATTGTGTTTCTGTTGTTACGTAAATCATGTTTTTTTCCCTACTGAACTTAGAAGTAAACAATTAAGACTAAGCAAAATGTAGAGCATAAGCTTTTCCAGTTTCATTAATCTAAATGCTCTTAAATAGGACTTAAATTACAAATATCAAAGATATACTTGATCTGAATAAAACTTCCCTCAACAGCAATACTCTATGCTAATTTTTTTATTATGTTATGTTAATCACCATACATTACATCATTAGTTTTTGATGTAGTGTTCCGTGATTCATTATTTGTGTATAACACCCAGTGCTCCATTCAGTACATGCCCTCTTTAATACCCATCACCAGGCTAACCCATTCCCCCACACCTCAGTTTGTTTCTCAGAGCCCATAGTCTCTCATGGTTCGTCTCCTCCTCCGAATTCCCCCTCTTCATTTCTCCCTTCCTACTATCTTTTTTTTTTTTTTTTTTTTTTTAACATATAGTGTATTATTTGTTTCAGAGGTACAGGTCTGGGATTCAACAGTCTTACACAATTCACAGCACTCACCATAGCACATACCCTCCACAATGTCTATCACCCAGCAACCCCATCCCTCCCAACCCCCCACCACTCCAGCACTCTCAGTTTGTTCCCTGAGATTAAGAATTCCTCATTATCCGTGAGATCATATGATACATGTCTTTCTCTGATTGACTTATTTTACTCAGTATAATACCCACCAGTTCCATCCACGTCATTGCAAATGGCAAGATCTCATTCTTTTGATGGCTGCATAATATTCCATGGTATATATATACCACATCTTCTTTATCCATTCATCTGTCGATGGACATCTTGGCTCTTTCCACAGTTTGGCTATTGTGGACATTGCTGCTATATCCCTACATTTGTATCTTTGGGGTAAATACCCAGTAGTGCAATTGCTGGGTTGTATGGTAGCTGTATTTTCAACTTTTTGAGGACACTCCATACTGTTTTCTAGAGTGGCTTCACCAGCTTGCATTCCCACCAACAGTGTAGGAGGGTTCCCCTTTCTCCGCATACCAGCCAACGTCTGTCGTTTCCTGACTGGTTAATTTTAGCCATTCTGACTGGTGTAAGGTGGTATCTCATGGAGGTTTTGATTTGGATTTCCCTGATGCCGAGCAATGTTGAGCACTTTTTCATGTGTCTCTTGGCCATTTGGATGTCTTCTTTGGAAAAATGTCTGTTCATGTCTTCTGCCCATTTCTTGATTGGATTCTTTGTTCTTTGGGTGTTGAGTTTGATAAGTTCTTTATAGATTTTGGATACTAGCCCTTTATTTGATATGTCATTTGCAAGTATCTTCTCCCATTCTGTTGGTTGTCTTTTGATTTTGTTGACTGTTTCTTATGCTGTGCAAAAGCTTTTTATCTTGATGAAGTCCCAATAGTTCATTTTTGCCCTTGCTTCCCTTGCCTTTGGCAATGTTTCTAGGAAGAAGTTGCTGCAGCTGAGGTCAATGAGGTTGCTGCCTGTGTTCTCCTTTAGGATTTTGATGGACTCCTGTCTCACATTGAGGTCTTTCAACCATTTGGAATCTATTTTTGTGTGTGGTGTAAGGAAATGGTCCAGTTTCATTCTTCTGCATGTGGCTCTCCAATTTTGCCACACCATTTGTTGAAGAGACTGTCTTTTTTCCGTTGGACATTCTTTCCTGCTTTGTCAAAGACGAGTTGACCCTAGAGTTGAGGGTCCATTTCATGGCTCTCTAATCTGTTTCATTGATCTATGTGTCTGTTTTTGTGGCAGTACCATACTGTCTTGATGATGACAGCTTTGTAATAGAGCTGGAAGTCTGGAATTGTGATGCCACCTTTTTCAACATTCCTCTGGCTATTCGGGGTATTTTCAGGTTCCATACAAATTTTAGGATTATTTGTTCCATTTCTTTGAAAAAAGTTGGTGGTATTTTGATAGGGATTGCACTGAATGTGTAGATTGCTCTGGGTAGCATTGACATCTTCACAATATTTATTCTTCCAATCCATAAGCGTGGAATGTTTTTCCATTTCTTTGTGTCTTCCTCAATTTTTTTCATGAATATTTTATAGTTTTCTGAGTACAGATCCTTTGCCTCTTTGGTTAGATTTATTCCTAGGGATCTTATGGTTTTGGATGCAATTGTAAATGGGATCGACTCCTTAATTTCTCTTTCTTCTGTGTTGTTGTTGGTGTATAGGAATGCCACTGACTTCTGTGCATTGATTTTATATCCTGCCACTTGACTGAATTCCTGTATGAGTTCTAGCAGTTTTGGGGTGGAGTCTTTGGGGTTTTCCACATAGTGTATCATATCATCTGCAAAGAGTGAGAGTTTGACTTCTTCTTTGCCAATTCGGATGCTTTTTATTTCTTTTTGTTGTCTGATTGCTGTGGCTAGGACTTCTAATACTATGTTGAATAGCAGTGGTGATGGTGGACATCCCTGCCGTGTTCCTGACCTTAGGGGGAAACCTCTCAGTTTTTCCCCAATGAGAATGATATTCGCCTTGGGTTTTTCATAGATGGCTTTTATGATATTGAGGTATGTACCCTCTATCCCTATACTCTGAAGGGTTTTGATCAAGAAAGGATGCTGTACTTTGTCAAAAGCTTTTTCTGCATCTATTGAGAGGATTCTATGGTTCTTGTTCTTTCTTTTGTTAATATATGGTATCACATTGATTGATTTGCCGATATTGAACCAAGCTTGCAGCCCAGGGATAAATCCCACTTGGTCATGGTGAATAATCCTTTTAATGTACTGTTGGATCCCATTGGCTAGTATTTTGATGAGAATTTTTGCATCCATGTTCATCAAGGATATTGGTCTGTAATTCTCCTTTTTGATGGGGTCTTTGTCTGGTTTTGGGATCAAGGTAATGAGTTTGGAAGTTTTCCTTCCATTTCTATTTTTTGGAACAGTTTCAGAAGAATAGGTATTAATTCTTCTTTAAATGTTTGGTAGAATTCCCCTGGGAAGCCATCTGGCCCTGGGCTTTTGTTTTTTGGGAGATTTTTGATGACTGCTTCAATTTCCTTAGTGGTTATAGGTCTGTTCAGGTTTTCTATTTCTTCCTGGTTCAGTTTTGGTAGTTGGTACATCTCTAGGAATACATCCATTTCTTCCAGGTTATCGAATTTGCTGGCTATAGTTGCTCATAATATGTTCTTATAATTGTTTGTATTTCTTTGGTGTTGGTTGTGATCTCTCCTCTATCATTCATGATTTTATTTATTTGAGTTATTTCTCTTTTCTTTTTGATAAGTCTGGCCAGGGGTTTATCAGTCTTATTAATTCTTTCAAAGAACAGCTCCCAGTGTTGTTGATCTGTTCTACTGTTCTTTTGGTGTCTATTTCATTGATTTCTGCTCTGATCTTTATCATTTCTCTTCTCCTGCTGGGTTTAGGCTTTATTTGCTGTTGTTTCTCCAGCTCCTTTAGGTGTAGGGTTAGGTTGTGTATTTGAGACCTTTCTTGTTTCTTGAGAAAGGCTTGTATTGCTATATACTTTCCTCTTAAGACTGCCTTTGCTGCATCCCAAAGATTTTGAACAGTTGTGTTTTCATTTTCATTGGTTTCCATGAATTTTTTAAATTCTTCTTTAATTTCCTGGTTGACCCATTCATTCTTCAGTAGGATGCTCTTTAGCTTCCATTTATTTGAGTTCTTTCCGACTTTCCCCTTGTGATTGAGTTCTAGTTTCACAGCAGTGTGGTCCAAAAATATGCAGGGAATGATTCCAAACTTTTGGTACCAGTTGAGACCTGATTTGTGACCTAGGGTGTGATCTATTCTGGAGAATGTTCCATGGGCACTAGAGAAGAATGTGTATTCTGTTGCTTTGGGATGGAATGTTCTGAGTATATCTGTGAAGTCTATTTGGTCCAGTGTGTCATTTAAAGTCTTTATTTTCTTGTTGATCTTTTGCTTAGATGATCTGTTCATTTCAGTGAGGAGGGGTGTTAAAGTCCCCTACTATTATTGTATTGCTGTTGATGTGTTTCTTTGCTTTTGTTATTAATTGCCTTATATAATTGGCTGCTCCCATGTTACGGGCATAGATATTTACAATTGTTAGATCTTCTTGTTGGATAGACCCTTTAAGTATGATATAGTGTCCTTCCTCATCTCCTATTATAGTCTTTGGTTTAAAATCTAATTTGTCTGATATAAGGATTGCCACCCCAGCTTTCTTTTGGTGTCCATTAGCATGGGAAATGCTTTTCCACCCCCTCACTTTCAATCTGGAGGTGTCTTTGGGTCTAAAATGTGTCTCTTACAGACAGTATATTAATGGGTCTTGTTTTTTAATCCAATCTCATACCCTGTGTCTTTTGATTGGGGCATTTAGCCCATTTACATTCAGGGTAACTATGGAGAGATGAATTTAGGGCCATTGTATTGACTGTAAGGTGATTGTTACTGCATATTGTCTGTGTTCCTTTCTGGTCTATGTTACTTTTAGGCTCTCTCTTTGCTTAGAGGACTCTTTTCAATATTTCTTGTAGGGATAGTTTCGTGTTTGCAAATTCCTTTAGTTTTTGTTTGTCCTGGAAGCTTTTGATCTCTCCTTCTATTTTCAGTGACAGTCTAGCTGGATATAGTATTCTTGGCTGCATATTTTTCTCATTTAGTACTCTGAATATATCCTGCCAGTCCTTTCTGGCCTGTCAGGTCTCTGTGGATAGGTCTGTTGCCAGTCTAATGTTTCTACCATTGTAGGTTACAGACTTCTTGTCCCGAGTTGCTTTCAGGATTTTATTTTTGAGTCTGAGACTTGTAAGTTTACTATGAGATATCGGGGTGTTGACCTATTTTTATTGATTTTGAGGGGGGGTTCTCTGTGCCTCCTGGATTTTGATGCCTGATTCCTTCCCCAAATTAGGGAAGTTCTCTGCTATAATTTGCTCCAGTATACCTTCTGCCCCTCTCTCTCTTTCTTCTTCTTCTGGGATCCCAATTATTCTAATATTGTTTTGTCTTATGGTATCGCTTATCTCTCGAATTCTGCCCTCGTGATCCAGTAGTTGTTTATCTCTCTTTTTCTCAGCTTCTTTATTTTCCATCATTTGGTCTTCTATATCACCAATTCTCTCTTCTGCCTCATTTATCCTAGCAGTTAGAGCTTCCATTTTTGATTGCACCTCATTATTGGCATTTTTTATTTTACTTGGTAGATTTTAGTTCTTTTATTTCTCCAGAAGGGATTCTCTAGTGTCTTCATGCTTTTTACATGCCCAGCTAGTATCTTTATAATCGTTATTCTGAACTCCAGTTCTAACGTCTTACTAATAATGTCCATATTGATTAGGTCCCTGGCAGTCAGTAATGCCTCTTGTTCTTTTTTTTGAGGTCATTTTTTCCATCTTGTCATTTTGTCCAGAGGAGAATAGATGAATGAGAGAACAAAATGCTAACAGGGTAACAATGACCCCAGAAAAATATACACTAAACAAATCAGAAGAGATCTGAAACCAGGGGGAAAGAAAGGTAAAGAAAGAAAAAAGAAAAAAATAATAGAAAAAGAAAAAGGAAAGAATATGATCAAATATGATCAGGCTGGTGACTAGATCAGTGCCACACACTAGATTTTGGGTGTATTTTGTTCTGTTAGAAGAAACTGCCTCCCAAATTTTTAAAGAAAGACATGCTTATATATGTACAAAAATAAGGGTAAATACAATGAAGGGATGGAATATGACTGTAAAGATGAAAATTATAAAAGATTGTATAAAAGGAATTAGGAGGAGTTGGTTGAAAAAAGAAAGAAAAGAAATTTTAAAAAAAAGGGAGAGAATGTGATCAGGCAGGAGACTAGAACAAAGCCATACACTAGAGATTTAGGGTATATTTTGGTCTGTTCGTAGGAACTGTATCCCAAAATTTTAAAGGGAGAACAACTTATATATATACCAAAAATAAGGTTAAGTACTATGATGGGATAGAATATGACTCTAAAAATGAAAAATAAAAATGATTTTTAAAAAAGGGATTGATAAGATGTTGGTTGAAAAAGGGAGAAAGAAAAATTCAAAGAAAAAGAAAAAAAAGAAAATTACAAAAATTAACTTGGAAAGACTAAAGAATCAGGGGGGAAAAAGCCATGAATTCTATGTGCTGTATTCCCCAGTGGTGGAATCTGCTGTTCTCATTGATCAGTAAACTTGGTCTTGGCTGGCTGTTCTTGCTGATCTTCTGGGGGAGAGGCCTGTCACTGTGGTTCTCAAATGTCTTTGCCGGAGGGGGAATTGCCCCGCCCATGCCGGGTCCAGGCTAAGTAATCTGCTCAGATTTGCTCTCAGGAGCTTTTGTTCCCTGCAAGCTTTCTGTACAGCTTTGGAAGTCGTCCCCATTTGGAGTCTCCAAACCTAGCAGATTCCTGCGGTGCACTCCCGCGCCGCTCCTTCCTGGGGAGGAAGGGAGTCTCCCTGGATCTGCCACTTGTTGGGTCCCTGCTGGAAGAGCAGTGGCCCGACTGTGCTGCGGATCATGGTTTATGGGAACCCCGAAGTGAGAGCCCACTCCTTGGCTCGGTCTTTGCAGCAGCTTCCCTGCTCCAATACCTGTGAGCTCTGCCACATGCAGGCACCCCTGGTCTTCCTGTGACCCTGAAGGTCCTGAGACCACACTGTCCCAGCGAGGGTTCCACCCCCTGCTTAGCCACCAGAGCGATGTCTCTCAGCGGAGCTGACTTCTAAAAGTTCTGATTTTGTGTTCCACTGCTCTATCACTTGCTGGTAGCAGCTGATGGAGGCTCCCTCTCCCTGCCGTCTATCTTCCTGTATATCGCCTCAGAATCACTTCTCCGCACATCCTACCTTCCAGAAAGTGGTCACTTTTCTGTTCGGAGAGTTGCTGCTATTCTTTTCTTCGATCTCCTGTTGAGTTCATGGGTGTTCAGAATGGTTTGATCCCTATCTAGCTGAATTCCTGGGACCAGATGAAATTTAGGTCTCCTACTCTTCTGCCATCTTCCTCCTCCCCTGCAAAAACTAATTTAAATATAAAGACACATAGATTAAAAGTAAGGGGATGGAGAAATATGTACCTCGCTAACATTAATTAAAAGAAAGCAAGAGTAGCCATATTAATTTCATATAAAGTGAACTTTAAAGCAAGGAAAGTCATCAGGGATAAGGAAGAGCATGACATAATGATAAAGGCGTCAATTTTTCAAGGAGATATAACAATCTTTAATGTGTATGTGTCGGGCGCCTGGGTGGCTCAATTGGTTAAGTGACTGCCTTCAGCTCAGGTCATGATCCTGGAGTCCCAGGATCAAGTCCCGCATCAGGCTCCCTGCTCAGCTGGTGGTCTGCTTCTCCCTCTGACCCTCTTCCCTCTCATGCTCTCTGTCTCTCATTCTCTCTCTCTCAAATAAATAAATAAAATCTTAAAAAAAAAAAATAATGTGTATGTGTCTACCAACAGATAATCAAAACATGTGAGGCAAACACTGATAGAACTGTAAGGAGAAATAGAAAATCCATTCCATAGTGAGACTTCAACACCCCTCTATTAGAAATGGATAGATCCAGCAGGCAGAAAATAAGTAAGGACATATGTGAACTCATCAACACCATCAGTCAAGTGAGTGAAATTAACCTCTCTAGATTTTCCAAAATAAATTTCTAAAATCAATTTTCTAAGGTTCTACCTTAGGAAATTATAAAAAGCAAGAACAAATTTAATCCAAAGAAAGCAGTAGAAAAGAAACAATAAAAATTAGAACAGAAACCAGTGAAATTGAAAGCAGGAAATTAATGAAGAAAATCAATGAAATCAAAAGCTAGTTCTCTCAAAAGTTCAATGAATTCAATAAGCTGCTAGCCAGGCTAAGTAAAAATGAAGAGAGGAAAAATTACTAAAATTAGAAATGAAGGAGGGACGCCTTGGTGGCTCAGTTGGTTGGCTGTCCAGCTCTTGATTTTGGCTCAGGTCATGATGTCAGGGTCGTGAGGTAGAACCCTTCATCAGGCTCTGTGCTCAATGGGGAGTCTGCTTGAGATTCTCTCCCTCTCCCTCTGTCCCTTGCCCTGCTCTCTCTCTCTTTCTTTATAAAATAAATAAATCTTAAAAAAATGAAAGAGGGGACCTTGCCCTAGATCTTATGAACATTAAAAGGATAATAAAGGATTACTATGAACAGTTCTATCCCATATATTTGATAACCTAGATAAAATGGACCAATCTCTTGAAAGACACCATCTTCCAAAATTTTCACAAGAAGAAATAGATACCTGAACAGGCTTATATCAAAGAAATTGAATTTATAATTAATAACTTTCCAAAACAGCAAGCCCCAGATCCAGATGGGTTCACTGGTGAATTCTAACAAACACTTAAAAACTATACCAATTCTTTTTTAAAATCCTTGTCAGAGGATAGAGAAGGGGGAATACTTCCTGACTCCTTCAGTGAGGCCAATGTTACTCTAATACCAAACAGGCCAGAATATTATAAGAAAAGAAAACTACAGATTAATATCTCTCATGAACATAGATGGCAGAATCTTCAACAAAATATTAGGAAATTCAACAAGGTATAAAAAGAATTATATACTATGATCAAATGGATTTTATCCCATTATACAAGGCTGGTTCAGCATTTGAAAATCAATTGATGTACTTCATCACATCAGCAGGCTTAAAAAGACAAACCCTTGATTATCTCAATAGGTGCAGAGAAAGTATGTCTCACCACTCTTTTCCAACATCATACTGGAAGTCCTATCCAATAAAATAAGACAATAAAATAAAATAAAATGTATACTGATTGAGAAGGAAAACCTAAAATAGTTTCTGTTCAAAGATGACATGATTGTCTACATAGAAAACATGAGTCAACTGAAAACTCCTGGAACTAATGAGCAATTATAACAAGCTTGCAGGATATAAGGTTAATATAAAAAGTCAGTCTAAAAAAAGTCAATCTAATTCCTATATACTTGCAAAAAACAAGTGGAATTTGAAATGAAAACCATGATACCATTTACATCAGTGCCCCTCAAAATTGAATGCTTAGGTATAAATCTAACAAAATATGCACAAGATCTGCAATGAAAAAACTACAACACTCTATTGAAAGAAATGAAAGAATAAATAAATGGAGAGGTAATCCATGGTCATAGATAAGAAGACTCAATATTATTAAGATGTCAGTTCTTCCCAACTTGATCTATAGATTCAACACTATCCCAGTCAAAATCCCAGCAAGTTTGTGGATTTTGACAAACTGATTCTTTTTTTTTTTTAAAGATTTTATTTATTTATTTGAGAGAGAGAGAATGAGAGAGAGCACATGAGTGGGGGGAGGGTCAGAGGGAGAAGCAGACTCCCCGCTGAGCAGGGAGCCCGATGCAGGACTCGATCCCGGGACTCCAGGATCATGACCTGAGCCGAAGGCAGTCGCTTAACCAACTGAGCCACCCAGGCGCCCATTTTTATTATTTTTTAATCATGATAAGTGTACTCTTTAATCGCCATCCTCTATTTCTTTTTTTTTTTATTCTTATGTTAATCCCCATACATTACATCATTAGTTTTAGATGAAGTGTTCCATGGTTCATTGTTTGTGCATAACACCCAGTGCTCCATGCAGAATGTGCCCTCCTCAATACCCACCACCAGGCTAACCCATCCTCCCATCCCCCTCCCCTCTAGAACCCTGTTTGTTTTTCAGAGTCCATCGTCTCTCATGGTTCGTCTACCCCTCCGATTTCCCCTGCTTCATTCTTCCCCTCCCGCTACCTTCTTCTTCTTCTTCTTTTTTTTCTTAACATATATTGCATTATTTGTTTCAGAGGTACAGATCTGAGATTCAACAGTCTTGCACAATTCACAGTGCTTACCAGAGCACATACCCTCCCCAGTGTCTATCACCCAGTCACCCCATCCCTCCCCCCCATTCCAGCAACCCTCAGTTTGTTTCCTGCAATTAAGAACTCCTCATATCAGTGAGATCATATGATACATGTCTTTCTCTGTTTGACTTATTTCACTCAACATAATACCCTCCAGTTCCATCCACGTCGTTGCAAATGGCAAGATCTCATTCCTTTTGATGGCTGCATAATATTCCATTGTATATATATACCACATCTTCTTTATCCATTCATCTTGACAAACTGATTCTTAAGTTTATATAAGGAGAGTAAAAGACCCAGAATAGCAATTAATATATTGAAGAAGAAAAATAAAATTGGAGGACAGACACTACTTATCTTCAAGACTTACTATATAGGTATTCTAATTAAGATGTGGTATTGACAAAAGAATAGACAAATAGATTAGTGGAACCTAATAGCATGCCCATAAAAAAATACCCACAAATATAGTTACTGATTTTTGACAAAGGAGCAAAGGAAATACAATGAGCAAAGAAAGTCTTTTCAACAAGTGGTGCTGGAACAGCTGGAATCCACATGTAAAAAATTAATCTTGTGCCCTTCACAAAATTAACTCAAAATAGATTATAGACCTAAATGTAAGCCCCAAAACTATAAAATTGCTAGAAAATAACATAACAGAAAATCTGGATAACCTTGGTTTTGGTGATGACTTTTAAGATACGGTATTAACAGCACAGTCTGTGAAAGAAATACTTGGTAAATGGGACTTCATTAAAATTAAAAACTTATGCTTAGTGAAAGACACCATCAAGAGAATGAAAAGGCATAGAAACCATAGCCTGGGAGAAAAATTTTGCAAAAAGATGCATCTGCTAAACCATAGCCCCCCACCCCAAAAAAAGCCTCTTAAAACTCAACAATAAGAAAATAACCCAATTAAAAAATGGGCAAAAGAACAATAGAAAATGGAAATTAAATTTCAGTCATGAATGATGAAAGAGTTCTAGAGATCTTCTGTACAACTTTGTGCTTATAGTTAACATACTGTACTGCACATGTAAAATTTTTTAAGTGTATATATCTCTTGTGTTTTTACCACAAAAAAATCATAGAAATAAATACATTACAGAAATGTCCATTAATGGAAAAATTTGATCCTTATTTCATGGCATTTATATCACATTTATCAATTGTCAACTTCATGTAGTAAAATATAAATTAAATGTTAGTGATTCTAGACACAGAAATATTTGATTAAACAAATATTAATTTGTTGAGTAGTGATAATGTTAGTTCTGTCAGCAGATTTATACATTCCTTCTGAGATTTGATTTCTCTAAAGAATTAGAGCCCAAAAATGTGTTAAAATGAATGGCATGGTATATTCAGTAAAGTTCTAAAATATCTATAAATTGTTTTTCTACAAAGATGCTACATAAATTTTAAAAAGAAATAAATAGAATGAAGTAATGGGAGCTTTGCTAAAGCTAATGATCAGATAAATAATTCCACCACCTTTAGTCTGACCTAATATATTGCCTAAAATATTTTTGACATTGACAAATTCTGAATTTAAGAGTTTAAATGACAATTATCCATATTGATTTTAGTTTTTCTTCTGTTGCTTATAATATTATAATCAGTATTTGTAGTAAGTTTTTAAATGAAAAAGCCAGTGTAATTTTAATGATGATTTGTTTCTTCAAAATAAAAATCTTTAAATGAAGAAAAAGGGTGTCTGGATGGCTTAGTCAGTTGAGTGCCCAACTCTGGATTTTGGCTCAGTTCATGGTCTCAGGGTCTTGGGATCAAGCCCTGCTTTGGGCTCTGCACCCAGCTTGGAGTCTGCTTGAGGATTCTCTGCCTCTCCTTCTCCCTCTGTCCCTCCCACACACATGCTCTCTCTCTTTCTCTCTCTCTCTCTCAGATAAATAAATCTTTAAAAAATAAATTAAGAAGAGATCTGAACAGAAAACACACTAACAAAGATATCCAAATGGTAAGTAAGCATATGAAAAGATGCTAAACATCATATGACATGAAAGAATTGCAAATTAAAACAATAATGAGATATAACTAAACACACATTGGAATGGCTCAAATCCTGAATGCTAAGAATGACAAATGCTGACAAATATGCAGAGCAACAGGAACTCTCATTTTTTTCTAGTGGAAATGCAAAATGGTATATCCACTTTAGAAGACAGTTTGACAACTTCCTTTTTTTTTTTAGATTTTATTTATTTATTTATTTATTTATTTATTTTTAGAGATTGAGTGAACATGAGCAGGGGGAGGGGTGAAGGGAGAGGAAGAGAGAGAATCACAAGCAGACTCCACATTCAGCGTTCAGCATGGAGCTCAACCTGGGGCTCAATCTCATGACCTCGGGATCATGACCTGAGCCAAAATCAAGAATCTGATGCTTAGCCAACTTAGTCACCCAGTTTGGCAATTTCTTATAAAACTAAAAATACTCTTAGCAAAAGATCCCACCATCACACTCCTTGGTATTTACCCAAAGGAGATGAAAACTTATACATACATAAAAACCTGCACATGGATGTTTATAGCAGCTTTTTTTTTTTTTAAGATTTTATTTATTTATTTGACAGAGAGAGACACAGCGAGAGAGGGAACACAAGCAGGGGGAGTGGGAGAGGGAGAAGCAGGCTTCCCGCAGAACAGGGAGCCTGATGCGGGGCTCGATCCCAGGACCCTGGGATCATGACCTGAACCAAAGGCAGACACTTAATGACTGAGCCACCCGGGCGCCCCAGCTTTTTCATGATTGTCAAAACTTGGAAACAACCAAGATGTTTCTTCTTTCAGTAGATGAATGGATAAATAATCTGTGGTATAGCTAGACAATGGAATATTCTTAGCACTAAAAAGAAATGAGCTATGAAGACAAGGAGGAAACTTAAATGCATATTACTGAGTGAAAGAAGCCAATCAGAGTAGGAGCGAACTGTATGATCCCAACTATATGACATTCTGGAAAAGGCAAAACTGTGGAGACAATGGAAGAATCATTGTTTGCCAGAGGATAGAGAGGGGGAAAGGATGAATGGACAGAGCACAAGGGATTTTTAGTGCAATGAAATACTATGTATGATACTATAGGGGTAGATAAGTATCATTTTACATTTGTTTAAATCCGTGCAACACGTTAACACTAAGAGTGGACCTTAATGTAAATTATGGACTTTGGGTGATAATGGTGTGTCAGTGTAAGCTCATTGATTGTAACAAATATACTCTGGTGTGGAAATTTTGATAGTTGGAGAGGGTGTGTGTATATAGTGACCAGACTATATGAGAAATCTCTGTCCCTTCTGCTCAGTTTTTCTGCGAATCTAAAACTGCCCTAAAAGTTAAAGCAAAAAAACCCCCACAAAAAATTAGCACAGAGACAGCAGTTTTAGAAAAACAGACACCTGGAAACCATAGGGGTTTCTCTGTGTGTGTGTGTTTTTAATCATGTACACAAAATGAACAATATTTTACCATGGTAGCTTTTAACTTCTTAGTTCTGGCCTTTGCTTGAGAGACAAAGCCCTTTTTTTCAGATGCCTGAGCTAATGTTGACTTTTCTTTTGGAAGAATAATAGCAGGTACAGGATCTGTTTCAGAGGGGGACTCTTCCTAACCTTTTTCCAGACCTCTCCTTGGGAGGATATTATTGGCAGTAATTGTGTCCAGTCATAATTACATTTCTTCATTTGAGATAAGTTCAATAGGCAGGCTCCTTTCTGTTTTGTTTTGTTTTGAAGTAGGAACTTTAAAGAGCAATCTAACACAGAAATTTCACAGGGGACTCACAGCATTGTATATTCCATTTATTTTAATATTGTGAAATATTTTAATAATGTGCAAGTTCTCTCTTAAGATCCTTCTCTGGGATTTTTTGGACACAGAAATACCAAACTGGATAATATTTCTTTGATGGAAGAAGCTGTGAAATGAAAGTCTCTCTGCTCTGTATCAGAGAAGTAGAGTTGGTTGGTTGGCACAAAGAAGAAAAATAGTAAAACAAATCCTTCATAGAGAGAGTATTGACAGCATTTGAGTCTCTAGTTCATTCCTTTTTTCATGAGTATATATTGAGCACCTCCTATGCATCAGACATTGATCCAGAATCTGGGCATAAGTAAATAACTTATATAGGAAAAAACTCCTTACTTTTAAGGAGTTTGTATTCTAATGGGGTAGGCAGATAATAAACAAGCAAACATGGGAGAAGAAAGAAGTCATGCAATCATTTGGGGAAAAAAAATTCCAGGCATAAGTAACAGGAGTTCAGTAGCCCTAAGGAAAATATTAACTTGCATTCAAGATACAGAAAGAAGGCCAGCATAGCTGCAGCATAGCAAACAAAGAATATAGTAAGAGATGAATGTGGAGGGGTAGGAAGACCACAGAATGTAGGACTTGTAGGTTGTAGAATCTAAATATTAAAGAAAACCATTGGAATATTTTGGCCAGTATATAGAAATAATCTGATTTGCATTTATAAAAGATGGTTCTGGTGATTATGAAAATAGGCAAAAAGTGGGGACAAGAAGGGAGGCATATTACTGTGATAGTCATGGGGCTTAGATTAGGTTGGATGCGATTGGAAGGGTTCAGTATTTAGCCATCAGTATGTAGCTTAAGTATGGATGCATTTTCAGATAATTGGCCAAATTTAAGTAAAGCAAAGAATTTGCTGATAGGTCATACAAGGGGTATGAGATTAAGAGGGGAAACAAAGGTGACCTGTAGGATTTTTGCCTTGTGTTGAGGTGGGTACTATTTAGTAAGATAGAGAAGAGCAGATATGAGGATATGGAAGGATGAAGAGTTCTGTTTTGGAACTATTTAGTTTGAGAAGCCTATTAAGTATTCAAACGAACATGTCTTGAACTCAGAGATTGGAGCTTGAGGTAAAAATATGGGAGTAATTAAATAATATATAAAGCCACAGTGTTCAGTCCAACACTGTAAAGTCAGAAATCAGTGGAGGACCTGGAAATAGTGACTAAGGGGTGGCAGTGAGGTGGGAGAGAAATGAGGAGAGGGTGATGTCCTCTGTCAAGTGAAGAAAGTGTTTCAGAAGGAGGGAATAATCAAACATGTAGACCTTTGAGTAGGATGAGGATGGATTTAGCAAGTGGAGGTTGTTTCCCTTGATAAACAGTTTAATAAGAGAATGATCAAGAAAGAAGTGTGATGAAGTTAAGGAGAGACTAGAAGCAAGGGAGTAGAGAAGGCAAATAAAGACAACTTTCGGCTTCTACATAAAAGGAAGCAGAGATATGGAGTGATATTTGGCGTCTGTCTTAGTCTGTTTGGGATACTATAACAAAGTACCATAGATTGGGTGGCTTATAAGCCACAGAAATTTATTTCTCACAGTTCTGGAGGCTTGAAGTCCTAGAGCTAGGCGTCAGCATGCTTGGGTTCTGGTGAGAGCTCTCTTCTGGTTTACAGACTGCTGACTTCTTATATCCTCAAATAGCGGAGAGCAGAGTGAAGAAGCAAGCTCTCTCTTTACTCCTATAAGAACACTAATCCTATTCATGAGGGCTCCCCCTTCATGACCTCATTTGATTCTAATTAATTCCCAAAGGCCCTACCTCCTAACACCAGATCACATTGAGGGAGGTAAGATTTCAACATATGAATTTGGGGGGACACATTCGATCCATAATAGGGTCATTTATGAGATTAAGTGAATATTTTTTTAATGGCAAAATTAACAACATGTTTGAATGCTGTTAATTTATTAGTTACTTATTAGATTAGAGGGAGAAATCAATGAAGCACAGGGTATTAGTTTACTATGGCAGCTATAACAACTCACCCCAAGTTTGGTGGCTTAAAACAACAGAATGTGTTTTATAATTCTGGAGGCCAGTTGTCTGAAATGAGTAACACTGAGTCCAAATCAAGGTGCCAGCTACCTCTGCTGTCTCTGAACTCTAAGGGCAAGTGTTTCCTTGCATTTTCTAGCTTTTTAGTTGCTTTCCTTGCATTCCTTGGCTCATGGCCCCTGTTTCCATCTTCAAAGCCAGCAGTGTACCATCTTCAAATCTTTCTCTGTTTCTTCTGAAGCAGAGGTGGTCACATCACCTTCTTCTGAAGTCAAATCTTTCTCTGTTTCCCTCTTATAAGGATACTCTGATTGTATTTAGGGTTCACCTAGATAACCCAGGATAATTTCTTTGTATTAAGAGTTTAATGCAATTACATCTGGGAAGTCACTTTTACCATATAAGACAATATTCACAATTTCTAGGGATTAAGACATGGACACATTTAGGGCTCATTATTCAATCTGTCACAACAGGAGAGAGGGGATGATTCCAGGAGCAATGTCCCTGGCCATTGAGAGAGTTTAGGTACGAATAGGAATGAAAATATTTTACTCTTTGTAACAGTGTCTTAGGTACTGATGCTGATAGTCTGATATATTTGCTAGTGGGAAGATGGTACTATTTGCTCTTGAAGCGTAGATAAATTCCAGTCCCTGGATTCTGTGAGACACTGCAGAATCTTAATAAATTTTCCTTTTATGTCTAACCTACTTTGAGCAGGGCTTCTGTCATTTGCAACCAAGGCATTCCTGTTTAATTTATAAGGTGGTTATTTAAATTTGTATTTGATACAATATTTTTAAGTAAAGTTTTCTGCAGAGAAAATTTCTTCTTTTTCAAATTTTCCAAAAAACAATTGTTTGATTGTTTTGAGTTTCTAGAAAATATGAATAATATATTAGCTGGTTGGCCAAATAAATCTCTCAGCTCTTGTCTATAATTGCCAATAATTTGATGAGTAGTACTTAATTTTATCATTCTGGATAAGTCAGCTGAACAGTAGAGCTCTTTCTTTAATTTCTTGGGCTATTTTCTTAAACTCTTAGTCATAGCCACAAAGATAAAATTATGGGAAAGGATATTTATCATATAATTGGTTTTGATTTCTTTAAAAAAATGATTGAATAAATTTTTAATGGTTTTATATTGGTGGAAATTTGTCTTTTATAAGTAATTTGTAAAATTATACTAGTAGGCAGTTAGCCAATTTTAGCAAATGTCAAAAAATAATATGAGCCTGAAATCATTTCTATTGGCCTCATATACCTCATAACCTTGTAGCTGTAAGTCATCAGCTGCCCTTCTAAACTTCTAACCTGTTCTTAAACAAGTAAAAGTACAATGGGTAATTTCAAGTAGAAAAAGTGACCCTTACAAGGAATGCTCTTATAATCTACTGCTATGTGCATATAAATTTTACTCAAGTGGCAGATTATCTTAAAATGGTAATTCAGTAGCTACTTAAAAATAGCTACCCATTTTACCCATATCTACATAAAAATGATCATACAATGACAATGAATATTATGGACATAGTCTATAGCAAGAAGATGAAATAGGAATCATAGAGGCATGGAGCTGAAACCATTTTGCTACATTGAGTTCAGTGCCTGCACATCAACAGCATCCAAATAATGTTTGTTGAAAGAATCAGTGATTGAAGGAGTAGATAAACCCAACTTGCATATTTTTTTTGGAAACTATTTACCCTTTAAATTGGCTTTCTAAGATTCTATGTAAAAATTATTCTTTATAAAAGGTCAAGATAAAAAGCTGAAAGAATTCTCTAATTGATGTAATTCAGTTTTTTTAAAAGGTTTTATTTATTTATTTGATAGAGAGAGACACAGTGAGAGAGGGAACACAAGCAGGGGGAGTGGGAGAGGGAGAAGCAGGCTTCCCACGGAGCAGGGAGCCCGATGTGGGGCTCGATCCCAGGACCCTACGATCATAACCTGAGCTGAAGGCAGATGCTTAACGACTGAGCCACCCAGGCACCCCGGATGTATTTCAGTTTATAACAACTCATCTTTCCATTTTATTTCATCTATTAACAATATCTTAAATGGGGTTATAAATACTTATAAATAACATAAATTTAACTTTAGTGTGGTCAGAGATTTCTTTATATTGCTAATAAATGTGAGGCCATAAGCCAACAGGGGGTGTCAGAATAAAATATATTCTGTCAGGTAAGACCTGTTCATGATAAGTACAAGCCTTCCTGTAGTTGTAAAAATGCTCCACAACCAATATCTCACCTATTCTGTAACATCTCCTTGTAATGTAGTCTAATATTTTATTTCTCAAGTAGCAAATATAGGCAATAAAAACAAAAAGCACTTCTGTCTTGACATCTGGCAGCAGAGCCATATCTAAGAGGCAAAAATACACAGGCATACCTTGTTTTTTTTTTTTTTCTTTTTTTCTTATTTACTTATTTATTTATTTTTATTCTTATGTTAATCCCCATACATTACATCATTAGTTTTAGATGAAGTGTTCCATGATTCATTGTTTGTGCATAACACCCAGTGCTCCAAGGCATACCTTGTTTTATTGCACTTCACTTTATTGCACTCCCAAGACACTGCATCTTTTACAAATTGAAGGGCTATAGCAACCTTGGATCATGCCAGTCTATTGGTGCCATTTTTCCCGATAGCGCCCTGTGTCACGTTTTGGTAATTCTTTGCAATATTTCAAACTTTTTCATTATTATTATATTTGTTATGGTGATCTGTGACCAGTGATCTTTGGTGTTACTATTATAATTGTTTTGGGGCACCATGAACCCTTCCCATATAAGATGGCAAACTTAATAAGTGTGTGTTTTCTGTCTCACTGATCAGCCATTCCCCATCTCTCTTTTTCTCTCTCTCTCTGGCTCTCCCTTTCTCTGTGATACAACAATATCAAAATTAAGCAAATTAATAACCCTACAATGGTCCTTAGGTGTTTAAATGAAAGGAAAAGTCATGTGTCTGATGGGTATTAAAGAGGGCACGTATTGAATGGAGCACTGGGTGTTATATGCAAACAATGAATCATGGAACACTACATCAAAAACTAATGATGTAATGTATGGTGATTAACATAACATAATAAAATAAAAAAAAATAAAGAAAAAACCCCCACAAAACCTAGAAACAATTAAGCTTAGTGAGAAAGGCATGTCCAAAGCCAAGATAGGCTCAAAGCTAGGTCTCTTTAACCGAACATCCAAGTTGTGAATGCAAAGAAAAAAGTTCTTGAAGGAAATTAAAGGTACTACTTCAGTGAACATACAAATGATAAGAAAGTGAAACAGCTTTATTGTTGACATGGAGGAAGTTTTAGTGGTCTGGATAGAAGATCAAATCAGCCACAGTATGTATGTATGTATGTATGTATGTATTTATTTATATTATTATTATTATTTTTTTTAAGATTTTATTTATTTCTTTGATAGAGACAGAGACGGTGAGAGCAGGAACACAAGCAGGGGAAGTGGGAGAGGGAGAAGCAGGCTTCCCGCTGAGCAGGGAGCCCAATGTGGGACTTGATCTCAGGACCCTGGGATCATGACCTGAGCCAAAGGCAGCCCCTTAACGACTGAGCCACGCAGGTGCCCTATTTATATTATTTTAAAAAAGATTTTATTTATTTATTTGTCAGAGAGAGAGAGAGAGGGAGAGAGAGAGCAAACACAGGCAGGGAGAGTGGCAGGCAAAGGGAGAAGCAGGCTACCCCACTGGGCAAGGAGCCTGATGCAGGACCTGATCCCACAACTCTGGGATCATGACCTGAGCCCAAGGCAGACACTTAACCGACTGAGCCACCCAGGAGTCCCACAATATTTATTTACTAAAGCCAAAACTTAATCCTGAACAAGACCCTGACTCTTCAATTCCCTGAAGGCTGGGAGAGGTGAGGAGGCTGTAGAAGAAAAGCTGGAAGCTAGCAGAGGTTGGTTCATGAGGTTTAAGGAAAGAAGCTGTCTCCATAACATAAAAGCACAAGGTGAAGCAGCAAAATGCTGATGTAGAAGTTGCAGCTAGTTAACCAGAAGATCTAGCTCAGATAAATAATGAAGGTGGCTACACTGAAAAACAGATTTTCAATGTAGATGAAATAGCCTTTTGTTGGGAGAAGATGCCATCTAGGACTTTCCTAACTAGAGAGGAGAAATAAACACTGGCTGCAAATCTTCAAAGCACAGGTTGATTCTGTTGTTAGGGGCTAATGCAGCTGGTGACGTTAAGTTGAAGCAAATGCTCATTAACCATTTCAAAATGGCCCTTAAGAATTATACTAAATTATACTAAATCTACTCTACTTATGCTCTATAAATGGAATAATAAGGCCTGGATGATAGCACATCTGTTGTCAGCATGGTTCACTGAATTTTTATTTTTATTTTATTTTTATTTTTTATTTATTTGACAGAGAGACACAGCGAGAGAGGGAACACAAGCAGGGGGAGTGGGAGAGGGAGAAGCAGGCCTCCCCGCTGAGCAGGGGGCCCGATGCGGGGCTCGATCCCAGGACCCTGGGATCATGACCTGAACCAAAGGCAGACGCTTAACGACTGAGCCACCCAGGCGCCCCTCACTGAATATTTTAATCCCACTGTTGAGACCTAATATTCAGAAAAAAGATTGCTTTCAAAATATGACTGCTCATTGATAATGTACCTGGTCACCTAAGAACTCTGATGGAGATGGACAGTGAGACTAATGTTATTTTCATGCCTGCTAACACAACATTATTTCTACAGTTTATGAATCAAGGAGTCCTTTTGACTCTCAAGTCTTATTACTTAAGAAGTACATTTGGTAAGGTGATAGCTGCCATAGACAGTGATTCCTCTGATAGATCTGGGCAAAGTAAATTGAAAACCTTTTGAAAATGATTCACCATTTTAGATGCCATTAAGAATATTCATGATTAATGGAAAGAGGTCAAAATGTCAATATTCACAGGAATTTGGAAGAAGATTCCAACCCTTATGGATGACTTTGAGGGTTTCAAGACTTCAGTGGAGAAAGTAACTGCAGATGTGGTGGAAAAAGCAGGAGAACTAGAATTAGAAGTAGAGCCTTAAGATGTGGCTAAATTGTTGCAATCTCATAATAAAACCTGAGGAGATGAGGAGTTGCTTATTATGTATGAACAAAGAAGGTAGTTTCTTGAGAAGGAATCTACTCCTGGTGAAGATGCTATGAAGATTGTTGAAATGACAACAAAGAATTTATAATATTTCATAAGTTTAGTTCATAAAGCAGCAGCAAGGTTTGAGAGGATTGACCCCAATTTTGGAAGAAATCATTCATGAAAGGAAGAATCAATTGATGCAGGAAACTTCATTGTTGTTGTTTCTTTTTAAAGAAACTGCTGCAACTACCTCAGCCTTCAACAACCACCACTCTGATTAGTCAGCAGCCATCAATGCTAGGCAAGACCCTCCACCAGCAAAAATATTACAACTCACTGAAAGCTCAGAGGATGGTTAGCAATTTTTTAGCAATAAGGTATTTTTAAAATAAAGCATATACTTTGTTTTTTTAAGACATAATGCACTTGCACACTTAATACACTACAACATAGTGTAAACATAACTTTTTTATGTACTGGGAAAACAAAAAAATTATTTGACTCATTTTATTGCAATATTTGCTTTATTGTAGTGGTCTGAAACTAAACCTGCAGTGTCTCCAAGGTATTTGTGTGTTAAAAAAAACTCTGTGTTATGTTAACTTAGAATTGAATTACAGAGGCTTTCTTTATTTAAATGATACTTCATACTCACATTTGAATTTTTTATGTAAAGGAGTTTCTTGGTGAGCTTGGCTGGTTGAACACATGATTTTCCCTCCTAAACCCCCACATATAGTAATACAAACCTATAAGGATAAAGTTGGGAGTAAGAGATAGTAGAAGATTCCAGAAATCAACAAAATTGTTGGAAATGATAAATAGATGAAGCAGTGGTCTAATTAGAGAGCAGAAAATCAGTCAACTGATCAATCAATCAATCAGAGAGCAGAGAAGGGAAATCCTAAAGCCCTGTGGAAAGAGATGCTGATGAGAAGCAAATGAGTTGTCTACAGAGCCCCAGAGAAATCCAGAAATTGAAGGCATCAGGCACTTCTTTGTAAGTACTTTAATTGGCAAACTATGGATATATGTGGGAATGAGACAGGAGCTGAAAACAGGGTTGAAAGAATGTCTAAGGGGCACATAGAGTATACCTTCCCATCCCCACTTTTTTCACAAAAAATAAACCAGAAAGGCTTCCATCTAAGAACACAAACCCAGAAGACAGCAGATGAATCACTAGAATATGTCTGGGGAATTGGATTATTTATAGAGGGGGAAATAAGAGCTTCAACCGTACCTGTAATTTTATTTCTTCAAACAAGATATGATTTAAATATATAAAAATGTTAACATTTGAAAAATCATGGTGGTGTTGTGTTAGGGATTAACTAGGTAAATGGTGAATAATACCATATGTACAATGTATTATTTTCAAATAAAATTAATTGCTAATTTTTTCTTAACAGAACTATAACAAAATAAATCATATCATATCATAATAAATCATATCAATGTTTTTAAATGTTTTATTGTTGAATTAATAGTACGTTGTTCAGAGTCCCTCCACTTTTTCTCCCCAGACTAAACTATATCAGGATATAACTTTTGGAAATCCCATGTAAACTTTACAACCCCATCTCAATGTGTGCTGCGGATATGTGTGCCCATTTTAATATTTTCCTCAATAAAATAATACTCTTTTCTTTTTGTTGCTGTGGACTATTTGCAAATGAATGTAAAAGTTCCCCTTCCTCCAAGATGTATAAAAAAGTATCAAGTTCCCCCTTCTATCTCCCAGGAAGTCTAGCCAAGTCTTTTAAATTTAGAATTCTTTTAATCCCAGAGGGAAATTCACAACTTTTTGTATTTCTGAATCATAAGAATAAAAAAGTTGCAAATGCAGGTATAACCTTTACCCCCCCAAAGTGACATTGATTTGGAACAAACATGTTGGATAATCTGCTGGTGTTTCTAGGGTAAGATGCTGGTTCCAGCCTGGGAGAGAGTTGGGTTCTCAGAACCTAGAAGGACAGAGTGATGGTGGGCTCTGTGATTGGCCATGGTACTCATACATGGTAGGAAAAGAACCCTTTTATAGCAGAGTCTGAGTGAAGACTCTTGGGCACTGAGCATTAAGAATCATGGCCTTGGGGGCTGCAGTGACAGGTTGGATGACTTTACTTTTTAACAGCCATGGGGGCTGGAGCAATAAATCTCACAATGAATCTCAGTGGTGAGGATGCCGGACTAACCAGAGGGAGACCTATCCCACATTTCTTTAGAATACCTAATTCCTAAATCCTGATGTAATGCCATGGAAGGAAGAAATCCAGAAGAAGGAGGAGAAGGGGAGGAAGGAAGAAGAGAAGGAGGAGAGAAGGAGAAAAGGAAGAAAAAGCTTATGCTTCTGAGAGAGGTCGTAGAGCTGGACATTCTTTCATTCAAAAAGATATATGACATTTCTTTTGTCTATCCATAATGAAGAAAAACATACTTGTTATAAAAGTATTATAAGAACATGAAATGCAAAATTTCTTTAATTAGAAAATTTACACAAAGTAGTTTGGCGAAAACTCAAGTTATTATAATAAGGTTCCACTGATTTATTAAGGATGGAATAGTGCATGGAAAGTAATAAGGTTTTGTAATAAAGTTTTTAAAATGTTTTTTTGACCCAGTTTTGAGGTCCTGACTAGAAGCTGGTTCGTTCCCCTTCTTGAGCAGTCCTTTAAGTCTACACCCCCAACCACCTCTGATATAGGGCTTTCACACTCTAGGCCACTATACCCACCCTAATCACCCTAGAGCTCAGTACCAGACAACCAGAAATAGTCCTTGTGCCTCAGAGCCCACTAATTTGAAATTATTCAAATCAACCAATCCTAAGGCTGCTTACCCTGCCTCACCAATTCCTTCCCAGGGAAAGCACAATAAATATGCTTGTCACATCTTTTTTATCCCTTCATCTATTGATGGACACTTGGGTTGCTTCCATATCTTGGCTATTGTAAAAAATGCTGCAATGAATATAGGGATGCATATCTCTTTGAATTGGAGTTTTGTCTTCTTTGGATAAAAACCCAGAAGTGGAATTGCTGGATTGTATGGCATTTCTATTTTTAATTTTTTGACGAACCTCCATACTGTTTTCCATAGTGGCTGTGCCAATGTACATTCCCACCAATAGTGTATGGGGGTTCCCTTTTCTCCACATCCTTGCCAACACTTGTTACTTTTTGTCTTTTTTATAATAGCTAATCTGACAGGTGTGAAATGATATCTCATGGTGGTTTTGATTTGCGTTTCCCTGATTAGTGATGTTGGGCATCTTTTTATGTGTCTTTTGGCCATCTCTGTATCTTCTTTGGAAAAATGTCTATTCAAGTCCTTTGCTCATTTTTAAACCATATTGTTTGTTTTTTTGATATTAAGTTGTGTAAGTCAGTTATACCTCAGTAAAAAATAAATTAAAAAAATGCTTGCCCACAGTTCTCCCTCTTCTTCTACCTCTTAACTGGTGCTTCCTTTGAGTGGAAGTATGCACAGTATGCTTTACTCAGGGATCTGCACAGTATGCTTTACTCAGGGATCTGTGAATAGCAAAACTATCAAACTCTTTCTGGTCTCTCTTTCTTGATCTGAATTTGGTCTCATCATATCTCACTGAAGGTATTATGGTTGAAGCAAGTTTCCCATGCACTTTCACATTTACCACCAGAGCCCATTTCCATGTGCATTTGAGGTTGGGAAGTGAGATCAGTGGCCTTTTTGGTGGGCCCCAGTACAGTTTCCAAATGATTACTTCTTATAAAAAGCCCTGCTTTGAGGGTGCCTGGGTGGCTCAGTTGGTTAAGTGGCTGCCTATGGCTCACCATCATTGGGCTTCCTGTTCAGTGGGATGTCTGCTTTTCCTCTCCCTCTGCCCTCCTCCCCTCAACCCCATGCTCTCTCTAATAAATAAAATCTTTTTTTTTTAAAGCCCTGCTTTTTTGAAGCTCTTGTCTTTTGAGTTGATCATCATCCACTCTATCTTATTTAATTAAGATTTTGGATCCAGTTGGGCTCTTAATTCTTTTCCTCACACTAAGACCTGCATTATCTTGGGTGACATCAATACCCATTTGTCTATTTATTCCACACCTTTGGCATATTGCCTCATATTTATTGTTTGGCCTGCTTATATCTGCTGATGTTCACCTCTATTCATCTTCAACCCCTTGGTTCTGTAGCCACACTTGGTTGTGCTTCATGTCTAAAATCCTAAATCAAAATGTATATCTGTGTCTTGCTGGATAACAAATTACTCTAAAACTTAGAGGCTTAAAACAATTCACATGAACTTAGTATGTTTTTATCTAGAGCATTAAAAATGACCCTCATTGATTTTAAACCCCTGAAAGAAAATGTCCTCTACCCTATGCCAGTTTTTGTCTGTGGAATTGCAAATCTTTAGATCCTTTTTTAAAAAAGATTTTATTTTATTTATTTGAGAGAGAGAGAGAGCATGAGAGGGGGGAAGGTCAGAAGGAGAGGCAGACTCCCCGCCGAGCAGGGAGCCTGATATGGGACTCAATCTTGGGACTCCAAGATCATGACCCAAACCAAAGGCAGTCGTTTAACCAACTGAGCCACCCAGATGCCCCTAGATCCTTTTATAAAGAGATTAGCTTCTGTAAACTTTAAGTGTTCCCACTTTTAAAAGTTTATATCCTTTGATTCATCCCACCCTACTCTATTTTGAGGACCTATATGATATCATGTTTATCCCAACATTATTTATAATAGCAAAAATGGGTAACAACCTAAATCTCTCATTTATGGAATGGTTAAATAAACTCATGGAATTTTAAAGTGGTCATAGAAAGTGATATTTATGAAATGTTTATAATAGCATAGAAAGAACTATTAGAATACTAATGGAAAGAAGAAGAAGAAAATCACATGTACTTACAATATGAACACATTATTAAAAACGTAGACTTTTTTATGGCTGATTTTAATGTTTTAAATTGAGTTGATATAAAGAGAAACAAAGGCTTGACTGGATGAAGCATTTTGATTTTTTTTCTTCACTAGAGGAGAAAGGCAAATCTACCAAAGGAATTGACTATTTAAAAATGGCTTTCAAACTTATTTGATCTAAATAAAAACTAATAGGCTTCATTTTCTCTTAAAATTTGCATTGTACGTGCCTCATGGAGTTACTTAGCAAGGAAATATCAAACTTGCAAGTAGAGTTGTCACTGTCAGACAACTAGGGACAGCTGTAAAACAATTTATGGAGCTGTTTACCAAAGAAAGTCTAATGTGGAAGGATGTGGCTGTCAATCCTTGGGAAAACGGAAAGGAAGGAAAAATATGGTAAAGGAGGAAATCAGCTGTTGGACCAAAGAAGGAATTCCATATTAAAAAAATTCCAATCATTGAAGACAGTTGCTCTACCACACAAAATCCTGAGGTATGTTCATTGTCTACTTCTGTTGAACTAACAATTTGCTCACCACTATTTTGGGAAAGAATTTCTACAGAGCTGGCATATCTTCAGCCCCGTGTTTCCTCTCATCGACTCATCAACAGGTGTTGAAAAAGCCTATGGCAGAAATATCACAGACCCAGTAAGCTCATTTTAATTTCATACTTGCATCTCTGATTTTGTTGGAATGTTTTGTTTCTGTAGAATAAAGAGGCAAATAAATTATTGTTGACATGACTGTCTTTCCATAGGTATACATATGAATTTATTAATACGATATGTTTATTTATGATTTGTAAATTTAACATCGAGGGTATGATCACACAATTCAAACCTAAACAAATATAGTAGAGAATGAATTCTCTTTGTAATGAAAGATGCTGGCGTTACGATTTTAAGAAAGCATGCAACAATCTTGACTTTAAAAAAAATCTATTATATCTGGAAAAATAATATTGAAATTTCTTACAAAGCCACATGTCAGGTAAGCTTCAGAAACAACAATCACATCATTATCAGAGAAAAAATTAAAAACAAAACAATATAGTATTAAATTGCTATACCCTTGACAAATAATTCTCAGGAATTTAAGCATAAGACATAATTATATGTGACCTAATGAATGAAGGAATGATCATCCTCACTGCTTCTCCATTTAACAGCCTAGTTTGGCATGTTCCTAATCCTGAAAAGAAGGAATGGCTCCTCACGGTGGGTCACTACAGCTTTAGTGAGGTCCACAGCATTAAGGTCCACCTCATTAAGGCCCTCATACCCAATACTCAGTATTGTTAAAATTACTGCTTCCATCCAATCAGCAGCCACTAAATAATTTGGCATTATAGAAATAGTTAATTATGGTCTGTTCAGTGCCTATTTCAAAAGCCTCTCAGTCTCAATACACCTCTACCAGGCTACCCATGGGGTGCCTCAGCAACCTTGCCATTGCACGCAATCTTTGAAGGTAAGATCTTAACTATGTCCAGCTATGAGGAGATTAATTTATTCATTTGAAATGCTCATTCAGGACATACAAATACTAACAGTGTGCTTTACAAAAAGGGGATAGGCGACTGCTCCATACATAGTGCAAGGTCCTGCTACCCAGATGAAATTCTTGAAAATTATTTTGTGAACTTTGAGGGCAGCTCTATCTCAGGCAATGTCATGACCCAGCTATTGTCCCTCTTTGCACCTACAATATTAATACAAGTCTAACAACTTTTAGTTTTTTGGGGGGTCTGGAGACAGCATATTCTGTATTTATTTATTTTTTAAATCTCACCGATACTTTAACTTGCAAGTCAGTCCACCTTAAATGGGGTCCCCTCCAACAGAATGTTATGAAATCTGTCTAAATTGAGATCAGGAGGCACCCTCATAAGTGTCTTCAGAGAACCCTACTGTAGATGCTTTAACAATCTCCTCTTATGACTCCCAGAGTCTTTGGGCCACCTATGTCCATAAGTTGCCCATGGACTTCTGATACAAAATACTGCCCTTCCTTAGCTCTGTACTATATACTATTAGAGTGGCGTTCACTGGCTACACACTGGGATCTTCTGGAAATAGAGACTTTTATAGACCCTGAGCATATGACCTTGTGTACTCAGTTGCCCATTATGCTTTGGGTCATGGAAGCAATACCTCACAAGCTTGGAATTGCAACCAAGGCCTCCTTGCTATAGGATGGAGCCAAACATGGGCTTTCTGGCACATCCCACTTTTACAAGTCCTCCTTATCTCTTTTTCTTAATCCCTTGCCAGATGCCATTGTATTGGAGGAGGTCGCCCCTATCCCAGACACGCTGGCTACCTGGAGAACAAAATTGAGTGAACAGAATTGGGAATTTGCAGGTTTTATAGAGGGACTTCCCTACTGTATGTGATGGAGCTCAGTGGAGTGCTGCTGCTTTCCCATGTCTTAACCAAGTTGTCGCTGCTAAAGGAGAAGACCCAAGAGTCAGCATAATTGGCCAAACTTTAGACAGTTATCTCATCATGGATGCTCAGAGTAATAACTGGCCCCAGCTATACATTTTTACATATTCTTGGGTGGTGACCTAAGAGTTTCTCCCTTTGATAGAGAACTCCGGAAATCTCTTGCTTCACAGATACCCAAAATATAAATTAATGTAACAGGTATCTCTGCATATACTAAAGCCACAATACAACACCTCAATAGAACATTCATTATACATTTGGAGTTCCAGACATTACTGATAGTGAGTGAAGACTCATTTCACTTCTTAGAAAGCATAGTGCTGGGCTCTTTAAAAAAACATTCAATGGAACTTCTACCTTCCTTATATGCCATTTGCAGTCAATTTAATTGGTTTAATTCAGAAGCCCAATGAACTCTTCAAAGAGCTCTTATTTAATGAAACAGTAGCAAATGGATTTCCCAGTGGGGTCCTTTGCCACAGTCATTTATTAAACTAAATTCATACCTCCTGGGGACATGCGCTCCCTCCATCAGTGCCACACAGATTCCTCAGCTGCCTTTGTTGGCCATAAAGAGGGGCACCTCTAAAATTTATGTTTTCAACGATCACCTCTCTGTTTGGTTTTCTCCCTCATGGTCAGGTACCTACTTTGCTTCCTAGGGATGCATTTCTCCTTTTCCTTAAAGTCTCAGTCATCACCACAGCTTCAATTGATGTCAAGGCATTTTATTGTAAGGCCTAAATTTTCATGTGTTGTTGTAAGGGAGGAAAAATTCTCTTCTACCCTCTTTGGGTCTCTGGCTGCGCCTAAGAATTAAACTGACATAAGACAGATTAACAGGAGGGAAGCATACAAATCTTACTGAATTTTTACATGTACATGGAAACCTTCACAAGAGTATAAAGACCCAAAGAAGGGACCAGAGCAGGAAGCTTTTATACATTTTAGACAAACAAACAATAAATATGTCAAGAATTGACAAGTCAAAGGTGTTTGGGCTATGGGTAATAAATGGTGAAAAAATGACAAAGTTGGTTATACAGCCTTTCTGGCCCTAAATTTCTTGTGTCTGATAATAAGGATATCTTCTTTCTTCCTGGTACTGGGAGATGGGGGAAAGTACCTTTCACAGGAGATTTATCTCCTGCTTTCAGGGAAGAGGGGTGTGGGGGAGGTCAGAGTGATCTGCTTGCTTCTACTGTGCTCTTAACTCTTTCAGCTAACATATTCAGTATGCCAGGGTGCCATATCTTTGTGCATCATGTCCTGAACCTCATCACTATCTTGACTTCTTTGTACCTCCCCGGGCTCCATGAGTTCTGCCCCTGGGACGTATCTCCTCTCTTGTGGCCATATCTGGTGAGAAGGGTTCCCTACTTGGATAGTTCCTTTATCAGCCAGAATAGCTGCACTTGCATAACAGATTCACTTCCTTGTCAGCCAGCAAAATTATTTTATTTATTTATCCCCTTTTTAAGATTTATTTATTTGAGAGAGAGAGAGTGTGGCAGGGGGCAGAGGGAGAGGGAGAGAGAGAGCCTCAAGCAGACTCTATGCTCAGCACAGAACCTGATGTGGGGGCTTGATCTCAAGACCCTGAGATCATGACCTGAGCCAAAATCGAGTCAGATGCTTAACTGACTGAGCCACTCAGGTGCCCCAGCCAGCAAAATTATTTAACGGAGGGACAGACGAGAGTCAGGAAGGAAATAGGCTCTTCCAGTTACCCAGATGAGAAATGGTGTTGCTTATTCTAGCCTTTGGAAAATGAGAGAGAGAAGAAATCTCAGATTCTGTAAGTGTTAGCAGGGTTCCAGTTCACTAAGATTTGAGGAAGGTGAAGATGCAGCAATGATTCCCAGGCTTCTCACTTGAACAGTTGTTAGGTGATAATTCCACCAATTTTGATAGAGAAGGTAGGAAGAGAAAGAGATTTGAAGAATACTGTAAACTAAAAGAAAAGAGGCTCTATGGAAAAGAGAGCTTGGTTAAAAATCTTTCAAGTATTTCAGAGAGAGAGAGAGAAGTAAATGGGATTAAGCAAGCATTGTTTAGGTTTAGATTTCTCAATGATTGGATCATCATTGGTGATCTTTGACAGCAATTTCAGAGCACATCTGGACTAAAGGGGCCTGAGGATTTGGAAGAGGGTGAAGTATAGACCACTAAAGTGTACATCACTAAAGGGTACTGTGCCAAAAAGGGAAGGTATGAGATGGAGCAGGAGATCATTTTTGTTACTATTTTAAAATAGACCTGAGTCTATTAGTGGAATGAACAGTACATTTTAGTTGATTGGGTGAAGTTGTGGGTACATCAGTCTGAAGAAAAATGGACTGAGATGCTTGAGGAGGGAACCAAATCCAGATCATAGAGGGTTAGTTATGTTGGGTATGGGTGGTGCCTGGTGTATTCTTCTCAGACTCTAAGCTGGGATGGTATATGGAATTATCCTAAGGTTGAGAGAGAATCGAAAAAAAGAGATACTCTGTCATCAGAAAGAACTTGAGGAGAATATAAAGTGCTATATGATTGTAACCATCATTGTAAAATAGGCAAAAGGCTTGGGGGTAAAAGTAAAAGACATCAGCTGTGTTTGTGAACAGTTTGATGGGGTACAAACTTGGTCATTTTCTTCAGTATCCAGAAACAAACAAATTTTCGAATTATTCCAGATTATTCAATTGCAGGCACAAGTGTAGAGGAAAATCAATAAGCTCAAGCGGTTGTACATGTTACTCAGGGGAAGGTTGAAATGTTTACTTACAGGGTCATCCTGATAAGACAAAAGTTCAGGAGTCTCAAAAGCTTAAATGCAGGAAGTAAAAGGGAGGGGTCTGAAAAGTAGAAATGTAGTTTGTGATTCTGTTTGTGATGATTACGATTCTGGACAAAATCCAGGGTGTGCATGGGAGTAGGTGTCAGTAGGTTGTTGAAGTGGAAAAGAAAAACTGGAGTTTTTGTGTGTTGTCTAAATACAGAGGGGTGGAAAATTGAAAATGATTGGGTCATGATTTACTGAGTTTTCACTTGATAAATTTAAAGTCAATAAAAATCAAAACAATCATAAAATATTATGTACACTAAAAAACTTATCTCAATAATTTAACCAAAACAGAAAGCAAAATGAAATCATTTGTCTATTAGTGAAAGGCTTTCAGCTGTAGAATGTGAAGAATTTGTCTGAAATCATGTAATGGAGAAGACTGTAGGTAGACCTTTTGGTTAGACCAGATTTTGAATCTTGGCACCATTTACTAGCTGTGTTATCCCTCTAAGGATTATTTATTTCATCTATAAAATGACAAAATAGTACACAGCTCATGAAATTGTTGTGAGAATTAATGTAAGAATAAATATAAAGATATTAGCATATTGCTTAGCACACAGTAGCCTCCTCAGTTAATGCTGCCTCTTAAAACAAAATCCATTATTTCTGCTCCTAGCAAAATATGTTTTCTTTCTTTTTCTTTTTTCTTTCTTTTTCTTTCTCTCTCTCTTTCTCTTTCTTTCTTTCCTTTCTTCTTTCTTTCTTTCTTCTTTCTCTTCCTTTCTTTCTCTTTTCTTTTTCTCTGTCTTTTTTCTTTCTTTCTTTTCTCTTTCTCTCTTTCTTTCTTTCTTCTCTCTCTCTTGCTCTTTCTTTTTTTTTTGCTATCAGTTTCTTATTATATGAGTTTACAATAGTGTATCAGTTTCCTATTGGTGCTGTAACAGATTAGAACAAACTCAGTGGCTTGACACAGCACAATTTAGTCTCACAGTTCTGAAGGTCAGAGTCCAGAATCAGTCTCATGAAGTTAAAGTCAAGGTGTCGATAGCACTGGTTCCTTCTAGAGGCTCAACAAGAGAATCTATTTCCTTGCCTTTACCCAGCTTCTAGAGATCACCTGACTTCTTAAACTGTGGGCCCTTCTTCCATCTTCAAAGCCAGCAGTGTAGAGCTATCACTTTGCCTTCTCTGACACTTTGCTCCTGACTCCCTCTTTTAAGGACCCTTTGAGCCCACCAGGTTTATTCTGCATAATTCCTCAACTCACAATCCTTTATTTAGTTTATTTTGCAAAGTACCTTTTGCTAGAGAATTTAGCATGTTCACAGGTTACAGGAATTAGAACACTGGCTTCTTGGCAGGAGGAAGGAAGAGTATTATATTACTATTATTAGAGATGTTAGTGAAGGACAAATATGAATATAGTATAACTTTAGACCAGTCATGTGTCAAGTTCCAAACTTTTAAATTTTCTTTCTCAGTTTCATCATCAACAAACACCATCACAAATTTGCAATTAAGTGAATGAATGAATGGACACCTGATGGATGTGAGAAATGCTCACCCTCTCCATCCCTACCTTTTTCTTTAACATCTTGACTCTCCAATTTATGACCAGAAAATATGTCATTCACTGCTCTGTCTGTTCTGTTTTCTCTGTGGAACAGTGTCTGCACATCTGTTCTTTACTCTCCTTGAAGACAAAGCAGTTGTGGCTTCCTGTTGCTAAGATTACCCAAATCCACTGCCACCTCTGCTTGCCTCCTCCTAGAATTCCAATATATTTGCACATGAAATTAAGCACACTAAGAGACTAAAAAGAAAGAGAGGCTAGTGTCAAAACCCAAACTGCAGATATCAACAGGCAGATATTTAGTGAAAATAACATTCAGGCAGAAATAAACGTGAGCATGTTGCATTTTCAATTTAATTTTTAATGGTATTTCTTGACCCAGGAAAGCTCCAAATACAGTTCACACAGAACAGTAATCATTAGCTTCTCATAATGGAAACTCCGAGTTCATGTATTCTTCTATACTGTTTTTGTTTTTCTTTTTGCCTTAAGATGGAACTGCAAGACTCCACCTCTCACGGCAGAACTTCAGATTCCACACCCTTACATTTCATCTATTTCTAAACAGCTCTTCTTGATTTTATGTTTAGAGGTCCCAGATGTCTCTGCCTCACTTTCCTCTATCTTATGTCCAAATTCCAAAGCTATTATTGTTCTTGCTATCTCTTAAGGTTCGGATTGAAGAGCAGGAGGCTAAAACTCACTTTTCTGGAAAACTGTCTTACCTACTTCCAGAAGGAAAACGAAACTGAGACGTCCCTGGGAGGAGAAATGAAACCAAAACTCCCTTCCAGGGTATAAAAGACTGGCTGCGGCGGCTCCGCTAGTCAGAAGCCCGGGTTCAGACCCTCCGCCCAGCTTCCTCTCGCGCTCCAGGTTCGTCCCCTCTGGGTCTCTTCTCCCCGGCGGGCGGCAGGCGCCCGTCAGCGGCGCCTCAGGCGCAGCAGGTCGGGGCCCGACTCCGCGGGAGGTCTGGGGTGGGGAGTGGGAGGTGCTCGGACGCAGGACCCCAGCTGGGGGCGGGGAGCGGGGAGCGGGGGCTGGGTGTGCGGAGCGGGCTCCGAGAGGACAGGTACAACTAAGGGAGAGACTTGGAGTGGAGATGTCCCGCGCGGGTTCAAGCTCTCTGGTCGGAGCGGGAGGCGGCCCGGGAGCCTTTCTGGGCGCGCGGGGCTGGTGGTGCGGGTTGCTGCGGGCGCCACCACGCCCCCCGGAAAGGGTGGTGGTGGACGGATCTCTTCGTTGGCCGCGGGAGGCAAGGCTTGGGGAGAGGCAAGGAAAGAGATGCTGGTGAGGAGCGCCGGGGTCTAAAGTCTGGAGAGGGCCGAGTGTTCAAGCATTTAAGGGGTCCTCTTGAAAGAAAGGGTGCTGGGGATCTGGGGCCTTGAGGAGAGACTAAGAGAGGTCAGAGCTGAGCACGGACAATAAAATCTAGACGTTGACAGCAGCAAGCAGCTTCCTACTCCACGCAGAATCCTGTGCCCAACTACAAACTTGCAGAACTGGAATCTGCATTTTAATATCTCGCAGATTCCTACGTACCCCTACATTTCAGTGGCTTCATGCAATAATTTATTTCTTAAAAGCAGTTAAAAGAATGTATTCATGGTGAAGGGGCATGCATTAGTTTTCTAGTGCTGCATAACCTATTATTGCAAATTTAGTGGCATAAGTTAATAAAAATTTATTATTTTTAAGTTTCCACGAATCAGAAGTCCAGGCACCGATTAATGGAATCCTTTTACTCAGCATCTCATCCTACTGAAATGAAGGTTCCCTGTTTTCTTTTTTTTTTTTAATTTTTTATTCTTATGTTAATCCCCATACATTACATCATTAGTTTTAGATGTAGTGTTCCATGATTCATTGTTTGTGCATAACACCCAGTGCTCCATGCTGTATGTGCCCTCCTCAATACCCATCACCAGGCTAACCCATCCTCCCACCCCCCTCCCCTCTAGAACCCTCAGTTTGTTTTTCAGAGTCCATTGTCTCTCATGGTTCGTCTACCCCTCCGATTTCCCCCCCTTCATTCTTCCCCTCCTGCTGAGGTTCCCTGTTTTCTTATTGGCTCTTGGCTGTGGCAGCTTTTGTCTTCAAAGCTAGAAGGAGAATCTGTCTTCTGCTATGTTAGAGTCTTACATAATGAGACCTAATCATGGGAGAGACTATCCCATTCAATACACTGATCCTAACCACACTCAAGGGGAGGATATTGTACAGGGCAATGCACCTGGGTGGCTGGAGTTCTGAAGGCTGTCTAGAATTCTGTCCATTGCTGGTCTGCTCTTCTCCAGACAGTGTTTCAGGAACTTGAGTCTTTCTATCAAGTGGTTGCATCATTCCCTGGGCCTTATTCTCTGAATTGGACTGTATCTACTCCAATAATCTATGATTTCTCTTTTTTACCCTTCTCTTCTTCCTTTTAAAGATTGTTTAAATCAGAATCCAAATAGAGTTCTGGCACTACTATGATTGGGTGATATGTCTTTAAGTTTGTCTTAATCTCTTTTTTCCTCTTGTAATTTATTTATTAATAAATTGGGGTCCTTTCCCTTCCTTTTCCCTTCCCTTTCCCTTTCTCTTTTTCCATCTTGTAGAGATTCTCTTAGTCTTCCTGGTATCACTTAACAGGTTCCTCTAGCTTATAAATGTCTTGTTAATTACTTGTTGCTACTAAGTTTTGATCAAATTAAAGTTAAAAAATTTTTTTTGATTGGAGTATTTCAAGAATGGTGTAGTTCTACATGGAAGTAGATATTTGCCTGTATTTTTGTTGTGCTATCATCTCAAAATAGCAATATCTATTAATTCATTAGAAATTGTAATAGAAATATAAATAAAATTTCTCCATTTATAGTATTTGGTACCCCATTGGTTCAGTACCTATATAAGAAAGGCAATTTAACTTCTTGATTGCAGAAACCCTTAATTTTTGATGTATTATCTTTAGATGCTATCTCTGGGCTTTCTTCTATGAAAAACAAGGGACTTAATATACACTCTTCTTTTTCTTCTATTCATCCCTTTCTGAATCTCCCAATTTGGTTATTACATTATTTTTATATTGTCAAGGTTTATCATAGTTTACAATATTTTAAAACTTTAATTCTTGTGATTTGTTTCTAGCTGAATCAAAAATGGAAAGCCAAGTAAACAAGTTATAAAATTATTTATTATGTTATTCATTGTAGAAGCAATCTATATGTTTGGCTTGGAAATGTAGTTATCATTTAGATACTGTTTGAAATTGATACTTTTCTAAATTCAAAGTATCATGGATCCTCCTATTTTTCTTTATAGCTTCCTTTAATTTTTCTGGATCATATGTAGTTTCACTGTTTCTTGACTGTCATATGCTTAATCCACCCCCCCGCCCCAGCTAATTTTCTGTATCATCTCTTTAAATAAAATTATCGTTTAGGATAGGTGGTTGGTGACATTTCTGACTTCTCTAATGTCTGGTGATACTGTCTTTCTGCCCTCTTAATGGATTGAATGACTAGATACGGAATTCTAAGTTCAAAATATTTTCCCCTGGGAAATTTGCAAACATTGTTTTCTTTTATCAAAACATCCAAAGATGCTCCTCATTTTATTCAGTTCTGTGTGCCAGGTACTATTTTCATCAATTTGTATACATCAGCTCATACATTTAAAAAGCTAGAAAACACAGCCAGAGGAAAATAACATTATTGTCTGTCCCAGTTTTATAGAGGAGTAGACTGAGATATAGAGAAAGGAAATAACTTGCCTAAGATTATAAAACTATAGTATGTTTCAGAACTAGGATTAAAACCTAGGCATTCTGCCAATAATGCTTATGCCTTTAACCACTTTACTTACATTTCTTTGCAGCATATCTTCATCTTTCTCTTTGCTCTTGGAGCTCTGCAATTTGAAGGTGCTATTTCTAAGTGTGTGTTTCTTTTTTGTCATTATTTCTTCATAGTACTTGGAATAACTTTTCAGTCTAAAAATGTGTACTTTAACTGTGCTCCAATATTATTGTATGACTTTAAATATTATATCTTTGGTTATTTTTATCTCCACTCATTTTAGAATCTTAGTTTTTTCCCTCTGGAATTACTGTGGGATGAATTTAAAACTTTTAAATCTATCCTCTGTATTTCTTAATATTGTTTTCTGTTTTCCATCTCTTTGTTTTTTACTTCTGTCTTATAAATTTCCTGGGGTTGCCTGGGAGACTCAGTTGGTTAAGTGTCTGACTTCGGCTTAGGTCATGATCTCAGGGTCCTGGGATTGAACCCTGCATCGGGCTCCCCAATCAGAGGGGAGTCTGCTTGTCCCTCTCCCTCTGCCCCTCCCCCCACTCGTGCTCTCTCTGTCTCTCAAATAAATAGATAAATAAATCTTAAAAAAAAAAGAAACTTCCTGGATTTTAGATCTCCAACTTAAGATTTCAGCATGTCCATTTTATTATTCTGCACATGATTTTTTCCTGAAATTATATTTAAAATTTTTATGAGCATTTACTTTTTTTTCTGTAGCAGTCTGTTATTGTTGTATTAGATAATATTGTAATTATTGGGATGCTAATTTGAACTTTTTAAAGGACTATTCTGTCCTTGAATCATGTTTATTCATCTGGCTTCTTCTTAATAGCCCCCCCCCAATATCTAATGATTCTAATTTTTTCATTTACATTTATTCAGTGGTTATTATGATGGGTAGTTGGTTTTATTTTCTCTAATGTGCCTCTCCCTTAAATAAGAAAGAACTGGGCATAGTGATATAAATTCTGTGTAAATGTTAAATGAGGCATGAATTCAGGGTGAAATTTCATAAGGAGTTTCCTGTAAGATATGTGAGAGGAGATAGGCAGGCAGGCTGTGGAATCCCTTAGTTGTCAAATTGAGAAGGGTTTTATTCTGCCACCATGGCTCTTGTTGAAAAGTTGTAGTGTCCAATAATAGGCACATATGTCTCATTAGTAATTGTTTTTTTTTTTTTAAAGATTTTATTTATTTATTTGACAGAGAGAAACACAGCCAGAGAGGGAACACGAGCAGGGGGAGTGGGAGAAGGAGAAGCAGGCTTCCTGCGCAACAGAGAGCCCGATGCGGGGCTCAATCCCAGGACCCTGGGATCATGACCTGAGTCGAAGGTAGACAATTAACGACTGAGCCACCCAGGCGCCCTCATTAGTAATTGTTGTTATTTAATTTAAAAATGGTGTTCTTTCTTTCAATTTATGTGTATTCTATTTTCAAATGATTTTGTTAGGACTTATTAATTTGTTTGGAGCGAACTACTTAATAAATAAACTATTAGGTATTTATTTTGTCCTAGGAGTACCATAAAAAATTTTCTGAGACATTAAGGGCATTGTGAACATCTGGGAATCTATGAATTACCTTGTTTCATCTTATTTCATTCAGTCTGACCCTACCTTTTCTGGAGCTCTTCCTTCTATAAGATACTTGGGGTTAATTTTCTCCTGTTTACTCAGTTCTCACTGACTCATCTTTTCTCTTTGAGCTTGGTACAATTTGGAGAACTGAAGGAAGACAATATGGCTAATGTGCAATTAGTGAGGTTGAGGATTGCATGAATTGGATGGCAGAGGGTTTTCAGGAAATTCTCTAAACTTGCCTGGGCAAAAGCCCCTTATAACCTGGGCTACACCTACTTTTCCTGTCTCATTTCCAACCAAGTCATTCTGTTTTATACCATGTGGAACAGTCTGTGGCATCAAACTTGTTATGTGGTTTCATATCTCTGTGCATTAAACCAGTGCTATTTTGTTGTCTGAAATGGGATCCTCTATATCTCTTACCTTCTCCAAAATGCTTCCATAATTCTTCCACATTTTTTCAATGTGTCCTTAAAACCTCAGAACAGAGAACCTCTCCAGTTGATTGAAGAACTCTTTCAATTCTCTAATAGTTTCCTGTACCATTTCTGCTGGATCACTCAGCACATTATAGTTTTTGATTTAATTCTCTTTAAACCATTACCAGATTGTAAGGGCCGTGTTTTATGCATATTTGCATATGTTGCAGCAAGTACAGTGCTTGGTGAGGAGTAGATGTTCTATATATCTGAAAAAAGGAGGAATAACTAAGTAAGTGAGAGACCATGCTTTTACCCCTGTCTCCATTAAGTGTTTCCTAAACATTCCATTTCAGCCCACAGTAATTTCTTCTTTCTTTAAGCTTACTCATTTTTACAGTCATAAACTTCCTTGCATTGTTATTTTAATATTTAATATCAATGTATGCCTCACCATTATATTTTCCTTAATGTCATATAATATGACTATCTATCTATCTATCTATCTATCTATCTATCTATCTATCTATCCATCTATCAAGTTTCACTGCCCTAACACACTGTATGGCATATTTGAGGAATGTCTCAATATTTGGTTTTTCTGACAGAATGCTCAAGTGCCTTCTCTTCTGCCACTTTGACAGTTCTTTCTCAGTTACCTTTGCAGATGCTTCCTCTTCTCTGTTGACATTTATTATATATTAGTGATCTGCAAAACTGGATTTTCAGTCCTTTTTTCTTCTTCCATGATACTGTGTCTCTCTGTCCAAGCAAGCTCATTTATATCAATGGCTTTGTTTGCAATAATATTAACATTACTTGCATATTCAGGTCTAGCCCAGACCTTGTGTTTGACCTCTAGACCTGTATATTTTTGAAAGATTTTATTTATTTATTATGTCAGAGAGAGAGAGAGAGAGCACAAGCGGGGGGAACAGCAGGCAGAGGGAGAAGCAGGTTCCCTGCTGAGCAAGGAGCCCAATGTGGGAATGGGATCATGACCTGAGCCGAAGGCAGACACTTAACGACTGAGCCACCCAGGTGTCCCATTGACCTGTATATTTCATTACTCCTGTGACATATCCTATGATAGATCTTGAAATCAAGTCAAACTCAGGCTGACCACAAATTTGCATTCATGATCTTTCCCTGAAATGTGGGCTTGTTCCAAGTTTTCCTGCCCAGGGAATGGCCTCGTCCTCCATCCTGTTGCATCAGGTAGAATCCTAAGAATCATCCTTGACAACCCTCACTCAGTACCCCCTCTTCTCCATCCATATCAGATCCATTACCAAATTATGTCAAACTTACCTTCTAAGTATATAATATCCGTAAGTTCCCCAAACTATCAACAAACTATATTACATCAAACTGTGATCATTACCCTTCTGGACAATGGTTTTTCTCTCTGCTCCAGTAACAGAACTTTGCTCCCATCCTATCTATTCTCTCTACTATAGCCAGAGTAATCTTTGAAATTGTCAAGCCATTCATAGCACTACCTGCTTAAAATCCATCAATGGCTTCTAGGATGAAAACATGCCCTCAAAGGCTCTGCATGCTCTTATATTTCTGGAACTCTCTAGCACAGCTAGCTCTTTCCTCACTCTCTCCATTCCAGCCTTGCTGGCTTCCATTTTGGATCTAGTAGCACCCACATTCCTTCATGCCATAAGACTTTTGTACATGGTATGTTGATGTTCCCTCTGCCTGGAATGCTACTCTCCTCTACTCCTTTGTTTAATTAATTCTTGTTTCATTCTTCAGAAATCAGCTCAAGCATTACTTCATTAGGGAAGCTTCCTCTGTTCCCTTTGACTTTGTCACATTTGTAATTTTCCATTGTTTATATAATTATCCAATTAATATTTGTCTTTCTGGTGGAGGTTAAGCTCCATAACTGACCGCATGTTGTCTTTTGTTCATTCTTGTATTCTCACTGCCTGATGTTTTGCTTAATATACAGTAGTTATTCAATACTATCTGTTGATGGAATAAATGAATTTCTAATTTTTCTTCTTTCTTTGTAGGTCTGTCATTTTCATTAATAACTGCTGCTTAGAGGTACCAAAGTAAAGGATATTTGCTATATTTAATATTTTCCAGTTCAGGTTCGAGGCCCAGGTTGAGCAGCAAGAATGGGTAATTTTCAATGTAAAATTTTTATAAATTATAGAATAATGATTCTTTAAGCTACACAATTTAATAGAATTAAAATAACTTTATTGTTATTTCTTTTTCAAATAATAAGTAAACAATCTTTTTTTACAGATTTAGAAGAACACGCGATGGTTTTAGAGAGAATGTCACAGCTGATTTTGAGTGCAGTGCCAAAAGCTGAGTGAGTATTGTAGTAAGAAATGAAGAGATGTACAGTTCAGTATCATATCTCCTGTATATCTGTTTGACATTAAAGTAATGTCTGTCTAAAAAAAGTGAAGTCTATCATCTCAGTATATATTATAGTATATTATATCTATAATTATATATACATGTATGATTTTTTTTAATTAATTTTTTTATTCTTATGTTAATCCCCATACATTACATCATTAGTTTTAGATGACGTGTTCCATGATTCATTGTTTGTGCACAACACCCAGTGCTCCATGCAGAATGTGCCCTCCTCAATACCCACCACCAGGCTAACCCATCCTCCCACCCCCCTCCCCTCTAGAACCCTGTTTGTTTTTCAGAGTCCATCGTCTCTCATGGTTCGTCTACCCCTCCGATTTCCCCCGCTTCATTCTTCCCCTCCCGCTACCTTCTTCTTCTTTTTTTTTTCTTAACATATATTGCATTATTTGTTTCAGAGGTACAGATCTGAGATTCAACAGTCTTTATATGTATGATTTTTAACACAGAACTTTTCAAGCTGTTTGATGGTGAATGGACACAGTTTTCTCTTGCTTTATTTGTACACAGCTGTCAATGAACCTATTGTTTTATAAAGAAATAAGATTGATTAAGTGGGAAGCATTTAATACAGTTCTGTATGCAGAATAGAGGTGTCAAATTCCTGATTCCAATCCAGATTCTGACACGTGGTCTTACATAATTTGCTCTATCTCTTTGAGCCTCAGTTTCTGTATCTATAGAATAGGAATGATCTTCCTATGAAGGACAGTCATGCATATGGATATACTTGAAAAGTCTTATCATAGAGCCTGACATAAAATAATTACTCAACAAATTACTTGCTGGTGATAGTGATAATGGATAATAATAACAACGCTACTGCCTTTTTTGGGCCTTATTGAGTCGATATGTAATTTTTGTTTTAACTGCTTTCATTTTAGATATTCCAGTTTATTCAATGATTTTGTTGAATCTGAATTTTTTCTGATTGATGGAGATTCATTACTTGCTACATGCATATGTGAGAAATCATTAAAGCCAGGGCAGCAGCTCCACTTCTTCTATCTGGTTGAATGCTATCTTACGGATCTTATCAGTAAAGGAGGACAATTTGCCATAGTTTTCTTCAAGGTAACATGTAACAGTAGAGTTCTTTATTATGATTTAAGAACTAAAACTAAAATTCCTTACTGTTTTATATTTTTTTCCTTATTACCAAGTTAAATATATCTATAAGAATTCAGAAAATTTAAAGGGAAGAACAGATAAAAAAATACTCATAATCCGAGTATTCAGAAATTACCATATTTGAGATTATATTTTAGGGATGCCTGGGTGGCTCAGTTGGTTAAGCATCTGCCTTCGGCTCCAGTCATGATCCCAGGGTCCTGAGATCAAATCCCGCATCAGGCTCCCTGCTCAGCGGGGAGTCTGCTTCTGCTTCTCCCTCTCCCTCTGCCTGTGGCTCCCCCTGCTTTTGCTCTCTTTCTCTCTGACAAATAAATAAATAAAATCTTTAAAAAAAGAGCATATTTTATTCTCAATAACTAAACTTCATATAAGGACACACAGGGTCATGAAGGAGGATGAGAAATCCTCTCAACGGAAGCTCAGTTGATCTCTGGATTCTGCTTTTCCAACTCTGAGAACTGCTTCTGTCTTCAGAACTCAGCAGTCAATTTATTTGAACCCAGAAAAATGTCAGACTCATTAATACTACTTTGTTTATTATTTGCTCTATAGTAAATACTTCTGAGGGAGTATATTTTGTCTTCCTTTTCCAATTATGAATATAATTAGTAAAATATTAACAGTTTCAACTACAGATAGGTATAACCACTACCACCTCTTCCTTATCCTGTCCTGAACGTAACCAGTGTGTTACTCTTAAGGATTTTGGCGTGTGTCTGTTCACTTTGCAATCTACAATATTGCTAGATTTTTAAACATTGCTAACTTCTTGCAAGCAATGTTTTGAATAAAGAGCCATGATTCTAATGTTTATAGTCTAGTTTGCTGCACTAATTCTGATCTGTTGAGAAAAACCTCTGCCAATTCAGGAGGATCATACTAAATTGGAACAATCCTCTCAAAGTGATTCACCTTGGTTTCCTGTTCTGGATAATTTATATCCACCATTTGCTTTTGCATATTTTTCTGTCCTTTTTCTTTTTGAGGTGATATTGGAGAGGAAAAGAATAGGAAGGAAAAGTATGATAAATCTTGACTATTATGTGCCTGCTTAAAGGGGATGTATGTATTTAAATCCAAATTGTGATTTATGGCATGTATTTGTGAAATGACGGTCAAGGCTTAAGGGTCTATTCCCTGACTATAAAGCAGAACAAAACTGTGTTGGAACATATTCCTTTAATGACTAATGATATATATAAACCAATTAAATGATAATTTCAAAAGAATATACTTTATCCCATCCCCACAGGATGCTGAGTATGCATATTTCAACTTCCCTGAACTTCTTCCTTTGAGAACTGCTTTAATTCTTCATCTTCAGCATAATACCAGCATTGATGTTCGAACAAAATTTTCTGGATGCCTGTCACAGGAGTGGGAGATTTTCTTGGAAGACAGTTACCCATATTACCTGATAGTTGCCGATGAAGGCCTGAACCATCTACAAACATACCTTTTCAACTTTTTAATTACTCAGTCTTGGGCAATGAAGGTCAACATTGTGCTTTCCTCAGGGCAAACATCTGATATTCTTCGACTTTATGCATACCTTATGCCAAGCATGTATAAAAACCAACAATTTTTCAAAGAGGTAATTGACATCTAAAGATAAATTTCTTTTAGAATTTTACAAAATTTTCCATGTTACTTGACTTAGTTTTATTTCTGCCACTTCTATGGAAATTATCATAAGCTTAACAGAGAAATCTAGAAAATTGGTAAGGATAATACAAATGCAGTCGTAGGTTCAGAACTTGTAATAACAACAGTGATTGGTACTTCTCATGAGTCATTTTTTAAAAACTTTACAACAGCCCTTTAAGTTAGGTGTTAGTATCACCTGTGTTTTGCAGGTGAGGAAATAGATACTTGAATAAGCAATTTGCTCATCATCAACATTAAATGAATAATAGAGCATGGATTTGAAAAGTAGTCTGACTCCAGCCCTTACTTGACTACTATATGGTATACTGCCTCCAAGTTAATGAAGGCCAGAAATGCATTAAATTGGAGGGAAAAACTCATGCCTCTACTGCTGAGACATACTACTGAAATGATCTTTAATATGGTAGTTTTTAAAATTTTTTTTATTATGTTAATCACCATACATAGCATCATTAGTTTTGATGTACTGTTCCATGATTCATTGTTTGCCTATAACACCCAGTGCTCCATGCAGAACGTGCCCTCTTTAATACCCATCATCAAGCTAACCCACCCTCCCATCCCCCTCCCCTCTAGAACCCTCAGTTTATTTCTCAGAGTCCATAGTCTCTCATGGTTCATCTCCCCCTCTGATTCCCCCCCTTCATTTTTCCCTTCCTGCTATCTTTTTTTAACATATAATGTGTTATTTGTTTCAGAGGTACAGGTCTGTGATTCAACAGTCTTGCACAATTCACAGTGCTCATCATAGCATATACCCTCCCCAGTGTCTCTCACCCAGCCACCCCATCCTTCCCACCCCACCCCCCACTCCAGCAACCCTCAGTTTGTTTCCTGAGATTAAGAATTCCTCATATCAGTGAGGTCATTAATATGGTAGTTTTAATAAAACAATGGAGAAGGGTGATGAGGAAGGAAAATAAGTGAAATGTTTATTTCATAATATTAAACCATTAATAGAACTTTTGAAGTATTTAGAATTTAATTCCTTGCTTGATCTTACTCTTACTGGATTGATATATTTGTCAATTACTCTATTGAACTTTTGGGAGTTAAAAATGCATACTGATATTATAAATAAATCTAGTTTCTGTTCAAATTTCACTATTTATAGTGAATTCTAAATATGAAGATAACGCTGTATTTCTTTTTATTGATTTCTTTTTTATTTTTTTTAAAGATTTTATTTATTTATTTGACAGAGAGATAGAGAGAGAGCACAAATAGGCAGAGAGGCAGGTAGAGGGAGAGGGAAAAGCAGACTCTCCACTGAGCAGGGAGCCCGATGCGGGGCTCGATCCTAGGACCCTGGGATCATGACCTGAGCCGAAGGCAGCTGCTTAACCGACTGAGCCACCCAGGCGCCCCAAGATAATGCTGTATTTCATCAAAATGATTTTTGAGTCAGTTAACATTCTTTACTCTGAGAATAGTAATACCCTCATGGTATTTGGAGACATCCAGATGGTTGTCATGAAATCTGATAAGATAATTTATTTTGCTTTAGTTAGAACTCCAGTCATTAAACTATTTCCAACTCTAGTTGCCTACTGTGAGTAGGAACAGCCCTGGGATTGATTTTTAATTTGGGAAGAGGTACTATAATCACTTGATCTCATTTTATTCTGTTAGAGCAATTTCTGAATCTGAGTTTGAAGGGTGCCTTACAAACAAACATCTTTCTCAATCTCTCCTTAAGAAGATTTTTTTTAAGTGTTAGATTTTATTTCTAGTATATTAATATAGTTCCCAGTTTATTGAACACTCATTTTAAAGAGGTTATTTCATTTATCTCTTTGAGGACTATATGAGATGAAAATAAAAATGTAGTATATGTTGATAATGGTTGTTGCAGGATGATAGGTACCTGGGGGGAGATTATGCTATTCCTTATTTATGTGTGTGTTTGAAATTTTTCATAATAAAATATAATGTATTAAATGACACACTCTTTCTTTTTGAGATGTTGGGAATGTTCTAAAATTAAATTATAGTGGTGGCTGCACAACTCTGTAACTTTACCAAAAACCATTGAATTGTCCCCTTAAAAAGTGAGTGAATTTTATATTATGTTAAGTATACTTTTTATAAAGTTGTTAAAAAAAATGCACTAAATTCCCAAACAAAAATTAATTCAGCAAGAACAAAATAGTGCTGCTTGACAGGCTTTAAAAGCATTGTTGATGATCTGTAATTACATTAGTGTAATTTTTTTAACTGGGAAATATATTTTAACAATTATATCTTCAATATATGATTTTCTGTAGCTGGAAAGTGATTAGTTATTTTATTTGTGACAATTTATGTGACTTGCCATCCTTTTACAGAATAAAAAGAAGATTGAGAGTGCTTATAAAACCCTGATTAAACAATTGGAAGAATGTAGAATTTCAGCACTAGAATCTCTTTTTGGAAATTTAAAATGGAAGAATATGATGGAAGAGGTACTGAAACTTTAAAAGAAAACCTTTTTATTTGAACTAATTTTTTGATTATAAAAAAGTTGCAAAAATAGTACTGATTTCCCATAGATTTCTCACCCAGTTTCCCCTAATATTAGCATCCGATGTAACCACGGTACATTGTTCAAAACCAGGAAATGAACATCAGTATAATACTATTAACCAAGATTCAGACATTATTTGAGTTTCACTTACTTTTCCACGAATGTCCTTTTTCTGTTCCAGGATTCTGTCCAGGGTCCCACATCCATTTAGTTATTTTTCTCTAGTTTCCTCCAATCTGTAGTAGTTTCTCAATGTTTCCTTGTCTTTTGTGACCTTGATGTTTTTGAAAGGTAATGATCAGTTATTTATTTTTTTGGGCTTGTCTCATGTTTGCTAATGATTGGAATGAGGTTATTATGTATTTTTGGCAAGAATGCCAGTGAGTTGGTGTTTACAATATATCAAAGGGTTCATGATGTTGATGTCTTAACACTGATTAAGCTGGTGCCTTCCGGCCTTCTCCACCATAAAGTTACTATCTTTCCTGACTCTGCAAATCCTGTTTTTTCTCAGACGTTTGCCAATTAATTTTAGAACCCATCAATGGATCTTGTCTGCGACAGTTATTGCTAGATCTGTTTGCCTAATGGTTGTTTTCTTTCTTTTTTTTTTTTAAAGATTTTATTTATTTATTTATTTGACAGAGACAGAGAGAGCAGGAACACAAGCAGGGGGAGTGGGAGAGGGAGAAGCAGGCTTTCCGCTGAGCCGGGAGCCCGATGCGGGGCTCAATCCCAGGATCCTGGGATCATGACCTGAGCCGAAGGCAGTCGCTTAACCAACTGAGCCACCAGGCGCCCCCTAATGGTTGTTTTCTATTTCACTTTTTCCTTCTACTTTTCTTACTTGGAATTCTCCTGTAAGGGAGAGCCCTTGTATCTCTGACCTTTACTTGTTTATTTATTTATATCAGCATGGACTAGTGGATATTTTATGTTATAGATTAAAGTCCAATATTACAGTTGTTTTGGTGCTCAAATTGTTCTAGGTTTGAACATTAGAGACTCATTCAGGTTTGCACTCTTTTGCATGCCCAACCCCCCTCCCCATCTTTTTTCTCTTCTAAAACCCTTTATTGAGGTTTGATGACATACCTTGTGGTGATGGTTACACAGATGTACATTTATCTTCAAATTCATCAGGCCCCATCTTTTTGAGCAGTTTTGCTTTTTGAAACCACAAGATGTTCCGTTCTCATCTTGTATTTTCTCTGCCTCAACCTTGAAATTTACCACTTCTCCAAGGAGTTCCGGTTGCTGTTGTTGGAAAACAGCATTTAGAAGCCAAGATCTGGGAATTATGTTTGTTCATTTCTACTGGGGTGTCATTGCTATGAGGACTTTTTAGCAGACACAGCTAGGAAATACATGTATGTATGCTAAGCCATGCATATACGCCTGTCTATTTTTTAATCTATCATCTATCTCAAATATCATGCATTCATACCAATAACTTATACTCCAATCCAACTTCATATCCTTCATTTTACACCTCCCCTTTCTTTATTTGTAATTTCTTTCTCCAATTATGAGAAAGTCAGCTCTCATGACATACAATATATTTACTTATTTTTTCAATTCTAGTATATACATGAAGTGGTTTTAGAATTGCTAACCGTATCTTGTGAGAAACACATTTACTAACTGGATTACAGGATTTATGTGCAGTTCTTTTTATCTTTAGTCGTAGAATATGTAAAACACTGCTTTCCAAAGTTATTTAGGTTAGTTTTTTTCTTGCACACCCCATTTAGTTTGGTTGTTATTCATTACTAATATAGTTAGGTTCATTGGTTAGTATTTGCATTTCACTTTGGGTTCCTGCAACCCATTTCTAGGTTGTTTTTAATTACCTGTTTATTTTGGAGGGTATATGAAATGTATAGGAAGCATACTTAGGATTCTAAGAATCAGATATAAAAAAAGATATGCTCAAAGAAGTGACGCTTTGTTCTTATCCCTGCTACTCTGATCCCATTCTCCTCTACAGTTACCCCTTTCCCAAATACTTTCTGTAGGTAATTTTTCTCTTTAGTTTCAGAGTTATCCTTCTTGCATTATTATTACTATTTTTTGCACAAAAAAGCAGATGTGTGTATTTTCTTATATCATCTTTCTTAAATAAATGATCACATATTATAGATATTTTTCAGTACCTTTCCTTTAACACTTAACAGCATGTTTAGAAATCATTTTAAAGCAATTTATAGATATCTTCCTCATTATGTTATATAGCTGCATAGCACTGCCTCATATAGATGTACTATAACTTGTTTAACCAATTTCTTACTACAGAATTTATATTTGTTTTCAACATTTTGCAATTATAATCAATGCTATAATAAATAATCATCTGTAGTATATGCAATTTTGTATTATTGGAGGTATAGCCACAGAGTAGATTTTAAAAATGGAATCGAGTCAAAAGATAAGTGTATATGTTGCTTACTTAGGTTTTGTCAATTTTCTTTCTAGAAGGATTATATCATTATTTTCTTTCAATTTTAAATGTTTTCTCTATATTACAGATATTAGCACTTTGTGATATATTTTATGAATATTTTCTTCCAACTTGTCAGTTGTCTTTTGACTTTGTTTATGATTTTTTTGTGTACATTTAAAAAAATTTTTTTCCTTCTTTTTATTTATTTATTTATTAATTAACATATAGTGTATTATTTGTTTCAGGGGTACAGGTCTGTGATTCATCAGTCTTACACAATTCACAGAGCTCACCATAGCACATACCCTCCCAATGTAAAATTTTTACTGTCAAATTTATTAATCTTTTTGTTAAGTGTTGTTGCCTCTAGATTTTGAGTCACAGTTAGAAAGCCTTTCCCTACATACATCAAGGTTAAAAAGAAGATTTGCCTGTGGTTTCTTCTTATATTACAATTTTTTAAAGTTTAGATTCCTAATCTATTTGCAATTCATTCTTGTAGAGAGTGTGAGATATGGATATAATTTTTATTTTTTCAAAGGGATGTTCAGTGGCATTTATTAAAAAGTCCACTTTTATCCCAGTGATTTTAGATGCCACATCATTTATTAAATTTCTATATGTATTTGGAAATAAATCTGGACTTTCTACTCTGTTCCTCTGGTTTATTTGCAAATTTTACACTCTTGATTATAGAGACTTAATAGTATTTTTAATGTATTGTTTAGCTAGGTTTTCCATGTATAGTTTTTCTCTTACAGCCATTTTGCATTTTTATTTTTCCATATGAAATTTTGTTATCAACTTGTCTAAGTTAAAAAAAATCTTGTTATTTTTGTTGGAGTATATTGAATTTATAAATTAAACTGGAGAGAATTGGCGTCTTTATAATGTTGAATTATTCCATGCAAGAAGAGGGGGTGCATCTGTTCTAGTCTATTTTTGTGAGTTAAAAAAATTCCTTATATATGTTTTGTATATTTCTTGTTAAATTTTTTCCTAAGTATTTAATGTTTTGTTGTTATTAAGTAAATTTTGCTGTTATTCCAAGATTTTATCTACCATTGTGTTCTTTGGCTCTTTGTTGTTTATACATATGAAACCTGATTTTTGTTGCAATTTTTTGTGCTGATGTCTCATTGACATTTTAAGTTTTGAATTAGTTTAATTATTCTTTGGGGTTATCCATATATACTATCACATCATTTGTGAGCAGTGATAGTTTTATATCTTCTTTACCCATTCTTATGCCTGAAATTACCTTTTCTTGTCTAGATGCATTAGGTAACAAACCTGGTACAGTGGTGGATAGTAACAGATATAGTGAGCCTTGTTCCTGATCTTAGTAGAAATGTCTCTAGTGTTTCCCCGTTATACACACACACGTATATATAGATTCATTCTGATGTTAAGACTGTATCCCTCAACTTATATTTTTTTGAGTGTTTTTATCGTGAATGTGTATTGAAATTGTGGATACAATTATGATATTTAAATAATTAGTTTTATTAATATGGTATTTCGATATAAATGGATTTTTAAATATTGAAGCAACTCTATTTCTGGAATAAATCCTATTGGATCATGGTATTATTTTCTTAATATGGTGTTGGGTTCTGCTTGCTAATATGTTATTTAGAATTTTTGCATCAGTATGCATGAGTGATACTTTTCTGTAGTTTTCTTTCAGTACACTGTAATTATTTGGTTGGGTATCAGTGTCATGCATGCTTCGTAAAAAAAAGATTAGAATATTTTCTTTTTCTTTTCAGTATTCCAAAATAATTTATGGATCACTGGGATTATCTGGTTTTTGAAGATTAAAATAGAATTTCCCTATAAAGCCATATGGGACTGGTACTTTTTTGTGGGATAATTTCTTAGTTTTCTCTATTTGTCCTATGGAAATTGGTTTATTTAAGCTTAGTAACTCCAATGGGGTCAATTTTTATAATTAATCCTTATGAGGAAATTATCCATTCATTTACATTTCAAATTTATTTGCATAGAAGTTTGCAAAGTAGGCTATATGACTTTTTAAAAATTGTTTCAGTAATTTTATCTTTACATTTTTATTCTGTACATTTTTTATTTCTCCCATTTATTAATGATCAAATTTGCTAGTGGCTTGTCTGTTTTTTTTTTTTAAAGATTTTATTTATTTATTTGAGAGAGAGAGAATGAGAGAGAGCACATGAGAGGGGGGAGGGTCAGAGGGAGAAGCAGACTCTCTGCCGAGCAGGGAGCCCATTGCGGGACTCGATCCAGGGACTCCAGGATCATGAGCTGAGCCGAAGGCAGTCGCTTAACCAACTGAGCCACCCAGGCGCCCGGCTTGTCTGTTTTTTAAAGTTTTTCAAAAATCCCTAGAATTTTGATTTATTAATTAGATCTATCTACCAATTTTCTCTTAATTTTTGCATACTTTTATCTTTATTTTTCACCTCCATTTGCTTTCCTTTAGTTCAGTTTGTTGTTCCTTTTTAGATTTTCTTTTTGGAGCTAAGAATTTAATCCATTTTTTTATTCTGTCATTTTTATTGTTAAATATGTTTAATGCAATGAATTTTCCTTTGGCCACTGCTTTAAATTTATCCCATAAATTATGATATGTAGTGTTTTTATTATCATTTTTATAAATTCTGTTTGTATTTCCCTTTCACCAGGAGTAGCTTTATAGAAAATGTTTTTAAGCTTAGATTGAAGGGTCTTTGTGCCTTTTTATTTTTAAAACTAAATTCTACCTGTAGTGTGTTTTGATCAGAGAGCAGTTTGTAGTGTTTCTACACTATGGAAGTTACTGATATTTTCTTTGTGACTTAACATATGACCAATTTTTATGGATGTGCTGGGGCACTTAAGAGGAATACATATTCTCTATCACCAGAGTTTAATTCATAGGATCTACACTATTGATTATGCTGTTTAAGTCATCTATCTTCTTGCTTGTTTTTTGTCCACTTGATTTCTCTTGTACTGAAAGTAGTATATTAAATTTTGTTATTATTAGTGTGTTTCTGAATATAGTTGCTTTAATCTCCTGTAATTTTTGCATCGTAAATTTGGTTGTGACATTATATGTTGCATAATTATTCATAATTATTCATATGAGATGAATCATTCATAAAGGTTACATCTCCATTATAAATTGTGGCTTTTAGAGTAAAAGAGTGCGTTTCTTTTTCACACTTAATGCTTTTTTTTTCACATTTAATGCATTTGAGCTTGAATTCTCCCTAGACTGCTGTAAAAATTGCTAGCCTCTCTTCCCTCCTTTTTTTCCCCACCATTTGCCTCATATACTTTTATCCATCCCTTTATTTTTAGTCCTTCTGAGTCACTTTATTTAAGTTGTGTTTCTTGCATACCACATGTATTTGAGTTATTAAAAATTCTTCACATATTTTATTTTTATTGGATGCATAATATTTCCCTAATGCTAAACACCTAAATTATTTGAGAATTGGTTTCTACAAATAATTCTGTATGAACATCTTGGTGCATAAATCTTGGTACACATTTTGTGTTATTTACCTAGCCTGGATACCTAGAACTTGAATAGCCAGTCACAAAGTATCAATATATTTAATGGTAATCATATGTATTGCTAAATAGCTTTGCAGTAATTATGTACCTATCTGTACTCTTATTAGCAAAGCATAAGAGAAATGACACATCACATGATTTACAGTGCTGTCTTTTATCATTAGAATATTCTAATATTTGTTAATTTGTAAATAATATGCTACTATTATATATTTTTAATTTATATTTGTATTTTAAATTTATATTTATTTTTAATTTATACTTATTTATATTTTTATTTATATGTATATTATATATATTATAAATAAAATATGCTATTTGTTCATTTATTACTAGAGAGGTTGAACATTTTTTCTATTTTGTTAATATTTGTACTTCTTTTGTGAATTATCTGCTCATGTCTTATTAAAGGCTGAGATGTTTTATTATTGATTTATAGGAGCTCTTTACATAGTTAAATTTTAATGATTTTACAAAAATATGTATTTTCCCATCTTAAAATTTTCTTTATCATTTTTAACAGAAATATTTGTAATTTTATATAGTCATATCTTTGTATGATTTCTTCTAGTAAGATTACTTATGAATAAAAATATTTTTTAAATATCATGACATTTACAGTTTTCTTCTGTGACAGGCATGTGAAACTATTTCTCAGCTTAAGCAACTCTGGCCAGAAGGATCTGACATTCGGCGTGTTCTTTGTGTTACTTCATGCTCATTGTCTTTGAGAATGTACCATCACTTTTTAGAAAATAGAAAGAAGACTACCTCTGTTGAGAAAACTAACATCCAAGAGGTGTGATTGTTATAACTTTACTGTGAAACATCATTGCTTTCCACTTTTGAAATTTTACTGATTTTCATCTACCTTTTCTTCCATTTGGTATTTTATTTATTTCCCCAATTTAATTATATAAATTTCTCCCAAAAGAGGGAAAAACTGGAATTTGTTTATCAGAAATATTTATGATGCTGTTATATGATTTAGTGTTTTACTATACAGACATTTCCCCTTAGTACACATTTAATCACATTTGTCCAATTATCTAGAAGAAGGGGTAATAAGAAAGGAAATTAGTGCTTGGTGAGAGCTTACATTATAATATTGCGGGTTCTTTATATGCCTTGTGTCTTTATATCCTCACAACAGCATTTTAAGGGAGGTATTTATTCCCATTTCACATATGCAAATCCCTGAGGTTCAGATAGTCCGGGTAACATTCCTTAATTAAATAGCAGTGTGGAATGAGGAATGAACCTGTATCTGTCTTGTTCAAATTCCATAATACCAGACTGTCTTTAGGAGGAACATTCTTTTTTTTTTTTTTTTAATTTTATTATGTTATGTTAATCACCATACATTAAATCATTAGTTTTTAAAAATTTTTTTATTTTCTTATGTTAATCACCATACATTACATCATTAGTTTTGATGTAGTGTTCCATGATTCATTGTTTGCATATAAGACCCAGTGCTCCATGCAGTACTGCCCTCTTTAATACCCATCACCAGGCTAACCCATCCCCCCACCCCCTCCCCTCTAGAACCCTCAGTTTGTTTCTCAGAGTCCATAGTCTCTCATGCTTCATCTCCCCCTCCAATTTTCCCCGAACATTCTTTTTTTTTAATATATATTTTTTTAAATTTTATTTTATTATGTTATGTTAGTCACCATACAATACATCATTAGTTTTTGATGTGGTGATCCACGATCCATTGTACATTCTTGCTGTAGTGTCTTAGTGCCATCCTAGCTGGAAAAGTACTAAAGCTGTTAACCTTTTTTTTTTTTTTTAAAGATTTTATTTATTTATTTGACAGAGAGATAGAAGAGCACAAGCAGAGGGAGTGGCAGAGGGAGAGGGAGAAGCAGGATCTGCACTGAGCAGGGAACCCGATGTGGGACTCGATCCCAGGACCCTGAGATCATGACCTGAGCCAAAGGCAGACGCTTAACCATCTGAGCCACCCAGGCGCCCGCTGTTAACCTTCTTTATGGTTGATAGAGTTCATTAAGAATCTGTTGGCCAGTATCGTTTGTTGTCCAGCTAAATAGTCATCCCTATAGATATGTGTACATATGCACACGTACACACACTCACACACACACATGTGTACACATACCATTTTGTATATAATCTGACTGCTGGGGATTCTTGCCTGAATTTTTATTAAAGTAAATGAAGCTTTCTGTAACTTTTGTACACACTCTGAAATGAACAAGACTTACTACCTTTTACCTAGCATTCTTTATATTTGGTTTTCCAATATCTACTTAAATATATTCTAAGTAAAATATCTTTTATGTCACTATGCGTGCCATTTTACATTATTATCACAAAATGATACCGAACCAAGTGTATCTCTTTGGAATTTCTAGTCATTAGACCCAATTTGGCCCTACTTGAGGCACTCCAAAATAAGTCTTAGTTTTGTTCCAGTGACAACCCTGCAAACATTTGAGGATGGTGAAGAGGTCCTTGTCCCGTCATGTTAAATATGCCCATTTCTTTACCCTTTTTCTAATTGGGTAAGTTTTTTTTTAGATGTGTCCTGGTTTCTTCACTCTGATACTATTTAGTGTAACTTTTAAAATATGATTCCTTGGACAGAATAGGGCATTTAAAGGATGGCTCCATCCTTGCAAGGTCCTGTGGGATCATGACTTCATTAGCTGCTGGGACAGCTCATGTGAAGTTAAGCTTAACTAAAAATACTTAGAAAATGCTTTATGTAAACTGTTATTGAGCTGGCAGTTCCCTGCCCCCTTACCTGACATCTATATTTTATATGCAGCCAAATTTATGCACGAAGAAAAAAACTCAAAAACCTATACAATGAAGAGTGTAATAAAGCAGAATGTGGCTGCCGACCTTTGTGGTGCTGCATGTGTATCACGCAATTTCATGGCCTGCTGATCTCTATTTTACCTTCTTTATTTTACTCAGGGGGAAAGTAAGTGCTTAGCCCTGCAAGAGATGGAAGATTTGTGTAAACTGCATTGTCTCAGTGTGGTTTTCCTACTCCACTTACCTCTTTCTCAAAGAGCCTGCACTAGATTCATCACTTCCCACTGGACTAAGAACATTCACACTTTCTTAGAAATGGTAAATATGATCTTTGTTAGTTTATTTATTTTTTTTGTTTCCATTGTTTGATATAAAGAAACCACAGTCACCTTCAAAAGTAGATTTATAAGGGTGTGCCTGGGTAGCTCAATTGGTTAGGCGTCTGACTCTTGGTTTCGGCTCAGGTCATGACCTCAAGGTTGTGAGTTCAAGCCTCATGTTGGGCTCCACTCTTGGCACGGAGCCTAATTTAAAAAAAAAAAAGATTTATAAGGGAATATTGTCAGCCCTTTGGGAACCTTAAAGATTTAATGTCTTAAGTCAATTTCTTCCTAATTTCAACAACTGTGGTAATAATAACAAACAGCATGATATATACCCAATCTAAGGATAAAAAAAAAGCCTCTCTATTTTCCTTCTAATTTCTGTCAAGATCAGGTTTTTGTGTCATTAATTACAAGAGATTGATGACCATTGTGTTCTGCTCTTGAGAGGAATTGAAGATATAAATGTAATGGTTATTTTTGTCCATTATAGATGTTAGTTAGAGAAAATTTGTAGACTTTAGGAAAATAGCAAAAACAAAAGAAACACCAAGCGACCCACACTATTCAAATAAATTCATATATTACAATGGAATGAATATATATTCGTGTATGAATATATATAAATATTTTTCTTTTCATGTATTTTAAAATTTTCTTTCATACTCGTGGTTAACCTCATTTTTTAATGGCTACTATTTTTTAATGGATGTACCATGGTTTACTCATCCATTCTTCTATTATAGGATATTAAGAGGTTTTAATTATTGTATTATAAATGCTGTTATTTTCCAGGTTCTTTGAGTGTAAACCTTTTCCTTTTTTTTTTTTTTTAAAGGAAGCCTTTTCCTTTAATTTGGGGATATTGACTTAGACTTCATGCCCAGAAGTGGGATTAGTGGATCAATTTAAATGGAAAAATTTTAAAAATCTTGATACTTGCAGTCAAGATGTTCAAGGAAAGTATTTTAGAACCAATCAATTAGTAAGCTAGTCCACAAATATTTATCTAATGTATATGCATTGTATGAGTCACTGGGGATACAGTGAGAAAATATATTTACCCATCTCACCCCACCACATTCATAGAGCTACATTTTGCAGGAAGATAGGTGTTGAATTTTTAAAATTAATATTAAGGAGGAACTACAGGATACTTTAGAGTCTGCTAATAAAAAGATCCAATTCAGTTAGAAAAAGGTGGCTTCTTTTAAGAGATGAAGAGAAGTGAAGTAATGTAAATCTTGAAGGATTTGCAAGTTGGAGAAAGGATGAACACTGGATGCTAGGAGATGAAACAGCATGTGGGGTCACCATGAGAATGACATGATCAAGGAACTGGAATACAACTTGTGTAACTGGAATAGAAAGAATATGGGAAAGTGATAAAGCTGAAGAGATGGATAAGAGACAAATCATATAGGACCGTATAAATCCTGTAAAGAGAATGGAGATTTAACTTGATCATAAGTACAATGAGAACCAACTGAATGATTTCAGGCAGATGAATGGCACTTTCATTAAATTTTTTTTTTTCTTTGCCTTGCAATGCAGAGAGTGCATTGTAGAGACAAAACTGGATTTAGGGAAACCAGTTAGGTGACTGTTACCTCAGTTCATGTGTTAGTTATATTAGGGACTAAGGAAATGGTAAGTAAGGATGCATGGCAATAGGCAATTTCAACAATCATTTAACAAGTTAAGTGTGGGCATGAGGGAAAAGGAGGAGTCAACTGACTCTAGGTCTCTGGCTGGAGCATTTGTAGGGTTGATGTCATTGTATGAACTGTAATTGCAGAGGAAGATCACAAGTTCAGTTTTGGAAATACTGAGTTTGAGATGCCAATGAGATACCCAAATGGAGATATCTATTAAGCAATTTGAAATACTGGTTTGGAACTTAGCAGAGTAGAATGCATTGGGGATCAAGATTTGGGAATCACTAGCCTATGGATGTTAATTGATGCCATGGCAGTGGATAAAATTATTTTGGGAAAGACAAGAGGGCCAAGGACAGAGACCTGAGATCCTCCAATATTAAATGGTTAGGAATAGATTGAGACACTGGCAAAGGACACTGAGAAGGAGCTACTTAGATGAATAGAGTGTAAAGCTAAGAGAATGGATTATTGTGAAGGTCAAAGGAACTGGGCTTTTCAAAAGGTGGGTTAATAGTACCAAATGCCATGGAGAACTATAGGAAGCTGAGGACTGAAAATAGTACTTTGGGTTTAATGGCATAGGACTCACTGTTGATTGTAATTAAGAGAAATATTTAAAAAATATTTTTTAAAAAAGAAAAATATTAATGGAGAGGCTAGAAGCAAAAATCTATGGTAGAGTGGATTCAGTAGTGAGTGGAAGAGAGAAAATAAAGGTGAGGAGAAGTTTATATGTAAGGAGTTGCGAATAAGGGAAGTGACTCAGGATAAAATGGGATAGGAAAGTGGGTCAATTAGGAATATTTTTAAAATGGCAAAGACTGAGCATGTTTAAATTAAGAGAGAGGATAGGATGAAAATACAGGGAAGGTAAGGTGAGAGGGCTGGGGTCTAGAGTATGTTCTTATATAGAGGGAGTGATATTGCCATTCTTACAGGAAAGAATAAGGAAAGAATAGTGCAACATTGGCTGTTATGGAAGTTGTAAGATAACTTTGTTCCTATGTGCTAGTTTAATTTTCTTTGTCAAGTAGGAGACAAAGTCATGCTGAATGTTGTGGCGAGGAAACAAGCCCAGAAGTTTAAGAACAATGAAATATTTTGGAAATATTTATTGGGGATCTTAGGGGAGTAAACTATATTGAGAAACAATAATGCTGTCCTGCCCAGCACTTTTGAAAGCTAATTTGAAGTTTTTGACAAAACAATTATAGTGGCATCAATATGTGTTATTGTATGATTTTCTTTTTCTAGTAGTCTCAGCAACATGGCCATAAGCACAAGGGAAGCAACTGATTGGATGGTATAAAAAAAGGGACAAGATAATTTAGGCACAGAAAAGCTATTAGTGGATCTATATAGTTTTATGGAAAAGAAAAAAGGAAAAAAGGAAAAGAGATTTTAGTATCCTTGCAAGAAGATGGTAAAAATGATAGACTAGAAAACAAAGTTTCATGGAGATAAACCAAGTGGACTCTACTGGATAGGTCCTATCCAGAACTGAGGTCCTGATATGATCAATAAAGAGGTGTGAATGATCATTATACAAAGTTAGAGGGATGGGTCAACAGGTGGGAGTAAGGAATTATTCATCAGGGAGGGTGGCATACACTTATTATTTCCTTGTCTATGTCTCCCATTCACTTATTTTTCCATCTTACTATAAATGTCTGCAACTCTCCACCTGAAGGATTTATTTGCTTGATCTGAAATGCTGGGTGTTAATTCTCATGCCCCCCACCAATGATAGATGCAGAATTGGTGGATGAAGACCCCAGCTTCCTTGTATGTAAGTTGAAATAAATACTGAAATGTATTCTACACTGTCTCCTAGAATTCCCCAGTGGAATTAAGTTCCAGTTGTCCCCAGTGGTCATGGATTGGATAATGTATCCTTTATTGGTTTCTTTTCTTTCCTGTCTTACTTCTGCATTCCCTGGCTGGTGTTTCTTGTGATCATTCCCAAATAAACTCTATTACTTGAAGTTGAGTCTCAAGGTCTGCTTCTAGGGGAAGTGCAAACCAGGACAGAGAGGGAGGGTAAGTTTTGGTGATGACAAGGTCATGGGTGTGTCCATGAGAATGTGAAATGGATAGAGTGGTGAGGGAGTCACTGGATATAAGAAATTCAAGAAATGTTGCAATAATTGTCTGCTTGGAGGTTAAAGCTATACATGGTGTTGTTAAGACAGGCAGAGGAAGAATGTGAGCCAGGCGTGAAAAAAATCATTAAGTGAGGGGAAGTGAGCAAGGAATTTGCTAAATGAACATGATAGGGAGGACTTTTGAATACTACAGACAGATGGAAGGCTGAATTTTATAGAATAGTGTAAAAAATAGTTTGGAAATGATGAGTTGGTGATTGATGAGGCTACCACCTCTACTTCATAATCCTGAGGTAAAACTGTGTGTGGAAGGATGAGCAGCTTTTAGCTGTTAAAATTGCAAGGGAAGTAATGTTATCGGGGCAGAATCAGAAATTGCATCCAAGTCTCTATTTGCTCACTTTCCCATTCTCAGCAAACAAGTGTGTCAGAATGACCTGAGAAGAATCATTTAGGGTTTCTTACCCTTTTTTTCCCTAGGGTCCCCTATGGCTGTCTGATGAATTCTATGAAGGGAATTCTCCCTTCTTCAGGATAATATAAATGCATAAAATAAGATACTTATGATTACAAGGGTATCAGTTATATTGAAATAGTTATTAAAATATTAAAACATACATTTGTGATGTGGTAATATATGTATTACCTCATTACTACATTAGACAATCAAATAACTATCATACTTTCAATGTATGATAAGTATAAACAGTATCTCTAGATGTTTGTAGCACTTGCAATGTAATGTGAAAATATGTTATTTCTACTGGTGCCAAATCCCAGCTATGGCATAGGAATATGACATATCATCTGGGTTTATTATTGAAAATATACATTTTTGCTACAAGTTAGCAAAAATAAAAATATAATTTTCTGATCTAGTTCATGAACTCCCTAAATTCTATCAGGTAAAAAACTCCTGTGATAAGATCTTTTCTGCATGACCTCCCTCCTTACAACCCCAACTTCTGGTTGGACTGGCATGTGCCCTTACTTTAAGGATTGGGGAAAAAAGTCAAATTTCCTGCCCTTTGAAAGAATAATATTGATCTATATATAACAAACATTATTGAAAAAGACAATCACCTTTTTCTGTCCACATTGCACCTTCCTCATAAAGTGTCCGTGAATTGAGGAGGGGAGAGAATTGGAGAATAAATGAAGTCACCATGAGTGGGGTGGGAAGGGCATGATAGAATCCCCCTAAAGTTTCAGAGGTCTGTGCATAGAGAGAACCTGTGATTTAGTTTTCAGGACACAGACTGGGAGATAGCTAGTCTCATGTAGGATACCTGTGGCTATATGTGCCAGGGAATTGGACTGGAAAATGCAATGTTGTGTCTATCCATGAAAATGTGGGAAACGGTCCCTGTACTTCCTGAATGAGGGTCTGAAAGTTCTTGTAGGCTCTAAAGGAGTCATGCTAGTTGATTGAGAGGGAAGGGGAAGCTGCTAGTCTTTACAGAATTCTCAAAAGCCAGATGAGGGGATAAGTGGGAAATTACATGAAAAAGACCCCTTTAAATCTGAGGACTGTATTTCAGTAGACTATGAGCTCCATGGAACCAAATGGAAGCCACTCCACAGCCACTGACCATTTAATCTCTATTCAAGGGACCTGGGTTTATTGCCCGTGTAGAATACTGAAGAGTGAGGTATAAATGGAGACAGCCATACTGAATGGTGGGCACCGTTTTTTACCAAAATGTATAAATCTTTTTATACACACTTTTTTCTTTTTTCTTTCTTTTCTTTCTTTTTTTTTTTTTACCAGAAGTGTATAAACACTCTTGTCAAAGCCTGGCATGGGGGACTCATGAAGAGACTTGATCTGAGTGTGACTAGGAAGTAATTGAATTGGACTGATTTTACTTTGTAGTGCTTACATTATATTTACTGAAATAGCATAATGTGTACATAGGATCAACAAAGTTCAGAAACAGAAAAATACATTGATTGTGTATCTAGGTTTATATTTGTGAGCATTTACAACTGCTCTAACAGAAGTGTAAAAGGTTTTATGATGTGGTATACAAAATACCATGTGGTTCTGCTGATGCTTGGGGGAGAAAATATTTTCCTATATCTCAAATCCCATTGGGGAACTTTCCTCTAGGCATTTTGATAGTCTGTTAGGAAGAGGCTGACTATGGTTAATTAAAGGAATAGGAAGACTGTATTTCCAGCTCCTTTTAGTTTACTTTATTTATTTAATTTTGAAGATTTTATTTATTTATTTGAGAGAGAAAGAGAGAGAGTGCATGCATGAGCGGGGAGAGGGACAATGAGAGAGGGGAGAGGGAGACACAGACTCCCTGCTGAGCAGGGTAGCTGGAGACAAGGCTTGATCCCAGGACCCTGAGATCATGACCTGAGCCAAAGGCAGATGCTTAATGGACTAAGCCACCTAGGCACCCCTAATTTACTTTAGACATTTCAATAAAAGTCATGTCAGACTAATACATTAAACCTATTGATATGACATGTCAGATATTGAAATAATGCATTATAACATCAATATTATTGTGCTACGAGTTTTGTTGTAAAGTTATTTCTCAGATAATATTTGATTTTTTGTCAACTTTTTGTAGGTTGAATTACATATACTCAGTTACTGAATGGTATGAATGTAATGTGGTATTGATTTACAGTTTTAGATGAATGCTCTGTATGTAAGTTTCATATAAATGAAAACTTTCATTTATAAAGAGTTTTATAAACAATTTTTATGGACAGTAGTAGTTAGGTGAAAGGATATTACAAAGTTTTTCTAAATTATGGAATGTTCTAAGATGGTTCTGCAAGACATTGTGGTTTTAGCTGATAGAAAACATCATTCTTCAATTAGGATGGCATGGATTGCGGACATGATAGAAATAGCTGCTAGTTATTTTGCACCAGTTTTATGTGTGTACTTTACCTATATTACCTCATAAAGATATAACAATACTCCTCTTATGTCTTCATTTTATAGTTGAAAAACTTGGGTTCAGAAAGCCTAAGTGGCCCATTAGCACAACTAATAAATGATCAAGGTGGGAGATAACTGCATTTCTGTCCAGCTTCCAAATCTGTGCCCTTCCCACCATCCTCTGCTCCCTTGATAAGGGGAAACAGCTGATTATCCCATAGTCAAGCACCCCTCTGGTCTTTTCTATCCTCCATGCTTCATTTTGGTAGCACCCAGTAGCTGGAAGTGTAAATTCAGGTAGCCTCTGAAATTTTTACAATAAAAGGCATATTCTGAGGTCTCTGGAGAAAGCAACTAAGCAAACTTTGAAAGGAGAGTTTCATGTTTACTCAAATAGTGACACTTGGAGACCATATGGAGGTACTTCTTAATTGAAGTTAATAAAATGAGGAATATTTGCTGTACTATATTCACATATTACCATTTGTTTACTCAGTGGTATTATGGGAAAGGATTGGGTGGGGAGAACCTTACATGGCAGTGGTTCTCCAAGTATGGTTCTCTTGACCAACAGCATCAGCATCACCTGGGAGCTTGTTAGAAATGCAAATTCTTAGGCTCCATCGCATAGCTACTGAATCAATCTTGGGATGATACCTAGCAATCTGTGTTTTATTTGACAATCTTTCCAGGTGAGGCTCCTGCTGAAGTTGGAGAACCACTGTTCTATGGCTCTGTGGAGAGCTCTTTAGTATTTTATTGTAGTTAAAACTACACTGTAGGTAGGAGGATCCTACCTTGATATTTACGACTTTTCATGAACCTTGGGCAATCTCCCTAACATCTGTTTAGAGCTATGTTGTCCAAAGCAGTAGCCCATAGCCACAAGTGGAATGTAGTAGTCTGAAATGAGATATGTTCTAAACTTAAAACAAACACCAGATTAAAAAAAAAACTAGTATGAAAAACATGTAAACTACTGTGTTAAAATTTTTATATTGATTACACATTGAAATGATAATACTTTGGATATGTTGAGTTAAATAAGATAAAATTTTGCTTGTTTTTAAAAAAATGTGACTTCTGGAAGTTTAGAATAAAATATGCAGCTTACTCATGTTATATTTGTGTTGGATAATTCTGGGTTCTATTTCCACATCAATATAGATAAATAAATTGTTCACATTTGGAAAGCATTTGGTTTTATCATCGAGGGAGTGTGGAGCAGAGAAGCCTCGGTTTTCCCCCACTGAACTTAATTCCCCAAACACTATCATTGACGGAAAAGATGACTAAGCTCTCACTCACTAAGGTTGTTTACTCATGTCTACTCAACTCTGAACTAAGTGTGGCCAGTGAAGACATTCTGTCTGTGTTAGGCATGAAGACATTCTGTGTTAGGCATGAACGTAGCCTCACTATTATAAACTCAGAAGGTGCACACCAATGTAGATGGAAGGGAATCTTTGAGTTTGAAGGATTCAGCATCTTCTAGACCCCTAAACAATCAAATGCTATTTCTTAAATCCTCTTTTGACCTGAAAGTAGACTCGGAAAACATTAAAACCTCAGTAAAGAACAGAGGCACATTAGAAAACAATAGTATTTCTGTAGCATTGGGACTACATCTGTGAATTTGTGTGAGAAAAAAATTGTATTGAGTCAAACACAGATTTCTATGATTCAGAATAAAGAATTATGCTGAATTAATTTTTTGGCCAGTTTGGTTTTATTTTATGATCTAACCTTTTACGATATAAAGCATTCATCATTATCCAGCCTGAAAGGACTTATATTAATAAGAATTGGAATAGCCTTGCCACCTTGTCTTTCATTGGTTTATTGATGCATTTGAAGTTGTATTATAGTTTATTGTTAATATAACAATTGTCAATGACTTGGTTTTATATCTAATTTTCAGAAAAAGTGGTGTGAATATTTCATCCTAAGTAATATAAACATTTGTGAGTTTTGGAATCTGAATTTAATTCACCTTTCGGACTTAAGTGATGAACTTTTGTTGAAGAATATTGCTTTTTACTATGAAAATGAAAATGTTGAAGGTACCACCTTAGTATATTATAATAATTGTACTTTTATCCAGAGATAAACATTATACAGTCTTTAAAACTTCAAAATCATTTTTCTATGTCCAACATATAACATAGCAATTATTTTCCTTTCAATCTTTGTTTATACATGTATATAAGTTTTATTTAGTTGCAGTCAGAGTGAGTGTTATATTTTAAAACATTTTTAACTTAATATACTCAAGTATTCTCGAAAAATATGTGTTTGGGTATTTGGCATTTCTAGATAATTTTAATAGTTGAAATTTTCATTTAAATATATGCATTACTTGGGACTCCTGGGTGGCTCAGTTGGTTAAGCAACTGCCTTCGGCTCAGGTCATGATCCTGGAGTCCCGGGATCAAGTCCCACATTGGGCTCCCTGCTTGGCAGGGAGTCTGCTTCTCCCTCTGACCCTCCCCCCTCTCATGCTCTCTCTCTCTCATTCTCTCTCTCAAATAAATAAATAAAAATATAAAAAAAATAAATATGTGCATTACATTTTTAAAAATATTTACTCTAATCAAGGTAATCATCCTACTACTATGAGATATTTAGGAAATTTTAATTTTTTTCCAAAGACAAAGCTGATTTATATGTTATATGTAATTTGTTTTTCTTTCTTTGAATTATTTTGTTAGAATAAATTTTCTGCTGTTTCTTAATAGTCAAAGAAAAAAAAACACATGTTTTAAGAGAGCTATAACTCATTGAGTATTCTTGAAGCTTCTTTGACCTCTAGAATTTGGTTCCTACACATTGCAAATATAGGAATGAGTTAGCTACATATAAATTTAGCAACTCTCTACAAATTTTCTTATCTCTGAAAAATAAGTTATATTCAGTTTTATTGGTTGTAAAATTATATGTGTCATAACCTTTTTTTACTTTATAAAATAGATATTCATAATCTATTATACTGTTATGATAGCTGTAATTTATTCATTTAGGTGCAGAGTGGAACTCACTGAAAATTTCACTCTGACAAATATTTCAGAACTCTATGAATTTAGTCAAAGTGCATGCTTCTGTATATATAGGAATGACTTTTAATATTTAGTACATTTAACTATTATATAGGCCTACATTTGAATTTGGGAGATGTCATTATGAAAGATTATGAACATCTCTGGAATACTGTGTCAAAGTTGGTCAGAAAGTTTGCTGTTGGAAAGCCATTTCCTCTGAGAACAACAAAACTTTCTTTTCTTGAAAAGAATCCATCACCAATCAAAGGTAATAAATCTCTAAATTAATTTGAAATAAAGTTCAGATCTCTGGAAATTTTTTTGAAAACACTACTAATTAAATGCTGTATATCTAAATAATTTTCTGGCACTATGCATTTAAATAATAATAATAAATAAATAATAAATAAAAATAAGATTACCTTTTGCTATATCATTGGGAGAATATGCTATGACTATAATTTTGAAGAGTTATATGTTTTGCTTGTAGCTAATGTTGTTGCCAATTAAAAAAAAAAAGCCAGATATATGTGACTTCTGTTTCTATCAATTTCTATCAATATGGCAGTATAGGTTAGGGGAAAAATCTCTTTTGGGAAACAATTGAAATGCTGCTAAGACACACCAAACATCTTTTTGTATTATCATAGCTAAGCTCAAAACAATAGAAGTGCAATTCCAGGAGCCAAAAATAAAGGGAGAGATGGATCTCTGGCTAATACAAAATGAATTACTCCGATGATTTCCAATTATAGGCCCATCCTCCCAAGAATCTGGGGTTTCAGTTATTCTTAGTAGTGTCAAGACAACTCTAAGCCAGAAAATTAGCTTAAAGTGATCAGAAGAATCTAGTACATTCTTTGTAGAGGAAAAACATCATAAACCCTGGGAACGCCTGGGTGGCTCAGTCAGTTAAGCGTCTGCCTTCAGCTCAGGTCATGATCCCTGGGTCCTGGAATTGAGTCCCACATTGGGCTCCTTGCTCAGCAGGGAGCCTGCTTCTCCCCCTGCCTGCCACTCCCCCTGCTTGTGCTCTCTCTTTTTCTCTCTGACAAATAAATAAATAAAAATTAAAAATATCATAAACCCTGGTTTTACAAGATACAGGTTTTACTCATATTCTGCCAAATAGGAGTACAAATATGAATTTATAAAGCAGTAGAGGAAATAATCTAAGAGAAACTGTAAGCTATAGAGCTAGAACTTCATATTTTGTAATTATCAAAAGTAGAATATACTATATGTGTATTTAAAATGCTCAAAGAAATAAAATATGAAATTTGAAACATGAGAAAATTACAAAGTTCTATAAAACACCATTCATATTTTAAAGTAATCAAAGTTGTAGAAATGAAAATATTGCCAATGGATAGGTTAAAAAGCTGATTGGATATTGCTAAAGAGAATGTGTGAACTAGAAATTCATCAAAAGAATTATACTTAAAAGTAGAGATGAGGTGTATAACCATGTTATACACCCTAAGCTTATGTGTCAATTACATCTCAATAAATCTGCAAAAAAAACCTAAAAAAACAAACAAAAGAAATAAGAGCTGAAGCAATATAAAAGATATGTCAAAAAACAAGATATAATGCCTTTTATTCATTTGGAGATTCAGAAGGAAAGAATGAGCCAATGCGGGTTAGACAATATTTGAAGAGATCATGGCTGGGTATTTGCCTGGATTGAGGAAAGACAAGAATTTGCACATTTAGGATATATGATGAATCCCAAGTGGGATAAATGAAACATATGAACATACACACTCACAGATAAATACACACACTGGATACAATATAGTATAATTATAGAATATAGAAAATGAGTATCTTAACAAGTTACCTAGAAAGGAACAAAAATTAGTCTATAATAGACTTCCTCTATAACAATGATAGAAATCAATATAGTGAAATTATATGTTTCTTAAAATATTTAAGAATGAAGAAGTAATATAAACATTTTTAGAAATACAAAAACTGGGACTCCTGGGTGGTTCAGTTGGTTAAGCGTCTGCCTTCAGCTCAGGTCATGATCCCAGGGTCCTGGGATTGAGTCCCACATCAGGCTCCTTGCTCAGCAGGGAGTCTGCTTCTCCCTCTGCCTGCTGCTCCCCCCGCTGCTTGTGCTCTCTCTCTCTGACAAATAAATAAATAAAAATAAAATCTTAAGAAAAGAAATACAGAAACTGATTTATCCATCATCATAGTATCATCCATTTGATGAATTTCAGGAAGAATAAAATATCCCCCTAAGGAACGTGAGAAGGAAATCTAATGGGAATTTGGGATGTATCAATATAAGTATATTTTTCAGAATATGGGGAAGAATATATATACTCTAATGTCCAGATAAGTTCTACCAGACAAAGACTCTTGAGGAAGATCAAATAAGGGGTTTGAAGATCAAATAAGGGAGTGGTTAGGTAAGATCAGGAAGAGAATAAAACCAATGTAGGACATGTTAATGAGTAGGTTTCCACTGTGGGCAACTACAGGTAGATTTTACTGGGAATATTAGAATGTTGTACAAACCACCTCAGAGATGTCTTACCTGAAGAGCAAGATAGATGGGGCATTTAACCTGTAACTCCTGTCATACTTTTGGCTGAGGCTATCTCTGGGGCATTAAATCCTTAGCACTTCTGGCCTTCTTCACATGGCTGTAAGAAGAAAAGTGCTCAGGCAGAGAGTTGCAGAGACCTGTAGTAAGAAGGTGTCAGGCAAACACAGGAACAGTGAACACCAAGGGGATAATGGGCAGAGCAATGGCAGCTTACCTAGAATTATGAACCAGATATAAATAAAAAGGCATTCATTAGCCACTATTATATATAGGATATATGTGTGATATGTATTGTATCTATCACATGTATGTGTATATGTGCAGATACATATATATATATACATACATATAATATCAAAGAGGATGTAAGAAAATACTGTGATGATATCAAATTATTTCATTATTATCCATATATTTTCCCCTACTTTTTTAACATTTCATTTCCATAAAAGTATTTATGTAGGAGGTCTCTGAGTGAGAGTTCCATATTCAAATTCCTTGTAATAAGGGACAATGAAGGAAATAAACATTTAAAAATAGGAAACAGTTATTTTTCTACCTACCTATCAACATCCCTAAATGCTGCCTATTTCTTCATACTCTGCTATGTTCCAAAATGTTTTAATGTGGGCAATAGCTTTATGGGAAGGTCTGGAATTGATAAATGTAATTAAAATCAATGAAAAATGTTTTTTAATGTAAGGTTTTAGAACATGATGTGTGAAAGTTTCACATTTGACACTGTCTTAATTTTTTTTTTACTTGTTTACAGATACCGCCAAGGAAAACATTCCTAATTTGGGATTTATTTCAATGTCATGTGAAGTGGTTGATAAGTTTGTTGGTGACCTTTTGACAGATTTGCCTTTCTTAAAGAGGTATAAGACCAAAAATGTCTCAGTAAATGGGTGGAATGGATGACTTACTCATTAAAGATTCTATGAAATGCAACAAATTAAATGGAGTATATTAGATGCAATATGTGTTTGTAACAAATAATGAGTTTAATAACAAATTTATCAATGTCTTTGATCTTAACTAGGTTAAAATCAACATGGTTTTAATCTTAGAGTAAAATAACTCCCGCTGGATGTTGTTAATTCGTGGCTTAATGAATGAATATTTGTTGGTGTTGATGGGACTGTTAGAGATGTGGGGTAGATTCTGGGTTCTTAAGCACCTAATAAACTGCTTTTTGGATTCTAACACCCACATCATATTACAGAAAGAGGAAAGGTGGCTATGATTTTTTAAAATATTAAAAAAATGAAATCTGTGCTGTGTTCTATTTAGAGGCATGAAATTTAAAATATGCATATGTTTCTTTTTGTCTCATAGTGATGATCCTATTGTAACTTCACTAGTTAAACAAAAGGAATTTGATGAACTTGTGCATTGGCATTCTCACAGACCCCTTAGTGATGATTATGACAGGACGAAGTGTCAATTTGATGGTGAGTTATGTGACTCTGGTGAAATAAATTAAAATCAGTTTCATTCTTTTTATTTTGTAATAAAAAATCATCATATCATGAGCTGCAGGTTATATTTCTTGAATAATAATAGTCTACAAGATATTTGGATGTATGTCAGTAAAGATGGTAATGAAAAAGTCCCACTCTGTTTACTGAGTCGTAGGAGCACAAATGCTGATGTCCTAGGAAGTGCAGCAATACTGCATTTGTCAGCACAAAATATGAAACTGTTTTAAATAAATATGGTGTGTAGTTTAAGATATTTGTGTATTCCTTGAAGTTCATAATACTGAGGCAATAGTCTTTCAAGTAATTTCAGCTACTTTCGCACTACCCAGTTGATTACGTGTAACGAGTGCCAGTATTTTATATACCTTCATTCTCAGGATGGTTGGAACTGCAAAAGGAGGCCCAGGAAACCACTAAAAGTAGATCAACAGAGATTGATTTAGGGATCTTGTCTCCTTAGTTAATCCTTTGTCTTCATCCATATTTGTCTACCCCTATCTCACCTCCACCCTTCTTCAAGTTGACAAAACTTACTTTCAGAAGAATCTAGGACTGTGCATAGTAAGCTCGCTCATACTTATCAGCCTGCTTACATAAACAGCTACTAAGATCCTGCAAGATGTGAGGCGATCTTTTAGATTAACCATTAATATCCCTCAAAATGGTTTAATTTGATATATGTAGATACAGACATAGAAAAATCAACCAGCTTAATTATCCCCTTAATTGTAGTTTTCTTTGGGTATGGAAGTAAATCAGACCTTGATTGTTGGGATTTCCTATGTCTTTGGATTTTTCCATAGTGAAAGTGTTTTTCAGTTGCCAAGCTCTTGGCTCTGTGGTTATGGTTTAGAGTAAGGATTTTTCTGTCAAGCAGTGCCAGAAGCCAGGATATCCAAGATGGATATCTTCTTGATTTTGCCTCTATCTTCTTAAACTCATTCATAGGGCAAATAACAGAGGTAATATGCAGAATCTGTTATTCTTTGTAGCATCCTGATATTTGCTTTAGGAGGTAGGCAGTGAAAGAGTGTTTTGTCACTTCCGTCTTTTAAATAAGGTAAGGAATTACTCCATAGACAAGAATTTGCCTGACTTGATTCCCTCTTTAACAAAGGTAAACCTAAATTACTAAATTACTATTTCAAACTAAAAAGTACATGTGTGGGTGGGATGGTATGAAGAATTAATGAGAATGCTGTTGAAAAAATATAGTAGTTTTACATTTTAAGTCTTTCTTTTTCAGAAAAATCTAGAGATCCTCATTGTCTTAGGTCTGTGCAGAAGTATCATGTTTTTCAACGATTTTATGGGAAATCATTAGAATCAGTCTCTCCAAAAGTTGTTGTAACTCAAGCTGTCAAGCCAAAGAATAAGGTCATTGCACCCAAGAACAAAAAGGCACATGTAGGTTCTATTAATTCTATCAAATTTTAAAACTGTTTATTGACTTTTCTTAAGTTGCTATTTGTTCAGTTCCTCTGGTAGTTTCTTTCCATGCTATGCTTTTTCTTTTTATATATGATCACTTAGATTATTTTATTTACTTGGTAAGAAAGTCTAACCTGCATATACAAGGTTATATATGGTCCTGTATACATAATAAAATGTATATGTATTTGAAAAAGAATATAAGACAATAGGTTACTAAAGGCTTAGATTTAGAAATGTTGAAATAAAATTAAAAATATAGTTCTTTTGAATTCTGGTTTAAGATGGCAATATAAGAGGTTCCTGAACTCATCTTCTCCCATAGACATACAGAATTTACAGATAAATATAGAAAAATTCTCTCTGAAAGCAATCCAGAAACTAGAGAAATAACTCCTATACATTGGACAAATGAGAAAAATCCCACAATGAAACAGGTAGAAGAGGCTGAGACATACACTCCCTATAAACCCCATCCCTGGTGCAGAGACATACAATTGGGAGAAAACTCACAAGCCTCAGTTTTCCTCTCAGGAGGAAAGGATTGGGACCAGATTTTTGGTTTGGCACCCCAACTTTTGAGTTCCACCTGAAGAAAGGGCCCCTCATAACATCTAGCTTTGAATGCCAACAAAACTTGCATCCACAGGACCCACAAGACTATATCCTGACTATCCCCCCCAGGGCACAGAGGCAGCAGACTGAAATGCTTATTCCCAGTCTTTCCCTAAAAGAGACTGATCTGCATACACTAAAAGCAGCAAAAGGAATCTAAGTGTACCACTACAGAAAGCTATCAAATCACAAAGGAGGAGAAAAAGAGAAGAACAAAGGAATTGTAAATCAGTCAGAAAAAAGTTAATGGCCATAGTAAGTCAATACCTATTAATAATTACATTAAATGTAAATGGACTAAATTCTCCAATCAAAAGACATAGAGGGGATGAGTGAATAATAATAATAATAATAATAATAATAATAATAATAATAAAATACCCTACTATATGCTGTCTAAAAGAGATTCACTTCAGCTTTATTCAGCTTTAAGGACACACACTGACTGAAAGTAAAGGGATGGAAAAAGATATTCCATGCAAATGGAAGCCAAAAAATGCAGGGGTAGCTATATTTATATTAGAGAAAATAGAGTTTAGGGCAAAGACTGTATTAAGAGATAAGGAAAGTTATTATATAATGATAAAGGTGAGAATCTTAAAGCATTTTGTCTAAGATCAGGAAGAAAAGGATGCCCACTCTCACCACTGATATTCAAAATGGTACTGGAAGCCCTAGTCAGAGCAATTAGGCAAGAAAAAGAAATACACGGCCTCCAAATTGGTAAGGAAGTAGTAAAACTTTCACTATTCGCTGTTGACATGACATTATATATAAAAAAAACTCTAAAGACTTCACCAAAAAAATGTTAGAACTAATAAATGAATTCAGTAAAGTTGCAGGATATAAAATTAATGTACAGAAATCTGTTGTGCTTCTATCCACAAATAACACACTGGCAGAAAGAGAAATTAAGATAACAATTCTATTTATAATTGCATCAAAATGCCTAGAAATAAATTTTACCAATGAAGTGAAAGACCTGTACTGTGAAAACTATAAAACATCAATGAAAGAAAGTGAAGGTGACACAAAAAAATGGAAAGATATTCTGTGCTCATGGATTGGAGGTGACACAAAAAAATTGAAGGTGACACAAAAAAATGGAAAGATATTCTGTGCTCAAAATGTCCATGCTACCCAAAGCAATCTACAATCTTAATGCAATCCCTATCAAACTACCAACAACATTTTTCACAGAACTAGAACAAATAATCCTAAAATTTGTATGGAACCACAAAATACCCTGAATAGCCAAAGCAATCTTGAAAAAGATGAACAAAACTGGAAGTATCATAATCTCAGATTTCAAGATATGCTACAAAGCTGTAGTAATCAAAACAGTATGGTACTGGCACAAAAACAGATATACAGATCAATGGAACAGAATAAAGAGCCCAGAAACACACATATACACTTAATTCAAGAAAAAGGCAAGAATATGCAATGGGGGGGAAAGACAGTTTAATAAATGGTGTTGGGAAAATTGGACAGCCACCTGCAAAAGAATGAAACTAGACCCTACCTTACAGCATACACAAAAATCAACTCAAAATAAAGACTTGAATAAAAGACCTGAAACCACAGAACTCCTAGAAGAAAACAGGGGTAAGGACCTTGGCATTGGTCTTAGCTATGAAATTTTTTTTTTTTTTTGGATTTGACATCAAAAGCAAAGCTAACAAAAGCAAAAATAAATAAGTGAGACTACGTCAAACTAAAAAGCTTCTATACAGCAAAGGAAACCATCAATGAAATGAAAAAGCAGTCTACTCTATGGGAGAAGATATTTGCAAATCGTACACCTGATAAGGGATTAATATCTAAAATATTTAAAGAAGTCATATTACTTAATAGCAAAAAAACCCCCAAAACCAAACAATCTGATTTTAAAAATGGACTGAGTACTGAATAGAATTTTTTTCAAAGAAGATATATGAATGGCCAACAGGTACATGGAAAGGTACTCAACATCATCAGTCATCAGGGAAATACAAGTCAAAACCACAATGAGATATTATCTCAGACCTGTCAGAATGGCTGTCATGAAAAAGACAGGATGTAACAAGTGTTGGCAAGGATTTGGAGAAAAGGGAACCCTTATGTACTGTGTGTGGAAATGTAAATGTGCAGCTACTATGAAAACAATATGGAGATTACTCAAAAAATTAAAAATAGAACTACCATAGGAGCTAGCAATCCACTTCTCGGGATTTATCAAAGGAAATGAAAATAGGCTATGGAAGAGATTATCTGCACTCCCATGTTCATGGCAGCATTATTTATAATAGTCAAGATAGGGAAACAGTGTAAACATTTATCAATGGATGAATGAATAAAGATGATATGATATATACATATACAATGGAATATTATTTATCCATAAGAAGGAATTCCTGCCATTTGTGACAACATGGATAACCTGGCAATGCTGAGTGAAGTAAACCAGACAAAGATAAATACTGCATGTTATCACTTACATGTGGAATTAAAAAAAAGTCAAATTCATAGAAGCAGAGGGTAGAAAAATGGTTGCCACAGACTGGGTGGGTGGGGCAATAGGTAGAGGTTGGTAAAAAGATACAAACTTTCAGCTATGAATAGTGTCTGAGAAGCTAATGTAAAATATAGCGACTGTAGTTGATAACACTCTAATGCATCATTGAAATTTGCTAATAGAGTAGATTTTAAATGTTTTCTCCCCCAAGAAGATAAATGTGTGAGGTAATGGGTGGGTTACTTAACCCAATGGGGGAAATTCAACTACATGTATTCATATATCAAATCACCATGATGTGCACTTTAAATATTTTACAATTATATTTTTCCATAATAACTCAGTAAAGCTGACATTTTTTAAAAAGTCCAAGCAGAAATGGGCATTTTTGCTTTAGTAGCTAAAAAGCAGCCTTTCTGAGCCCAGGTAGGTGGTCATTGTTTTTCTCCTTGTAGTGACAACCTCCTTTTTATTTTCATAGTCAATTTTATTGTTGGTGAAATCATCCAATTACAACTTTTCCATTTTCATTTAGGGCTACAAAGAAGTTTCTATTTTTTTTTTAGGGCGATGTTATAAAATAGAAAGTTTGCAGCAAAAATTCTCATTACATAGTATAAGGTATGAAGACTGAAAAAATCCCATTTTTTCTTTTACATTATTAGAAATTAAATAAATTATCTCATTAGAGTTAAACACTCTCAGTACTACATAAATGTGCTCTTCTAGCAACCGTTTAATAAGTCTGCATATTCAGGATATAATAAGCATTGTGCATGGCAAAGCGCCAAGGTCACCCTTGTCTTATTGAGAAAGAACCATGCTGAGTTAACATAGAACAGTACATTTGGCAGATTAAAACATTGGGAAACCTCAAATAATGTTGATTAGAATTAAGTACTGAGAAAGTGCAGACAACTAATATTGACTTCATTGTAGACAAAATTTATATATTAATTTCATGACTAACCAGAATAGTGGAAGGTTTATAGAATTCTCTTGTGAATACAATTCTTTAATTTGTTTTTGCAGATTAATAAATCAGATTGGTAAAAGTATAGTAAAGAGGGTCCATATTGAGTTTAAGTCCATTGGAAAAGCTTATCTAGATAAAGCAAATCAGTTGTATTTATGTTGTTCCTTTCTATCCACTCCTTTCCTTCATCTGCTTTCACTTTTCCTCATTCACTTATCAAATATTACAAGCTAAATGTTTTGTGCTTAAGACATACAGACAACTATAGCATATTTCTGTTTCAAGGAAGTTAATCTAGATCGGAGGTATGACAAGTAAAATCATAACTACAGTATGTGTAGTGAGTACTTTGATAGAGAGATGCCCTGGCAGAGAAGGAATATATGAGTTAGGCTTGGGAGTTAGGAAAGGCTTCATGGAAGAAATATCTTGAAGGATAAGTAGGAGACAGGGAGGTGACCATGGAAGAATGGAAGAGGAAAATCCATTCTAGAGAGAGCAGCAAGAACCAATGCAGGAGACATGAGAAAACAGTGGCCTGGTGTTTCCAATTTTATTAATTTACTCTTTGATTTATAATCTATACAACTCAGAAATCTACAGAATTATCTGCGGAGGCTTTATAGTGATTAAATTTAATTGTAATAAGTTTTCAATTAACAGAGGCTTTAATTTTAAGAAATAAATACTGAACCTAAAAATTGTTCCTATTCAAGAATGGGATGATGGTCAAAATAACCAATATACACTTAAAAATATTGTCTCATATATGAAATTTAATCTTGGAATATTTCCAACTTGTTTTATGATATGCTTTCGCTCCCCCCCCCCCCTTTTTGGGCAGGAGACCAAGGCTGAAATAATTACTAGAGAGAATAAAAAGAGGTTATTTGCTAAGGAAGAAGAGAAAGAGGAGAAAAAATGGAGTGTTCTGTCATTTTCTATTGAGGAGGAAATGAAAGAAAACTTAAACTCTGGAATAAAGAACCTGGAAGAGTTTTTGAAATCATGTAAAAGTAACTCAGTGAAATTTCGAGTTGAAATGGTAGCCTTAACTGCCTGCTTGAAAGCATGGAAAGAACATTGCAGAGGTAAAGTTGTGTGATTCTGTATTTTTTGTTTTGATGAATTGGAGACTTAATAAAAGGATGTAATGATGATAACTGTCATTTATTAACTGGAAGTTTGTGTTAGAAGCCTTAGATGCATTATGTGATTTTATCCTTACAAAATTCCTCTAAGGATTACTTCATTTATTGGTGAGCAATGAAATCTCAAAATAGCAAATATACAGCACATTCTTAAGCAAATTCAAATCAAATCAGTCAAAGATAGGCTTAAGGATAACTACTTATAAAACTGTGGGCATAGTCAAGGGAACCAGCAAAGCCGGGGAGGCACTCTGGGAGAATCTGTCACTCATTTTTGAGATCTGAAGTGCAAACATTTTCTTTCTGGGTAAAACTAAAGATTATGTTCGCTGACCATGTTGAGTTCTTCTAAATGTTGCTGTGGCTCCCGTGTGCTCTACTTTGCAATTTCTATAACACATAGTAGGATAAAAAAGAAGAGACAGGAAGAGGAAGATAAGGGGAAATAAACCTGGGTAGAGATATGTAAATTGATAACAGGTGAAATGATCATGTGCCATAAGAGCTCCAAACTGACAGTTCTTCCTAGTAAACCTAGTTGATCTGTCTGTCTTGAGCATCCCCACACTTGAAATCCATTTAACACATGGTCACCAGGTTCTTCTTTTCTCCCCCCTCCCCACTCTCATTCTGTTTACTTCAGTCTGCTCTAAAGCAGTCAGCCTTTCACTGTGGATTCTGTCACAGTGAGAAGCATAAGATTTGGCTTATATATTTCTCCCCAAACAAGATGTTGTATCAGAATTTGCAGTTGACTGCTACTAAGAAAGATCAGAATTAAGTGGCTTACTCTCCTGAGGGGAAGAATTCTACATTAAATTTTTTTTGTCGCCTCTTATAGCATTCAGTGGGTGTTTGGTAATATTTTTTAGATAGCTAAAATACAGGTTTATTGGAAGAAAGTTGGAATTAAAAACAGCCCTAACATGGCAAGTATGGAAAGATTAGCAGTGAGGAGGAATAAAAAGAATGTATATAACTATACAGAAATGAAGAATAATTAGCAAAGTCTGTATTTGGCAGTTGTAATAGACTGATTGAATTGGCAACCTCCAATGATTACACCAAATAGTTATCTATTGTCAACAGTAGGACTCAATAAATTTTGCAAAGATTTTAACCAGATATTTAAAGTCATCTAAATATTTTTCTTTGACCATAGTAGAGGAGATATGAAAATAATAGGTGGAGAAAAGATTTGTTGTTCCCCAGAACACTTATACAACCTTGAGCTCTAACAATCTTATTTCTATCATGAACTATAAGGCTTTTCTTTGTCTCCATTATTTGCACAGCTACTTTCCAGTTATCCATGGAAATGATGAAGTGCGTATAGTTGCACTTTAATTATATTTTACCTAGTCTTCTGTATCCTAAAACCTTTATTAATGTTAAATAAGATAGTGAATTTAATTAGGTCAGATTGATTGGATGATTAATCTTGGGTAATCTAACATTATTTTTCATGGTCTTTATAAAAATTATATTGTTTATTATTTGCCAAGGTGAAACCACAAAAGATTTAAATATAGCTGTTCAAATGATGAAAAGGATCCACTCCTTGATGGAAAAATACCCAGAACTTTTGCAGGAGGCAGATCAGCAACTTATAGCCAGATGCCTGAAGTATTTAGGATTTGATGAATTGGCAAGTTCTTTATATCCAACCCAGGTAATTTTCAGAATAGCTCCATTTTAATAGAATAATTATGGGGTGTACATAAAGTGTCTTGCAAATACAGTCACCTCTTCTAGATTTTTTCTTTTTTTCAACTGACAATATTTACTTCTACGTTCAAAGTCATTACTAGTAATTCAGCTGCCCAAACTTGAAATTAGAAAACTGATACAAATGCTTGTCTGAACAAACAGGTTAAATGCTGGATAATTTCTGCAGACCCTTAAAATTAATACTGTGTTTAATTCTAGCAAACAATTTAAAAGCTATGTTGTGATTGTTCAGTTGTTTTTAAATGTATTAGATTGTAGCTACAGATACCATAATGGATATTTGAAAATCTTGATGTCTATCAATATACTCACAGTTAAGATAATGATTTAAATGGTAAAGAACTTCTTCAATAAATATTACAAAATTGAAAAGGTGGTGAAATCCTTTTCTCATAAAAAGTACTCAGTAATATATATTTTAATTATTTAAATAATGTAGTTTAAAATCACTTTCCAAATGGACTTTTCAAATAATGTAGGTTGCAAGAGATGACATGAAGAAAACAGATAAATACTCAATTGGCATTGGGCCAGTTCGGTTTCAACTACAATACATGGGCCATTATTTGATACGAGATGAGAGAAAAGATCCAGATCCCAGGGTTCAGGATTTTATTCCTGACACATGGCAGGTAATAATTGAATGAAACAAAAATTTTATTTTATTTGTATTTTATGATTAAATGTGATCTCAGGAGCTTCTCATTATTGTGGCTTTACATATTATATTTGGCATGAACTTAATATTGAGTCATGTCATTTAAAATTATTTTATCATTAGAAATGACAAAATGGAAATTCTTTTCCATTTAAAGAAAGTGAAATTTTCATTTTGTTTATTATTTATAAATAGACCATCTCCTTGGAGGTACTTTGATGAATTCACAAATATATATTTTTAAAGTTATGTTTGGGTCATCCAGTTGTATCATTGTGGAGCAACCTCCATGTTTTCCCTGTGTCAGTAGGATTTTTTTTTTTTTTAAGATTTTATTTATTTATTTGAGAGAGAGAATGAGAGACAGAGAGCATGAGAGGGAAGAGGGCAGAGGGGGAAGCAGACCCCCCGCTGAGCAGGGAGCCCGATGTGGGACTCGATCCCGGGACTCCAGGATCATGACCTGAGCCGAAGGCAGTCGCTTAACCAACTGAGTCACCCAGGCGCCCCTGTCAGTAGGATTTTATATGTAAATGTGCCCAGAGCAATTTTGGTAGTCTAAACAAGATAGCAATTGTTTAGATATTTACATGCTATACCTGTCACCATCGTAGCCATTCTTCTATAAATAAATGTAAAATTGATGGATATAAAATTTGGAATAAAATGGTGTGTTTCTGCATAGATTGAACCATATAAAATCGCTGATAAATTGAATATGTTTACCTACAAAAGTACAATTTCATAGGTTCAATCTACTAGACTTCCAATTCAGAATATGCCTTTATCTTTCTTATATTGATGATAGTGGAATATCTTTAAAAATTCCTGCCTCCTTTTCAGGAACAGGAGGATCAGTTCCTTACTTAAGTGCAGGACACAAAGCAGCCAAGTGCTCTCTATTAGTTCTACACACATTTCAATTCTTCTAATGTCCACTTTATTTTGAGGTGTGGCTCAGAGTGGACCTAGATTAAGAGTGTGCAGACTGAGGTTTGGGGATGTTTTTCCATCTTCTGCCCATCATAGAAATTTATGATTATGACTTTGATTAGTCATCATTTTGATGATTAAAAGCATAAACTGAAGGGATGAAGTTTTTCATGCCCTTCAAAGTAGGTACCTGACATTCTTCTGTATGTAAAGTAAAAGGTAAGTAGTAAAATTATGAATGATTGATTTTTTTTCTCCTTAGCTACCATTTCACCATTGGCTGCTTCTTAGAACTTAATTTCTCAAAGCCTTTGGAGAAGCACTGTACTTAATGACAAATACTTAGAAAAAAAGAAATCTTCCCAATGACAAGATATTTTATTCAGGCTCACTTTCCATTTTGGAGAAGGGCTGGACTTAATCAATGACAAATACTTAGGAAAAAAGAAATCTTCCCAATGAAAAGATATTTTATTCAGGCTCATTTTCCATTTTTCACACACAAACTCACCTCCAGATAGTCAAAAGCATAGCAATTTAGTCTTCTGAGAGAATGCCATGAGTTCTTCAGATTTTCCTATGTGTTTCATCAGTGTTTTTAACTCCCCATCATTCCACTTGAAGTTCAGAAAATTATATTAGAAGTGTATTAATAGATTTGTTTTGATAACATGCTGTTCATATTATTAACTCATATGGTGCTCTGAACCCTGCAGCGAGAGCTCCTTGATGTTGTGGATAATAATGAGTCAGCAGTGATTGTCGCCCCAACGTCCTCAGGCAAAACCTATGCTTCCTACTATTGCATGGAGAAGGTGCTGAAGGAGAGCAGTGAAGGGGTGGTTGTGTATGTTGCACCAACAAAGGTAGCCCTCAAGTGACTCAAACTTTCTCTTTCATTCCTAAACCTCCTCTTTTAAAATAATACATGTAGTCATGCAAGTGAATCTATTTTATTATTTATTTATTTTCCAGTTTTATTGATCTATAACTGGCATATAACATTGTATTAATTAAGGTGTACCACACATAATTTGATATATGTATATATTGTGAAATTATTGCCATAATAAGTTTAGTTAACATCCATCACCTCATATAGCTACAAACTTTTTTTCTTATGATGAGAACTTTTAAGATCTATACTCTTAGCAACTTTCAAATACGCAGTGCAGTATTGTTAACTATAGTTGCCATGCTGTACATTACATATCTACTACTTATTTATATTATAACTGGAAGTTTGTACCTTTTGTCCACCTTCACCTATTTCACCCACTGTCTCCAACCCCTACCTCTGGCACCCATCAATCTGTTCTCTGTTTCCATAGCTTTCACTTTATTTTGTGACCTGTATTTTCTCCTTCCAGTTTCAGAGGCCAACATAACACTTTTCTGAGAACCATTGTGAGGAAAAAGCCTGGTCTTGTGATTTTGTCATTCAGCATTATGCTTACATTGAGAGAAGCATTCACACTTTGCTGAGCCATGTTGGTCACTTAGGAATCTAATACTGCTTTTGCAGAGTTTATCTGATCTGCTGCTGGGCATTCGTGACTGGCCTGTTTCTCAAGCTAGGCTGTTTTGCCATGTTTCTTTTATGTCTATTACTGCTTAATGTTGAACTTAAAAACAAAAAGTATGATCTTTGTCATTAAGGAGAAAGTTTGACTTACAGAAAGTAGAAGTTTGCATATCCTCACTCATAACTCTTTGCTTGTAATGTGATTACTCTTAGGAAAGGCAAATTTAGTTGAGATAACTTTAATTCTATAGATTAAAATGAATTCAGACTCCATTTTAGCTTCTAGAAAAAGTTTAGTGACTTGTGGTCAGCCTTAGAACCAGATTGATCTGTATGATTAATTGAAATGAGCACTTTATTTTTTATTGTAGCTTTTTTTTGTTTTTCATGGCCATTAATATGTGCTCATTGCAGGAAATTAGTAGTATATATAAAAAAAATTAACCTGGCCAGAAGTGGAATTTTAGTAACAACACAGTAGATTTTGCCAAATTACTCTTTTAAAAGATATGGCAGTGTATATTCTCTTATCTTCTCTAACATTTCTATTATCACTTAAAATGTTTTTGCCATACTGATAGGAGAAAACTTCTATCTCATATTTAAATTTGCTTTTCTGTGATCACTAGTCATTTGGGTATCTTTATGTGATTTTGGGCACTGACATTTTTTTATTCATGAACTACTTGTGGATGCATTTGCCCATTTGTCTTTTACTTTGGGGGTAGTGGCATTGTCTTTTCATTGATTTGTCAGAGTTTTGTATACTAAGTACATTACTCTTTATATATCATAACAAATATACCTTTATTTGTCACTTTATCTTTTTACTACTATATTGGGTCATATTAACGATAATATTTTGTTCATATCTTTGTGTACTCAGGTCTATCAGTATTTTCATTTAGTGTTTCCATGTGTGTGCTCAGAAATGGGAAAGTGTTCACTTTTTAGTGTCTTTATGCTTATGTTTTAAAATTTATGTTTTAATCTATATGTATCTTTTTTGGGGGGGTGCATAAAGTGTGAAATAGATGTTCATAGATTTCCCTATACTCAGATTCCACTAGCCAGGCTACCCACCTGATCCAAAGTACTCATGTATATATTCAAACTCCAGATGTCTGAAGGAAGTCCCCAAATATAAGAACCACAAATCTATCTGATAATCCTTAACTTGATCTTCCTTCTATAGTAGACTCACAGCTTCTTTCTAAGCCTTGGTCATCCAGGTATTCAGCTATTTTTTTCCTGATATGTGAGCAACATTTCCTGTTTTTTTTTTTTCCTTCTGATTAAGCCATTTTTTCCCCCATTTTACTTTAAGTTGAGGTTTATCAATGAGGTTCACATACTTAGGTCAAATATCTCAAAGAGAGCATGTTAGTGTATTTAGAGTAGATGGGTATAAGAAAGGGGCTGTTAAGCTTTCTGCACTTACAACCGTACATATTTTTAGACAGTTTCTGTCATTCTCTGAGGTTTCATCTGTGTTTTATTATGTGATTATTGAATTTCTTCCCTTGTCAATCAGGCCCTTGTTAATCAAGTGGCAGCAACTGTTCAGAACCGTTTTACCAAAAGTCTGCCAAATGGTGAAGCTCTATGTGGTGTTTTTACAAGGGACTATCGTCACGATGCCCTAAACTGTCAGGTAGGATATATTAATTAATGCATTTGTTACCAAATTATATAATAGCACTAATATATGTCTCTTTCAGTAGAAATTCAACATCTTCACAAAGCCTCACAGAAATAATTTTTTTGAATTTACAAGATGAAATGGCTTTACAGAAAGTTTAATATTGTTAATATTCCAAAGAGTTGAGAAATAGCACTCATCTTTCTCTAAGGACACTTACGTTTTGACTTCAGGTTTCACTAATAGTTTATTGCATCCTTTTGGTTTATAAATGGATTCAAAATGATCTGAAGAACCCAATGCTATAAAAAATTAACAAACACCAATTTCTAATCAGAATGACTTTTTCTTGATAATTAAGATACTGTCACTTTTCTTGATGAGTAGGATACTCATCACAATTTTAAAAATGTATTATTGATAGAATACCTGATGCTAAGTAAGCCATGGATAGTTTTCCTCCTTAACAAATTCATAAATACATAATTAAGACTGAACAAAAAGTGAAATGATGATTCTAGAACATTGCAGAGCAGACATGAAGATGTGTTACCCAGATTGCCTTTCAAGGATGGACTTGCTGCCCAGATGTGGGGAGAGGGGTCAAGACAAATGCCAGCTGTCAGTTCCACAGTTCATGTCCTGTGGCTGAGCTAGGCGGGGATATAAACGCTGGGACATAAACACAGGGGTATAAATGCCTGCTGTGGAATAGCTCTGACAGCCAGTATTCACTCCAGAGTTCTAAGCCAGGTTGGCCAAGGTTTCATCAGGCCTCTTTTGAAATATAGCTTCTCCCTCAACACAATTCTGCTTCTCCCCACATCCATAGTTGTTGATCCTAAATAGACATTTTTTAAGCAAAACTATCTCAGGGTCAGATTGAAGAAATAAACCTGTGATGATTAACTCTTTCTATTTGTATTACTTTGGATGTTTATAAATAAGAATTTAAACTTCAAATCTGATATTTTACCATTTTGACTCATAAGAATTACAGTTTCATAAGGTTTAACCTAATATATCACAATTTTAATGAAATATTCTCAGAAGTGATATTATATCATAATTATTAGCAGGTACATTCAGGAGTTATAACTCTTTCATATTCTTATAACAAAGTCTGTATATAGTAAAGTACTCAAACTTTTTGTTTATACAATGTTATTTTAGGTACTTATTACAGTGCCTGCCTGCTTTGAAATTCTGCTATTAGCTCCTCATCGCCAAACATGGGTGAAAAGGATCAGATATGTTATATTTGATGAGGTAGGTTTGGTATTATTTCTCTAGGTTGATTTCCTAGTGTACGTAAGTGCTATAATGAAGATTTTTGGTGCTTCAAGACATTTGTCCCTTTGTATAGAGTTCAGGTTGTGGGGGGTACTTCCTTCTGAATGGTTTCCTCAGTGAATCATACTCAGTCTTTTGGTTCCGTTTTCCTGTTGAGACTCAACAGGGGATGTCGGTATATGCTGTAGAGGTCTGCATAGCAAGGCAGAGTTAACCACCAGGGCGTTAAGTTTTCCTGGTAGAGATTTCAAAATCCAATCTTTGACCTCTAAAGCAAAGCTTTTTGGTCTCTCACAATGGTAGCAGTTATGTGGGTTATTTTATCAGTCATCGACACAATAGAAAACAAATGGCACAGTCAAAACACAATTTAAGAAGAGAGTTTTCCAGG
>NW_023270454.1:18653399-18748310 GCF_011800145.1 Mirounga leonina
CGCCTGGGTGGCTCAGTTGGTTAAGCGACTGCCTTCGGCTCAGGTCATGATCCTGGAGTCCCAGGATCGAGTCCCGCATCGGGCTCCCTGCTCAGTAGGGAGTCTGCTTCTCCCTCTGATCCTACCCCCTCTCATGTGCGCTCTCTCTCACATAAATAAATAAATAAAATCTTAAAAAAAAAAAAAAAAGGAGAGTTTTCCAAAAGTGTGTGTGAGGGAAACTATAAAGGTTAGTACAGTAATCCAGAGCTAGTAACTTACCCTTATGCTTAAAGGGACAAGGCAAAGAAGCAGTTACCGAGATGCAAAAGATTCTGATTAAGGTAGCCACATTGTGAGTACTTACCTTGGTTAAGGGACATAACTAGTTAAAGGTAACCTTTCAGGAAGGGGGATCCAGTGAAATAAAGACCTCATTCTCATTCTCCTCCCTTCTCCTGATCCCTTGACAAGGCTCTCCATTGGCTAAGTCCAGGGGAACCAGAGAGCATTGGAGTCCCTTTAAAGTAATCTCTATAAGTCCGTTTCCCTGGCCAAAGAGAGCAGGATGGAAAATAATGGAGATTTATAGGGACAAATGGAAGATATTTATAACATTTTTGTCATACTTATAAATGTTATAAAATTTTATAATATTTATAAATGATAGTTATGACATTTTATCCTTTTATATTTTTATAAATATATTTTATTTTTTATTTTTTAAAGATTTTATTTATTTATTTGACAGAAACACAGGGAGAGAGGGAACACAAGCAGGGGGAGTGGGAGAGGGAGAAGCAGGCTTCCCACTGAGCAGGGAGCCTGATGCGGGCTCGATCCCAGGACCCTGGGACCATGACCTGAGCTGAAGGCAGAAGCTTAACGACTGAGCCACCCAGGCGCCCCTATAAATATATTTTAATATATACTTAAAAATATACTTCTATAATATAAAATATGTGTTTAATATATTATATATTAAATATATAAATATATTTATTAAATGTTATATGTATATCTATTAAACATTTATTATATTTATATATTTTATTTTTGTATTATATAGTATATTATATATTATATAGTTTATTTATATAATATATATTTATATAATATGTACTTTATATATAGCATGTATTTATATAATACTTAATTATATATATTATATTTATATATTTATATAATACATATAAAATATATATTTATGAAATATTTAGTATATTTATATATTCATTTATGTATGTTATATATATAATATAATTTTATGTATGATATATAAAATATACATATTTTATATATTATATTTTATTTTGTAGTATTTATAAATGATATTTATAACATTTTATCATCATATTTTATCAAAGATATTTATTGAAAAAGATTTAAAGTATTATAAAAGGATATATTCTTTTGCTCCAAAGAATTTTCAGCCTAAAGTGGAAGAAGATGATAAGCTTGTATTTAACTTAATTATTCCTGTTGTAAACTTGGAGCTACTAAGCAGGCTATATATTTTATTTGTTTGATACTGATTTTTTGTGTTTATTTTTGGTTACTCTGTATATATTACATCTTGAAGGCCTTGAATATTCCTGTTCAAAATAAAAATTCGACAATTCTCTGTAATCAAGAACTGGAGTTGTACTCTAATTTCAAAACTCTGACTGGTATGACATTGGGTACCTTAATTTCCCCACTTTGATATAAAGTAAAGCTGAAGGATTTTGAAGGCTAATGCCTATTCTGGCAGGGCCAGAGAAAAGAACTATCTGCTTTTATGAAGCATTCAGGAGAGTTGTATACTACCTGACCAGGCCAAAACCAAATGGGCTGTGGAAAAGATTATTTTAATCCTCTGACTCAGATGGTCCTTTCCAGCTAGTTGCCAGGCTTCATAATTTAATCTGTTTAAAGAAGACTACATTTGAGAATCTTCTCTAAATCGAGTTCAGTTTGCCTTATTTGATTTAAAAGACATTCATTCATTAATTCAGCAAATATTTAAGGGGTGCCTCTGCCATTCCAGGCACTGTTGGTACTAGGAATGCCCAGGTCTAAGGTCACAGAGTAATTGAAAACCAGAGAATTAAACAAGTAAGCACACGAGCAAGTACACATGTGATTGTGCCCGCCCACACTGGTACATACTGTAAAGAGAAAGAGCAGGCTGGCATGACTGAAAATGGCAGGAAAGCGGTAGGAGGAAACTTTGGAGTGGGCAGTCAGCAAAGTCCTTCTAACGGAGTGACATTAGCCTGAACTCTGTAAGCTGAAAAGCATGTTAAGCAGAGGGAATGATACATGTGAAAGCTCTGAGGTAGGAAAGGTGTGTTTAAGTAACACAGAGAAGTCCAGTATGTCTTAAGCAGAGGGGGAGCAGTATGGGACAGAATGGCTTGATACAAAGCTAGAGAGACAAGAGGGGGCCAAATTATGCCAGGTATAATGTACACCCTGTTAAGGAGTTAACATTCTGTTCCATGTGCAAAGGAAGATATTGAAGGAATTTAATTAGGGACATGGACTGATCTAGTTTGTCTTTTAGATATATCATTTTGGCTGTGATTGGAAGAACATAGGGGGCACCGAGGGAAGCTAGGTGGTAGTCGGGAGGATATTGCAGCAGTGTAGCTGAGATGAGATTGTGGCTCGGGTGGCATTAGACATGGAAAGAAATGCATACATTTGAAAGAAATTTTTGAAAGTAAGAGAAAGAGGAGTTATTGATGGATTGGTTATGGAAATTGAAGAAAATTTGTGTCAAGATTTTCTATTACCTGATTTGTGGATATTTATATAAACTTGGCATGGTCAATTAAAGGTAACATGAAACTATGTATAGTGATTTGAGCTTCTGTGTCTTATTTTCATTTGCTATTTTTAAATCATCTTTTTAAAGGAGAAATTTTTTTCTTTTAATAGGTCCATTGTCTTGGTGGAGAAATTGGAGCAGAAGTCTGGGAGCATCTCCTTGTCATGATCCGATGTCCCTTTTTGGCTCTTTCAGCAACCATAAGTAACCCTCAGCATCTCACTGAGTAGGCATTATGTTCGGTTCAGTTTGGATAAATGCTTTTCTATTTTAAATTTTATACTTTCTCTATAGGTTCTGAAGCGTTTCATAACTTTCTGGTGGGTTTATTAACTTATCTCTGGCTATTCAAGCAACAGAGCATCTAGAGCACCTCCTGGCAAGTGCTGAGAAAGCCCACACTCAATAAAGGAAAATCAAGGACTGTCCCAGCCAGATCTGCTATTGAGTAGAAAATTTCTTCCATATGTCAAAAAAAGTCCACCAGCAGCGATAGATCTATGTTCCTTTTTTTTTCTGTCTTTTAGCAAGAAATAAAAAATGAAATAATATAATGACATCCCCTGCCACAGACTTTGAGATTTCTTCTATTGTCCCACTTTGTAGATGCTTAGAAAGATAGCAAAACCTTACTAATTGAAAGGCCCATATCATTTTGTCATTGGGCTAGATTTTTGCCTCATTGTTAATAACAATTATAGCAAAGGCTACTGTGTGCCAGGCACTATTCTAAGTGTTTTGCAAATATTAATTTATTTTAAATACCCAACAACCCTTATGATTTACTATTTCAATTACTACTATTAAATCATATGTCTACTACTACTATTATTATTTCCATTTTTGTGGAATGTAGAATGTGGAAAATGAGGCACAAAGAATGTAAGTGATTTGACCAAGAGCCACAGACAGCAGTAAGGAGGCTGGGATTCAGTCTCAGGTAGTCTGCCTCCAGGGCCTATTCTTTTAATTACAATTTTTAAGGCATGCGAAATTTTCTTTATTTGAATTATTTAATGTCACAGGAAGTAGTACTCTATTACTGCCTACAGTAAAATTATTTGTGAATTTATTTTTTAAGGTGGCTACAATCAGTAAAACACTACTGGAAACAAGAAGACCATACAATGGGAAAAAATATTGCTTTTAAAAGAGATGCTGGCCGTTGTGCCACTTCTCCCAAAGATTACTTCCGAATAAAGGAATCGTATAAAGTTAGACTTGGTACGTTTGGCATTTTTCTTTTACTTTAAAATCATTGCAGTCCTTAGCTGGCCACTGATTTGGAAATTCTTGCTCTTCATTGTTAGTGCTCTATGGAGAGAGATACAATGATTTAGAGAAGCATATATGTTCGATAAAACATAATGACATCTATTTTGATCATTTTCACCCATGTGCCGCACTAACAACAGATCATGTAAGTAATACTTTAGACATATTTGTTCTGAGTAATATAAATTACTTGTATATATGTTATAATTGAATAGCTGCCTAGTTGATTCTTAGAATTGTAGAATAGATACTTTATAACAGATATTTAACCTTAGTTTTATTTTTTGTTTATTGAATATATTTGACATGTAACATAATATAAATTTAAGGTGTATAACATGTTAATTTGGTATATTTATATATTGTAAAATAATTGTGATAGCAATATTTAGCACCTCTATCATGTTATATGATTATAATATAATATTATTGTCCATATTTATTATACTGTGCATTAAATCCCTATGTCGTATTTACTCATCACAAATTTGTACCCTTAAAGAACACTGATCTTTACTCCCCCACCTCACATTCCCTGGTAACCATCATTTTACTGTGTTTTTTACGAGTTTGACTTTTTTAGATTCCACATATAAGTGATATTATGCTGTTACTTTTCTTTCTCTGTCCGACTTACCTCTGTATAACTTAGCATAATGTGCTCAAGGTGCATTCATGGTGTTTCAAATGGCAGGATATCCTCCTTTCTCAGCGTTGAAGAATATTTATTAACATTAGTTTTTTAAAAGTAACAAAAATAACTTTGTAGTCTTCAATGAACCCTCAGTGGTGTCTGGATCCACAAAGCTTGAAAATGACTAAGAATATTAACCTGAAGTTTTTTTTGGTTAATTTTATTTGTTCTTGGACATTATCTTTGCCCATCTTCCTTCTTCTCAGTACCCATGTCTCTCTGTCAACCTTTGTGACACTAACCCTTAGTGCACAACTATATGTGGACAGCTCCTAGAACATGTGAGCAACTGATCACTGCGAGTTAGGTTAAATAAGGAAAAGACATTTCACTAACATAACAGTCATAACATGATTTTTTGGTGGTGAATCAATAAAGTGGAAGTCTTAGGATATCATTTGGGACATCGAGGTGTCTGTGAAGGAAGACTTCTTAATTTTCCTTGCACAATTCTCTTCCTTTTCTTTTTTTTTTTTAAAGATTTTATTTATTTGAGACAGAGAGAATGAGAGAGAGAGAGCACATGAGAGGGGGGAGGGTCGAGGGAGAAGCAGGCTCCTTGCCGAGCAGGGAGCCCGATGCGGGACTCGATCCCGGGACTCCAGGATCATGACCTGAGCCGAAGGCAGTCGCTTAACCAACTGAGCCACCCAGGCGCCCAATTCTCTTCCTTTCTTATCCTATTCTTAGTAACAGCCCATTCAAACTCTTAGTGCCTCTCAAAATGATAATTAGTCATTAGTTTGCCTTCCTTTCAAAACCTAGCAAGTAGACTATAGTCCAAATTCTGTTGTCAGGTAAAACCCCTAAAACATAATTATGATCTTGCCAAGCTTTAATGGCTTTCCTTTGGAAGTGATTAAATCCACAACTCCTTGGCTTGGCTTCCTAGGTCTTCTCTGACCTGGCCCCAAAATCTGATGTATCTTACCTGGAGGTCCTCATGATTTATATTGTTCCTGGAGTATTTCACCACAGATGCCAAATGCCAGTTGTTCAGATCCTTTTTATTTTTTATGAGTCCTCTAACGCGAAACATCTTCAGAGTCCTTCTGTGACTTCCTTAGCTGGATGTAATCTTCGGTCCATAGCACCTTCTTGTATGACATCAGTCATGATCAGCTTACTACTAAAGTTGCTTATATGCATGTCTCCTTTATCTTATTAGAATAACTCCTTGAAGACAAATTTTATGTCCTTATGAGTTCCTAAAAAACTGTGTATATAAAAGATGCTTAATAAATGTATGTTAAGTAAAGATGGCCAACTTAAATTGAGCATTTACTTTGTGTTCTAAGAATTTTATGTATTTTGTCCCTTTCAACTATCACAACAGTTTTAGGATGGATGTCTTGTTAATATTCCCAATTTACAAATGAGGACGGTGAGGCATAGAGCATTTAACTAACTCATTATTGCACCGCAAATAAGTGGTGGGGCCAGGATGCAACCAAGATAGACTCCAGAGCTTGCCCTATCATCACAGTATTCTGAATGATCTATTGAACAGATACTGAGTGAGTGAATGAATGAGAATCACTTTTAGCCTTTCAGCTATGATACAATGGCTTCTAAAAGCAACTGAATGAATCCTAATCATGGTAATTTTCTAATAAGATTTTATCACAGAAGTTTCTCTTTTGTGTGGCAATGGCCTAATCTGAACCCTAAATAAAACTAAAATATGGACAAAATTCCTGTGACCTCACACCCCAGACTTAGAATATAGATGATAACCCACACAAATAATTAATAGACTTCTTTTTCTGTCTCTGTCTTTCTCTCTGTCTGCTTTTTCCCCCCCATTGTCACCTGGCATTTTTAAAACAGCATAGTATTTAAAAAATTACTTATTTTGTGTAGGACGGTTCCAGACAGGTTATCTTTAAGTAGCAATGAGTGCAGTTTGGAGTACCTAGCAAGATTGGCATTTTGGTCCAAGTGCCTTTCCTCTCTTTTCAGTAGCTATGAATGGAGTAACTGGAAAGCAACAGAACTGCTACAGTATGCTCTGACCTGGTATGACTTCTGCAAAGGTCACACTGTTGTATGAGTCTTCTTAAGACTTCTGGACTTTGGGTCCAGAAGCAGGGAGTCTGCTTCTCTCTCTGACCCTCCCCCCTCTCATGCTCTCTCTCTATCTCATTCTCTCTCTCAAATAAATAAATAAAATCTTTAAAAAAAAAAAAGACTTCTGGACTTTTGCATCAGGAATGGAGGATAAACTCAAAGGCTTGGGCATTATTAAATGTGTTTTGATAGCTGTGTGTGTAACATGTGTTGATACAGTGTGTTTCCTATCGTAGCAGCAATACAAAGCAAGCAGACCTTTCTGAATGAGTAAATTATTCCTGATGTTGTGTAGTATACTTCAGATTAATATGAAAGAACTCAGTGGCAAGAAAAAGCATAATAAATTGTGGCAACCGAAAGAGAAGAACCATCCTCCCTGATCATTGTCCCTACAGCTTCGTCATAGAAATAGTTTGAGAAGGGAAGGGGTGGAACAGGATGAGTAAGCTGGCCTTCATCCAACTGAGGTGAAGGATTGCCCTTCAATCCATATGAGGCTTATTTCTGGCAAAAAAAAAAGCCGAGTTTGGCCTTTGCGACCAATTACCATGCCACAAAGGAGCAGCTGCTCATTGCTGGAGTTGTCAGCCCCAGGAAGTCCTTGAAAGAACTGTTGCCTCTTTCTGCTCAAGCACAGATCAATTCTCACCATCACTTGGGGCATTAGGGACAATGTGGTTCACAAAACAGCATCGTAATATAATACTGTTGTGTTTACAAATGAAGGATGGTACACATTTATGACCTTTTATTTCTCTTCCTTCTTTACGTAGGCTGGCTCAGGTTATGCCAGTTCATTAGTTGCTGTGTAGTGGAGAACAACTGAATTGAATTCCCAGCTTCTAGCCACAGAGTTATTAAACTGATTTTAAAAATTAAGACTTGTCAATCAGAGAAAGACAGTTATCGTATGATCTCGCTGGTATGAGGAATTTGAGAAACAAGACAGAGGATCATAGGGGAAGGGAGGGAACAATGAAACAAGATGAAACCCGAGAGGGAGACAAACCATAAGGGACTCTTAATCGCAGGAAACAAACTGAGGGTTGCTGGAGTGGTGGGGATGGGAGGGATGGGGTGGCTGGGTGATAGACACTGGGGAGGGTATGTGCTATGGTGAGCACTGTGAATTGTGTAAGACTGATGAATCACAGACCTGTACCTCTGAAACAAATAATACATTATATGTTAAAAAAAAAATAAGATAGTAGGAAGGGAAAAATAAAGGGGGGGAAATTGGAGGGGGAGATGAACCATGAGAGACTATGGGCTCTGAGAAACAAACTGAGGGTTGCTGCATTCTGCATGGAGCACTGGGTGTTATGCACAAACAATGAATCATGGAACACTTCATCTAAAACTAATGATGTAATGTATGGGGATTAACATAAGAATAAAAAAATATTTAATTAAAAAAAACAAAAAAAACAAAAAAACTGAGGGTTGCTGGAGTGGTGGGGGGTGGGAGGGATGGGGTGGCTGGGTGATGGACATTGGGGAGGGTATGTGCTATGGTGAACTCTGTGAACTGTGTAAGACTGATGAATCATAGACCTGTACCCCTGAAACAAATAATACATCATATGTTAATAAAAAAAAAAAAAGAAAAAAATCATAAGAGAAGGGGTGCCTGGGTGACTCAGCCGGTTAAGTGTCTGCCTTTGGCTCAGGTCATGATCCCAGGGTCCTGTGATTGAGTCCCGCATTGGGCTCCCTGCTCAGCGGGGAGACTGCTTTTCCCTCTCCTCCCCGCTCATGTTCTCTGTGTCAATCTCTGTCTGTCTCTCTCTCAAATAAATAAATAAAATCTTAAAAAAAAAATCTTAAGAGAAAATACAAAAAAAATTAAGACTTGTGAGTTGATCATTGACAGTTGAGGCATCAACCACGTGACAGGTACTTCGCTAGACTTATTACATACATTATCTAACTTAATTCTTGCAACAAATCTATGGCACAGGCAGAATTGTCCATTTTAGAAACAAAGAAACTCAGCCTTCCCCTAAAAGGCTAAGAGACTTAAGAAATCACAAGCATTCTAGTGACAGAAATAAGATTTATATCTTAAAAATTGTGATAATTTTTGGATTTATCTTACATATATGTTTTTTAGTGAGGCAAAATAATTTACCACTTTCAAGTAGTATTAATAAGAGCACACAATGCTTACATTCCAAAAATAACGTATTCAGTTACTATGTTGACATGGACTCTGTTGACATAATGCAGTCTCATGTTCAGAGATTTTACACAGGTTCGCAGGGCAAAGGACAGACCATAGATAAAATGAAAGAATATTAAAAATTTTAATTTTATCTTAAATGTAGATTGAAAAGTATGGATTTCCTTCTGATCTTACCCTTTCCCCTCGAGAAACCATCCAGCTTTATGATACCATGTTTCAGATCTGGGAAAGATGGCCCAGGGCCCAGGTAAGAAATAATTACACATTTAACTTGAATTAATTTTATTATAGTGGATGGTAACATTGCTGTTCAGAAAGACAAAGTCTCACCTTTTCTGATCATGTGCATCTAATCTTTTAAAATTATAGACTGTTTCCAAAATAAAATCACCCCTTCTAAGACATTCTTCTTGCTAACATATTGTGTTTTACTTTAATGGTGTGTAATGCCATTGAATTCCGGAAGATATTTCTTCTTTCAGTTTCTGGGATGCTAGGATATTTTAGTCTCCTTTTACATCTTGGATTCATATTCCTTCATTTTCTCATTGTACTCTCCTTTTCTCCTTACACCCTAATTGCTGTCTGTTTTCATCTTCTATGTGGTTTTGCTCTGCATTCTTTTTTCGAAGAGTTCATCCATCCTATTAGGTTTATGTACTGGAAACATTGGGGGGATAAAAAGACGTCAATAATCTGTACTCTCAAGAAGCTTGTAATTCTGTTAAATGAAATGCATAATTGAGAAACATCTTTGGATTTTCTTGCATGATTTTATTTAATTTTGTGACATTTCTTTTCAAGGAGTTCGATCCAGAGAAATTCATTCATTTTAAGAATAAAATAGTCATTAAAAAGTTGGATGCTAGAAAATATGAAGAGAGCTTAAAGGCAGAACTAACAAGTTGGATCAAAAATGGCCATGCCGAGGAGGTAATTTTCACATGTTTTTGGCAAAACCCTATGTTCCTTGTTTTCTTGACTTACATTGTTGTCATCATCATCATCATTATTATTATTTTATTATTTTAGTCTTCAATTTTCATTTTAGGATTTTAGGCTAACCTGGAAATCTAGTGATTCTGAGATAGAATAGAAAGAGGAAAAGGACATTGCTCTTTTTTTAATCCTTTGTGCTTCCTAAAACATATCCCAGAAGCCCACCAGTTCCTGTTCAGTGTTACAGTAGACAAGAACAGAGTTGTCATTATCCACAGTCAGTGTTCTTGATTCCGTGGCAGCAGAGATTGAAATCATAGTAACAGTAGCTCAGAAGAATTCTTTACTCCTTTATCATTTTTATCTTTGGATTTTTTTCTTTTATGATTTTTATTTCAGTTTGTAGGAACTATTTATATATTAAAACCTTCACCTGGGGTCATGTAAGTTTTGCATATTTACATTAAATAAGTTGATGATGGTCTTTATATTTTGAAGTTCGTTTTATTGTCACACATTGAGGTTTCTCATTTTTGGTGAGTGACATATATTAGACTTTTCCCATTTGAGTTTTTTCCATTACATTATTACTTTTTTTAAATTTTTAAAGATTTTATTTATTTATTTGACAGAGAGAGAGAGACAGTGAGAGAGGGAACACAAGCAGGGGGAGTGGGAGAGGGAGAAGCAGGCTGAAGCAGGCTTCCCGCCAAACAGGGAGTCCGATGCGGGGCTCGATTCCAGGACCCCGGGATCATGACCTGAGCGGAAGGCAGACCCTTAACGAGTGAGCCACCCAGGTGCCTCTCCATTACATTTTAACTTAGGTAACCTCCTCCCATTCAGAAACACAATTAATTTACATTTTCTTCCATTTATTTTGTCATTTAAAAACATTCAAAAGGTATTTGAAAGTGCTTTTTATCCATGATATGGAGAGGAACTGATTTACCCCACCTTCTGCCATAGAGATACCAGCATCATTTACAGAACAACCTCTTTCTGACTGATTTGTGTTGCCTTACATAATTGCATGTTAAATTGCATGTATGTATGCATGTATATATATTAGTCATTTTGTTGTCGTTGTTCTTTGGTGCATTGATTTGTATATTTCTTTGATGGTTCTTTACACAATGTTATATTTTCGTAATTATTTTATTATATTTTATTTGAAAGAAGCACAGAAATATAGATTAGACAACTATTAAAATATTTTAGCCAAAAGTATTAATTCCTTCCTTTATTATGCAGAATTTAAAACTAATAATTTTTTATTCATTGCTACAGGCCAAAGTGGTTCTGAGGAATCTTAGTCCTGATTCAGTTTTTAGTTCAGAAAACATGAAAAGAATGTTTCCACTTCTCGTTGAAAAGCTAAGGAAAATGGAAAAGTTACCGGCATTATTTTTTTTGTAAGTCATTTAATTTAATTAGTTTTTGTTTGTAATTTGTATCAGGCTTATTCTTTTAAATTGAGGAAAATTACACAAACTTCACTGTTGTAATAAAGTATTCATAACTATTTTTGGTGCTAATTATCAGAATACATATTTAAAAAATACACCTTTCTAGTTAAAAGAAATTTAGTTTCTAAAAATATCAGTTCTTAAAAAATATTTTTACTTGTGCTATTACAAATTACCATCTTTGAATAGTTTCCTACTCCATTTTTTGTTATCTTTTTACTGTAAACTATTATATTTTTATTTAGGTCTTATAAATTTCCAGTAAATACCGAGGTTCTTTGCAAAATAAATTGAATGCTTACACACACAAGTATCCCACATAAAATTAAAGTATCCTTACAACATGTTAGCATATTTATTGGTGGGGTGTTTTATTGTTTTTAATTTACAGTTATGAGAATTGTAACTTAGAGACACTGCCATCTTGCTAGAGTTTATATACTATAGAATGAAAATAGCTTAAAATTGAATATAATCATCCAGTTTTGGTGAGGTATAAGTTATACCAAAATATATTCATTCAATGGATAATACTCTTTATCTGGATTAACTTTGATCACATAGTTTGGGATTAGAGTAAAATGCTTTCTTTACTTTAGACAATTTCAAACAACACTTAGCCATGGAAGTTTAAGTAGGGCACAGATATAAACAAACAAACACATAAATAAAGCTACATAATCTTTTTTTTTTTTTAAAGATTTTATTTTATTTATTTATTTGAGACAGAGAATGAGAGAGAGAGAGCACATGAGAGGGGAGAGGGTCAGAGGCAGAAGCAGGCTCCCTGCCGAGCAGGGAGCCCGATGCGGGACTCGATCCCGGGACTCCAGGATCATGACCTGAGCCGAAGGCAGTCGCTTAACCAACTGAGCCACCCAGGCGCCCAAAGCTACATAATCTTGTTCAGCTGGCAGAGTTTGATGAAATTTGTTTACACATAAGTAGACATATAGTAATGAATCATTATTGGTGATATATATTTAAAATAATGATGATAATTAAATGTATGGTTGTGTTTGGAACTTTTGGAGATTGCAATACAATTGTTCCTTTTACCTGTGTTGTTGGGACAAGGAAAATAAATTTCTGAACTACCAAGAAGTAACACAGCTCACCTACTTTACTTTAGAACATGGTACAGATTTTAGTTAGAAACAAACACAGTTTTGTGCATCTGAGATATTCGTGAAAGCTTAACTGCAAAATAGAAATCTAAAAATAACTGTATTTATTGTTCATGCACACATACATTCTTAAAACATTTAAGAAGTAAAATATTTTCACCCAATGTTTGAAGGAAGTCAAGAGTTACAAACTTCCAGGTAAAAAATAAGTAAGTCATGGGTATGTAATGTACAGCATAGCTACTATAGTTAATAATACTATATTGCATATTTGAAGGTTGCTAAGAGATTAGTTCTTAAAAGTTCTTATCACAAGAAAATAAATTCTGTAACTGTGTGTGGTAACAGATGTTCATTAGACTGATTGTTGTGATCATTTCACAACATATGCAAATATTGAATCATTATGTTGTATGCCTAAAATTAATATAATGTTGTTTGTTAATTGTACTGCAATTAAAAAAAATAAAGGGTGGAGTACAATAGAATACATAGTGTTTTGTGCACCTGTAAAAGCTTCTTTGGAAACTATACCTAGGAGCACAATCACTATATTTTGTAGTATGGGCAAACTAATGGGATAAATGGAACATGAATTTTTCTAACGTGGCTTAACTTATGTCCCATCAGTAGTTCATGAGGTTCCCATTTTGACCTATCATCACAAGCTTATGGGATTGGTTTTTCTAAATGTTGTCATTCTGATTGTGTAAAATCATGTCTCGCTAACTGTTGTAATTTGCATTACTCTGATCAGTTGAGCATTTCTTTCAAGTAAGTAGTCTTTTAACTTTTTCCTCATGTGCTATTCAAATAATATTTCTTTTGGATTTCACAGCTTTTTTTTTTTTTGCTGTTTTTCAGGAATTTTAATTCTTTGTCAGTTATTAATTTGGCAATTATCTTCTCTGAGTCAAGCACCTGTCCTTTAAGTTTGTCTACACTATCTTTTGTTAAACAGTTATGTTTAATTTTGATGCATTAAAATTCATCAACACTCAAAAAAGGAAAATGTTTCACAAAAGCATCATAGATTTAATTTTGTTTGAGGAATTGAATCTTGGCATGTCTATGGAGTTTTGGGCTCTGTGCAAAACATACTGTGAAAATCCTTGGTCTTATGAAGTTTGATTTAATCCTAAGTAGCCCCAGATCATCAATAAATCAGGGTTTTTTAGGGTTCAATCTGTACAACTGAGAGCTTATCAAATAATAGTTGTCCCTGTCAACCTTCTCCAGTTTGGTCTCTAGAAAAAAATGTGAGGAGCATGTTTAATGTTTAGTGACAATATCAGTGTGTGCTTAAGAACACACATTTCATGGTCAAGCCCAAGTTTGGATCATACCTCTGCTCTCAATTAGTATGGCACTTCTAGACAGCTAATCAATGGCTTTGAGCCTTAGTTTCCTTATTTGAAAAATGAGGTGATAAAAATAGTAATGCGTAGGGTTGGGTGAGAATTAAATACAAATAAATTATGAAAGCCCTTAGGTGCAGTATTGCATAAATGATATTGACAGAAGCCCAATCCTGATCACATTCATTCTAAATAGGTTATCAGAGGATTTAAGAAAAAAAATTATTTACAAGTGATCTAGATTTTTTTCACAATTTTTTTATTATGTTATATTAATCACCATACATTACATCATTAGTTTTTGATGTAGTGTTCCATGATTCATTGTTTGCGTATAACACCCAGTGCTCCATGAAGTACATGCCCTCTTTAATACCCATCACCAGGCTAACCCAGCCACCCACCCTTCTCGCCCCTAGACCCTCAGTTTGTTTCTCAGAGTCCATAGTCTCTCATGGTTCGTCTCCCCCTCCGATTTCCCCCCTTTCATTTTTCCCTTCCTGCTATCTTCTTTTTTTTTTTTTTAACATTTAATGTATTATTGTTTCAGAGGTACAGGTCTGTGATTCAACAGTCTTACACAATTCACAGCACTCACCATAGCACATACCCTCCCCAATGTCTATCACCCAGCCACCCCATCCCTCCCATCCCCACCACTCCAGCAACTCTCAGTTTGTTTCCTGAGATTAAGAATTCCTCATATCCGTGAGATCATATGATACATGTCTTTCTCTGATTGACTTATTTTGCTCAGCATAATACCCTCCAGTTCCATCCATGTTGTTGCAAATGGCAAGATTTCATTCCTTTTGATGGCTGCATAATATTCCAGTGTGTGTGTGTGTGTGTGTGTGTGTGTGTGTGTGTGTATACACCACATCTTCTTTATCCATTCATCTGTCGATGGACATCTTGGCTCTTTCCATAGTTCGGCTATTGTGGACATTGCTGCTATAAACATCGGGTGCACGTACCCCTTCGGATCCCTACATTTGTATCTTTGGGGTAAATACCCAGTAGTGCAATTGCTGGATCGTATGGTAGCTCTATTTTCAACTTTTTTTTTTAAAGATTTTATTTATTTATTTGAGAGAGAGAATGAGATAGAGAGAGCATGAAACAGGGGAGGGTCAGAGGGAGAAGCAGACTCCCCGCTGAGCAGGGAGCCCGATGCGGTACTCGATCCCGGGACTCCAGGATCATACCTGAGCTGAAGGCAGTCGCTTAACCAACTGAGCCACCCAGGCGCCCTATTTTCAACTTTTTGAGGAACCTCCTTACTGTTTTCCAGAGTGGCTGCACCAGCTTGCCTTCCCACCAACAGTGTAGGAGGGTTCTCCTTTCTCCGCATACCAGCCAACGTCTGTCGTTTCCTGACTTGTTAATTTTAGCCATTCTGACTGGTGTGAAGTGATATCTCATTGAGGTTTTGATTTGGATTTCTCTGATGCCGAGCAATGTTGAGCACTTTTTCATGCGTCTGTTGGCCATTTGGATGTCTTCTTTGGAAAAATGTCTGTTCATGTCTTCTGCCCATTTCTTGATTGGATCATTTGTTCTTTGGGTGTTGAGTTTGATAAGTTCTTTATAGATTTTGGATACTAGCCCTTTATCTGATATGTCATTTGCAAATATTGTGTCCCATTCTGTCGGTTGTCTTTTGGTTTTGTTGCCTGTTTCTTTTGCTGTGCAAAAGTTTTATCTTGATGAAGTCCCAATAGTTCATTTTTGCCCTTGCTTCCCTTGCCTTTGGAGATGTTTCTAGGAAGAAGTTGCTGCAGCTGAGGTCGAAGAGGTTGCTGCCTGTGTTCTCCATTAGGATTTTGATGGACTCCTGTCTCACATTGAGGTCTTTCAACCATTTGGAGTCTATTTTTGTGTGTGGTGTAAGGAAATGGTCCAGTTTCATTCTTCTGCATGTGGCTGTCCAATTTTGCCAACACCATTTGTTGAAGAGACTGTCTTTTTTCCGTTGGACATTCTTTCCTGCTTTGTCGAAGATTAGTTGACCATAGAGCTGAGGGTCCATTTCTGGGCTCTCTATTCTGTTCCATTGATCTGTGTGTCCATTTTTTTGCCAGTACCATACTGTCTTGATGATGACAGCTTTGTAATAGACCTGGAAGTCCGGAATTGTGATGCCGCCAGCTTTGCTTTTCTTTTTCAACATTCGTCTGGCTATTTGGCATCTTTTCTGGTTCCATACAAATTTTAGGATTATTTGTTCCATTTCTTTGAAAAAAGTGGATGGTATTTTGATAGGGATGCATTAAATGTATAGATTGCTCCAGGTAGCATTGACATCTTCATAATATTTGTTCTTCCAATCCATGAGCATGAAACGTTTTTCCATTTCTTTGTGTCTTCCTCAATTTCTTTCATGAGTATCCTATAGTTTTCTGAGTACAGATTCTTTGCCTCTTTGGTTAGATTTATTCCTAGGTATCTTGTGGTTTTGAGTGCAATTGTAAATGGGATCGACTCCTTAATTTCTCTTTCTTCTGACTTGTTGTTGGTGTATAGAAATGCCACTGATTTCTGTGGATTGATTTTATATCCTGCCACTTTACTGAATTCCTGTATGAGTTCTAGCAGTTTTGGGTGGAGTCTTTGGGGTTTTCCACATAAAGTATCATATCATCTGCAAAGAGTGAGAGTTTGACTCTTCTTTGCCAATTTGGATGCCTTTTATTTCTTTTTGTTGTCTGATTGCTGTGGCTAGGACTTCTAATACTATGTTGAATAGCAGTGGTGATAGTGGACATCCCTGCCGTTTTCCTGACCTTAGGGGGAAAGCTCTCAGTTTTTCCCCATTGAGAGTGATATTCACTGTAGGTTTTTCATAGATGGCTTTTATGATATTGAGGTATACCCTCGATCCCTATACTCCGAAGAGTTTTGATCAAGAAAGGATGCTGTACTTTGTCAAATGCTTTTTCTGCATCTATTGAGAGGATCCTATGGTTCTTGTTCTTTCTTTTGTTAATGTATTGTATCACATTGATTGATTTGTGGATGTTGAACCAACCTTGCAGCCCAGGGATAAATCCCACTTGGTTGTGGTGAATAATCCTTTTAATGTACTGTTGGATCCTATTGGCTAGTATTTTGGTGAGAATTTTTGCATCCATGTTCATCAAGGATATTGGTCTTTAATTCTTTTTGATGGGATCTTTGTCTGGTTTTGGGATCAAGGTAATGGTGGCCTCATAAAACGAGTTTGGAAGTTTTCCTTCCATTTCTATTTTTTGGGACAGTTTCAGAAGAATAGGTATTAATTCTTCTTTAAATGTTTGGTACAATTCCCCTGGGAAGCCATCTGGCCCTGGGCTTTTGTTTTTTGGGAGATTTTTGATGACTGCTTCAATTTCCTTTGTGGTTATAGGTCTGTTCAGGTTTTCTATTTCTTCCTGGTTCAGTTTTGGTAGTTGATACATCTCTAGGAATCATCCATTTCTTCCAGATTATCTAATTTGCTGGCATATAGTTGCTCATACTATGTTCTTATAATTGTTTGTATTTCTTTGGTGTTGGTTGTGATCTCTCCTCTTTCATTCATGATTTTATTTATTTGGGTCATTTCTCTTTTCTTTTTGATAAGTCTGGCCAGGGGTTTATCAACCTTGTTAATTCCTTCAAAGAATCAGCTCCCAGTTTCATTGATCTGTTCTACTGTTCTTTTGGTTTCTAGTTCATTTTGATTTCTGCTCTGATCTTTATGATTTCTCTTCTTCTGCTGGGTTTAGGCTTTATTTGCTGTTCTTTCTCCAGCTCCTTTAGGTGTAGGGTTAGGTTGTGTATTTGAGATCTTTCTTGTTTCTTGAGAAAGGCTTGTATTGCTATATACTTTCCTCTTAGGACTGCCTTTGTTGCATCCCAAAGATTTTGAACAGTTGTGTTTTCATTTTCATTTGTTTCCATGAATTTTTTAAATTCTTCTTTAATTTCCTGGTTGACCCATTCATTCTTTAGTAGGGTGCTCTTTAGCCTCCATATATTTGAGTTCTTTCCGACTTTCCTTTTGTGATTGAGTTCTAGTTTCAAAGCACTGTGGTCTGAAGATACGCAGGGAATGATCTCAATCTTTTGATACTGGTTGAGACCTGATTTGTGACCTAGGATGTGATCTATTCTGGAGAATGTTCCATGGGCACTAGAGAAGAATGTGTATTCCGTTGCTTTGGGATGGAATGTTCTGAAGAGATCTGTGAAGTCCATTTGGTCCAGTGTGTCATTTAAAGTCTTTATTTCCTTGTTGATCTTTTGCTTAGATGATCTGTCCATTTCAGTGAGGGGGGTGTTAAAGTCCCCCACTATTATTGTATTGTTGTCAATGTGTTTCTTTGCTTTTGTTATTAATTGCCTTATATAATTGGCTGCTCCCATTTAGGGGCATAGATATTTACAATTGTTGGATCTTTTTGTTGGATAGACCCTTTAATTAGGATATAGTGTCCTTCCTCATTTATAGTCTTTAGACAAATCTAATTTGTCTGATATAAGGATTGCCACCCCAGCCTTCTTTTGGTGTCCATTAGCATGGGAAATGGTTTTCCACCCCCTCACTTTCAATCTGGAGGTGTCTTTGGGTCTAAAATGAATCTCTTGCACACAGCATATCGATGAGTCTTGTTTTTTTATCCAATCTGTTACCCTGTGTATTTTGATTGGGGCATTTAGCCCATTTACATTCAGGGTAACTATGGAAAGATATGAATTTAGTGTCATTGTATTGCCTGTAAGGTGACTGTTACTGTATATGGTCTCTGTTCCTTTCTGGTCTATGTTACTTTTAGGCTCTCTCTTTGCTTAGAGGACCCCTTTCAAGATTTCTTGTAAGGCTGGTTTCATGTTTGCAAATTCCTTTAGTTTTTGTTTGTCCTGGAAGCTTTTTATCTCTCCTTCAATTTTCAATAGCAGCCTAGCTAGATATAGTATTCTTGGCTGCATATTTTTCTCATTTAGTGCTCTGAATATATCCTGCCAGTCCTTTCTGGCCTGCCAGGTCTCTGTGGATAGGTCTGTTGCCAATCTAATGTTTCTACCATTGTAGGTTACAGACTTTTTGTCCCGAGCTGCTTTCAGGATTTTTCTCTTTGTCTCTGAGACTTGTAAGTTTTACTATTAGATGTTGGGGTGTTGACCTATTTTTATTGATTTTGAGGGGGGATTCTCTGTGCCTCCTGGATTTTGATGCCTGTTTCCTTCCCCAAATTAGGGAAGTTCTTTGCTATAATTTACTCCAATATACCTTCTGCCCCTCTCTCTCTTTCTTCTTCTTCTGGGATCCCAATTATTCTAATATTGTTTCATCTTATGGTTTCATTTATCTCTCGAATTCTGCCCTCATGATCCAGTAGTTGTTTATCTCTCTCTTTTTCTCAGCTTCTTTATTTTCCATCATTTGGTCTTCTATATCACCAATTCCCTCTTCTGCCTCATTTATCCTAGCAGTTAGAGCTTCCATTTTTGATTGCACCTCATTAATAGCCTTTTTGATTTCAACTTGGTAGATTTTAGTTCTTTTATTTCTCCAGAAAGAGTTTCTTTAATATCTTCCACGCTTTTTTCAAGCCCAGCTAGTATCTTTAAAATTGTCATTCTGAACTCTAGTTCCGACATCTTACTAATGTCCATATTGATTAGGTCCCTGGCAGTCATTAGTGCCTCTTGTTCTTTCTTTTGAGGTGATTTTTTCCATCTTGTCATTTTGTCCAGAGGAGAATAGATGAATGAGAGAACAAAATGCTAACAGGGTAACAATGGCCCCAGAAAAATATACACTAAACAAATCGGAAGAGACCTGTAACCGGGGGAAAGGAAAGGGAAAGAAAGAAAAAAGAAAAAGAAAAAGATAAAAACAAACAAACAACCCCCCCCCCAAAAAAAACAGAATATGATCAAATATGTTCAGTTTGGTGCATAGATCAGTGCCACACACTAGATTTTGGGCATATTTTGGATTGTTAGAAGAAAGTGCCTCCCAAAATTTTAAAGAAAGAAAAACCTATATATGTAGAAAAATAGGGTAAATACAATGAAGGGATGGAATATGACTGTAAAGATGAAAATTGTAAAAGACTTTATAAAAGGAATTGATAAGAAGTTGGTTGAAAAAAGAAAGAAGAGGATTTAAAAAAAGAAAAAGGGAGAGAATGTGATCAGGCAGGTGACTAGAACAAAGCCATACATTAGAGATTTAAGGTATATTTTGGTCTGTTAGAAGAAACTGTATCCCAAAATTTTAAAGAGAGAACCATATATATATATACACCAAAAATAAGGTTAACTACTATGAAGGGATAGAATATTACTCTAAAAATGAAAAATAAAAAAGATTTTTAAAAAAGGGACTGATAAGATGTTGGTTGAAAAAGGGAAAAAGAAAAATTCAAAAAAAAAGAAAAAGAAAAAGAAAGTTAAAGAAAAAAACTTTGAAAGACTAAAGAATCATGGGAAAAAAGCCGTGAATTCTATGTGCAGTATTTCCTTAGCGCTGGAGTTCTGCCGTTTTCATGATCGGTAAACTTGGTCTTGGCTGGCTGTTTTTGCCGATCTTCTGGGGGAGGGGCCTGTTGCCATGGTTCCCAAATGTCTTTGCTGGAGGCGGAATTGCCCTGCCCTTGCGGGTCTGAGCTAAGCAATCGGCTTGGTTAGCTCTCCCTAGCTTTTGTTCCCTGTAAGCTTTCTATACAGCTTTGGAGGATGAGAGTGAAATGGAGGCTTCCTAATCTCCACCCCGGAGGAGCTGAGAACTCAGGGCCCCACTCCTCAGTGAGCCCCCAGAGAAAAGCAGTCAATCACTCCCATCTCCCTGGTCTCTGGCTGAACTCCATGCTCACCCGGCCTGCTACCAAGCGTTTCTATTTTTGGTACCCGACGCCCGTGTGGAGTCTCCAAACCCAGCAGATCCCTGTGGTGCACTCCCACACCACTGTTCCCCGGGGAGGAAGGGGAGTCTCCCCGGATCTGCAGCTTGTTGTGTCCCTGCTGGAGGAGCAGTGGCCTGACTGTGCCGCGGATCACGGTTTATGGCAGCCCCGAGCTGAGAGCCCACTCCTCTGCTCTTTCTTTGCAGCTGCTTCCCCGCTCTGATACCTGGGAGCTCTGCCGCACTCAGGCACCCCTGGTCTTTCTGTGACCCTGAGGGTCCTGAGACCACACTGTCTCAGTGAGGGTTCCATCCCCCCTTTAGCCACTGGAGCCATGTCCCTCAGCGAAGCCGACTTCTAAAAGTTCTGATTTTATGCTCCGTGGCTCTATCACTTGCTGGTAGTGGCTGACTGAGGCCCCCTCCCCTGCCGTCTATCTTCCTGAATATCACTTTGGATTCACTTCTCCTTTCGTCCTACCTTCCAGAGAGTGGTCGCTTTTCTGTTCAGAGAGTTGTTACTTTTCTTTTCTTCGATCTCCTGTTGAGTTCGTAGGTGTTCAGAATGGTTTGATCCCTATGTAGCTGAATTCCTGGAACCAGAGGAAATTTAGGTCTCCTACTCCTCCGCCATCTTGCTCCTCCCTCCCCCAAGTGATCTAGATTTTAAAACATGAGGTTCTATGATGAAAATGATGCCTTTTCATACAGAATGTACACCTAGATGAAGTAAATTGCATTAAAATAAAAAAAGAAGTAACATGATTTCATGACTAAGAACATGGGCTTTGGAGGCCAGACTCTCCACATACAAGCTGTGGAATCCTGGACAGATCACTTAATCTCTTTATATATCCATTTTCTCATCTATGATATTGGGAAAATAATGGTGCTTTCCTCATAGGGTGATTGTGAGTACAAAATGGATTAATAGATTTATGATACTTAGTGTCTGAAAAATAGCATGTTTAAGTGTTTACTAACTTTATTTTTTTATTGTCTACTATATAAAATTTCTTGCCATGTGTCATAGACTGCCATTTATTTAATCCTTACTTCATCAGTATACCATTCCTGCCTAAGAGCAAAATTTTACTGTATGATCTCACTTACATATAGAATCTAAAAAAGCTGAACTCATAGAAACAGAGGGTAGATTGGTGGTTGCCAGGTTCTCAGGGGAGTAGGAGTGAGAGAAATGGAGAGATGTTGGTCAAAGGGTACAAACTTCCTGTTATAAGATGAATAAGTTCTGGGGATATAATGTATAGCATGTTGACTATAGTTAATAATACTGTATTGTATACTTCAATGTTGCTAAAAGAGTAGATCTTAAATCTTTTCAGACTAACACAAAAGGCAGCCACCAGAGGTGATAGATGTGTTAACTGACCTTATTATGGTAATCACTTTGTGATATGCAGATGTATCATATCATCATGCTGTACACCTTAAACTTACACAATGTTACATGTCAATTATATTTCAATAAAAATGGAAAAAAACCAAAGGAGTCTCTAAAATTCACAAAAGATTTGTGTAATCTGAACTTACACATATTTATATAATGCTAAGGGCCTTTGATTCTATTAGGAGAAAGGCCTAAATTTGAGTGGAATTAAATACAAGAGCAACTACATCAACAATACCAATAAAAGAGCATAATTCTTTTTTGTTTTTAAACTTTTTTTTCTCATCTTGTTTTGGGGGGGCAATCCCTTTTCTGTATATAAATAGAGAAAATCCATTGTTCTCTGTCCATTACCTGTGGAGTATTTTACCTACTCTTACAGGAAAAATTTTCATGGGCTCTCATTGTTGCCTCAGGGGTAAGGTCTCAACAAGGAGAGGAACTTACTGTTTACTATAATGTAGTTAATAAGGAATCTGCTGACCCAGAATACCTTGTATGCCTATTCAGGATAAAACTCAGAAAGATGGATATTAAAATCTCAACAGGTATATGTCAGGATGTTAACAGTAGATGGAAATATGATTTGAATTTTATTTATGACACTGTTTTCAAGGCAAGTGGTCTTTTCATTTGCTTGTAGATTCAACTTAAGAGATGTAGAACAAACAGCTATATGTGTGAGAAGTTTCCTGGAGCAAAAGCAAAAGAGACAAAGACCTCCTAAAGCTGATAAAGAAGCCTATGACATGACTAACAAACTTCGAAAAGTTAAAAAATCCATTGAGAAACAAAAGACAATGTAAGTATTTAATTAAACAAATTAGTGGTTAAAGGATTAAAATACTCCACAAGTTGAATCGGAAACATAGATTGAATGTGCTACAAAGAAGTTCTAGTTATTGCTTGAACTTATTTGCAAATTGTGTAAATTTGGGTGGGAGAATGGGATAAAGATAAGTGGTCATAATATTTATATACATATTCTTTAGTTGCATAGATGAGTCTCATTTAGGACTTCAGAGAGGCAGGACCACAGCTTATCGGTATTGGTGGATTATGTACCTGACATAATCATCCCTCAAAATAAGCATATGTGACTCCAACTCTCTGTCAGTCCTCAGAACAAAGTCAAAACACGTTGTCTTGGGTCACAATATGGAGGTGTCACTGATTTATCATCACAGTCACATACGTGAACATCGAATGAATTTGAGAATTGATTGAAATGCCAGTTTTATGCTTGATAGAACTTTGCTTTTGACTCCTCTTCCTTGTTCTCATGTCTAATCCTGACAACTCTACTTCAAGATGTTTATTGTTTCCCTATTATTCTATCTTATTTGCTGCCTGATGTAGATGCTTATTATGTCTTCCTTGAATGATTGCAAGGGTCTTTTTTTAGACTCCAGAACCTTAGGGTTCCCTACTCTCCAGTGTAGCTAACAATTGGTCTTGCTAACATTCAAATTAATTAAATTATCCAATGTTCAATGTTCTTTCTTCCTTCTTCCTTGCTTTGATGATAAAGTCTAAATTTTTTGGATGTTGTTGGTATGTCAATAGGTTTTGGGGTTTGCCCTAACTTTTCCAGTTTTACTTCCTACCACTCCCTTCTAATAATAATCAACATTTATGGTCCTCCTTACATGACCTGTTCTTCTACCTCTATGTTTTTCCATGATCTGATCCATCTGCCTTAGGTACACTCCTTTCTGATTGCCCCCAAAGCTTATACTCGTAATTTTGCTATCTCTTCTCTGAATCTTGCTGTAATTCCCAGTTAAATTTAGTACTCTTTTTTTTTTCCTGTGTCCTTGTTACATTTTCAGTATTTAGTAGATCAGTTATTATAATGCATTATTGTTATTTTCATTTGTCTTTCTTTTTTCTACATTATTAGTATTTTCCTCTTTTTATCTGCAGTGCTCAGCACATTGTTTGGTAGGTAATAGTCATTTCATAAATATTTTAAATGAATCTGAGCAATCAAAAAACTCAGATATTTCTTCAAAGTAGACACAGTTTTCAGAGCTCCTCTGATTCAGATTTCTCAAATTTTAGAGCAAGGTATAATTTGCTGCTGACCTTTCGTCTTATCTTCCCTCTGCCTGTTGTGCTGTTTCCTTGGAAGTAGTGGGAGGTGAAGAGCCCAGATAGGGACAGCATAGGAAGTATGAGCCTTTTCAGTAACTGATCTTTAGACAACTTTTCTTCAGGGCATCATTTCAAATTGGATTAGTGACCAACAATTCAAACTATAAAAATATAAAAGATGTTTTAATACCTTGTTCAGTACCATCATTATATGGAGAGTAAGAGGGGGCCCTGTGTTTTGGAGAGTACCACTCTGACCCTCTTCTATCTGCATCTGTTCCTATAATGTTAGGAGTCAGTGGATATTAAGAGGCGTGGCCACCCGGAGCTCATTCTCACCCTTTTATTTATTTATTTATTTATAAAATATTTTATTTATTTATTTAACAGAGAGAGAGACAGCGAGAGAGGGAACACAAGCAGGGGGAGTAGGAGAGGGAGAAGCAGGCTTCCCTGCAGAGCAGGGAGCCCGATGCGGGGCTCTATCCCAGGACCCTGGGATCATGACCTGAGCTGAAGGCAGACGCTTAACGACTGAGCCACCCAGGTGCCCCTCATTCTCACCCTTTTAAATTCCACATTATTATGGAGCTATATTTATTAAGGTAGAAGGAGAGAATATATTTTATTTGGCAGTTTGTTACCTTGATTCAAAACTTATAGTTAAACAACAATATGTGGGCCTCCATTAGTACCCTGCCCCCTGCTTTGCAAACATTAGGGCCAAGCCTTTCCATGGTCATATCATTCTCCCTTGAATTAAGGGTAATGGTAGTTGGAGGTGGGAACTCTTAGCGATGAGATACTTCTCATATTTGGAGTTGTCTTAAATTCACAGCTAAGAGACAAAGTGAAAAAAATTAAAGAAAGGGTAAGTGATCTGGGTATCTATAAAAGGCCGTTACATTGAGGGATAATGGATAATATGGTCTGATGACATAGCCAGGGTTTATGCAACCATGTCTGAGGTAAGATTCCTTACTAGCACACTCTGAGATGGGGATATCTGTGTTGGTGATTTATTGAAAGGTTGTGCTTATGAGGGACCTGTGGGAAAGTGAAGGAAGCAAAAATAAAAGGGGAGGGGGAGAAAGTAAAGAAAATATGCATGGATGTGCATGCCTAAGCCTCGTCCAATAGAGAGATCTGGGAGCATCACGAATTGTCCCAGCTTGGGTCCAGGTGGCTGATTTTTGTACCTCATATTAGTTACTGGCCTTAGGCTTCTTCCTCTCTCCCAAGAGAGGTTGTAACCTCACAGGCATTTCTAGGAAGCTCTTGTAGGTTGAGGACAATTCTCCAGGGAACAGTGTAGCTGAGAGCCCTTCCTTAGCAACCAAGCTCAGAGCTGTTGTAGCCTCTACCACAAGGAAAGGACAATGGCCTGAAATTGGCAATGTGGAACAAGGGGGGGACACTTACCTTACCTCCAAGCCTGGTGTCCTAAAGGCTGAAAAAGAGAAAATGATTATCACTTTAGCAAGGGGAAACAAGGTCATGTCGGGAGAACTGGATTTGGTAAGAAGGCTACTTGCAGCAAGGAGGGGAGGGAACATTCAGGGAAGATATGGGTACATAGGGAAATGTTTACTGAAGGACCCCAAGTCCCAGAGGCTAATGAGGAAGAGCATTAGAAGAGGAAGTCTGAGTCAAAATAGTACAGATGTATATAGGAGTGAATGTCTGGGTGATGAGGGGATCTAGGAAGTCTTGGGCTCATGATGATAGCCAAATCTGACTATTCATTATTTAAAATTTATTTTTACAAACAGAGATGAAAAAAGCCAGAAAAATCCCAGAAAAATGGATCAAATCCTAATACATGAAGCTGAACATAATAATCTACTCAAGACTTTAGAGAAGAACCTGGAAATCCCTCAGGAGTGCACATATGCTAATCAAAAAGCTATAGACACTGAGGTCAGTGCTTGGAATAAAATACTCCTCCAGGAAATGACTTCACTCATCAACCATTATTTCTCAGTTATAGACAGTGCTGAATGTAATAACTAAATGCAATCTCTAATAGAATAGAATTCTCTCTCTGTGACCTTCTACTTACACATAAGTCTTGAGGGCTCTGCAGAGCATGTCTAAAAAGGACAGGAAAAGTTTTATAGGTTATCTCTTGCTTGTTAACAATTAACTCCTGAGAGGGTCTGTCCTTTTATTATTTTTTCTTTCACAGAAAGGCTTTTTCACAGCCTGAATTCTAGACTTAAATCCCATACACCTCATTTGAATATTTGGGTACATGTGGTTCAATACCACTTAAATAATGTACACAGAATTTGTCAAAATCAGAAGCTGTCTATATTATAGTTAAAACATTCTACCAAAAGACATTGAAATATAAAAGCGCTATGCCATTTTTTCTGTAAATTTTTTTTAATGCAAACAATTCATGCTTATGGTAGATGAATTTGAAAATACAAATTAGTAACAATAAAAACAATGTCATCAATCAGAAGTAAACACTGCCCTTCTGGATGAACCCTTTATATCTTTTTCATTTGTGACTACACACACACACACACACACTCACACACAGTTCTATTGTATTTTTTTTTTTTTGTAAACTTCATAGTTTCTTCCTTTTTAATAACCATGAATTTATATCATCATTTGAATGGCTCCTCAATATTCCATTGCGTGGATGACTACACAACCGAAGTGTTTTTTGCTTTTGGATGCTTAGGGTTTTTTTTTCTTTCTTTTTTTTCTCCCTCTCATAAGCAGTGTTTGTTTTTGTACGTATAACTCTCTACACAAGTGGATTTCCCCCCTAGGGAATGGTTATTTTTTAGGCCATTTGTGACTGATTTACAGTGAGAAGTAAGCACTCCCAGACGATATGGGGTAAGGAGCCCACTCTGCCTTCCTGGAGAAGTCTCTCTCTCTCTCTCTCTCTCTCTCTCTCTCTGTCTCTGTCCCTAGGGAGAACTTGTAAGGCTCCAGTAGAGAACTGACTTCCCTCAGGCAAGAGCAGGTAATACACTCACACCTCCTCTGGGTGTTTTGTCTACTGTTTTGTCAGTACTATTCACCCCTGAAGTGGGGTGAAACAGTGAGAGACAGTCTGTTCAAAAATTTGGGAATATTTCCTATAGTTACTGTTGCTGCCATAAATTTTTCTTTGTACTCATGTAAAGTCAATTTCAAGTAGTTGCTTTGTTTAGTCAAACTATTACACAGTATGACTGCTACTTTCTTTAAATATTTTATTCTGATTTAAATTAAACTTAAAATGATCAAAATCCCTAATACTGTTGTTTCTTTCAGACTTTGCAGATGGTGTTTGATCGAGTAAAATTCACAAGAAAGGGTGCAGAACTGAAGGCTTTGGCAAGAAGGGGTATTGGATATCATCACAGCTCTTTAAACTTCAAAGAAAAGCAGTTAGTTGAGATTCTTTTTAGGAAAGGTTTTATTAGGGTAGGTAAATTTTTTCATTCTAAAAGTTGAAGCTGTGTCTGTATGAAAGTGAATGTCCGTGAAAGGAGAAAATAGTAACTTTTTTCTCATCTAATTATATTTTTATTCATTATTTTATTATTTTATCTTTTATTTATTTTTTTTTACAACTCATGATATCACTGCATATCCTTCCATCTCATTTAATTGAGGGAGGGGGTTTGAAGTTTATCATGTAGTTTATGTCTTTTTCAAGAATTAAAATATTCCCTAAACAGATACAGATATTTCTGTAATGAAGTATACCTATTATGATCTTGGAACAACAATCCATTGCTTTTTCATTTATAATATCTAGGGAATTTTGTCAGCTGTTCATATAATTTTGGTTACAAACATTCTTTCACGGGCTTAGAGGGCACTTATAATAGGTTTTGGTCAAATCTGTTCTCAGTATAATAGCTGAAGTAAGAGCAAGAATGTATCACTTCCTCAGGGCTCACTGCGTATTTTGGCAGTTTTTAGATGAGTCATTCCTAAATGCTCTCTCTCTCATCACTCATAGTGGACAAGAGGAAGATTACCTTAAATAGCTTGAAAACCAACCCTTATTATGTTTTATTTATTATCTTACATGAGGATGCATGGGGATAGTCTCGATAAATCTACATGGAGGATTAACATAATTTCTTAGTTTAGATCTTGAGTAATATTTAAGAATAGCCTCTGAGTTTTTTAAATTATCCATATAAAATTTTTTGTATGATGTATATTATATCTGTGTATGTGAGAGAGAGAGAGAGAGCTCAAAAGCAGGGGGATGGAGAGAGGAGAGAGTAAGAGGATAATACACTAGGTAGTATTTTTTAAAGATTTTATTTATTTGAGAGAGAGAGAGAGAGAGAGCACAGAGGGAGAGGGAGTGGGGGAAGCAGACTTCTCACTGAGAAGAGAGCCCGATGCGGGGCTTGATCCCAGGACGCTGGGATCATGACTTGAGCCGAAGACAGACGCTTAATGACTGAGCCACCCAGACACCCCTCTAATTATTGACTTTTAAAGTAAATAAAAAACTTGTTATTAGTTAAGAGAAAAGCTAAGCAAAGTTGTTAATAATATATTTTGGTTTTTATCCAGATTAAAAAATTATCTTTTAACTTTCCTCAATATTTTGCCTTCAGCTCAGGTCCTGATCCCAGGGTCCTGGAATTGAGCCCTGAGTCATGCTCCCTGCTTGACAGGGAGTCTGCTTCTCCCTCTCCTTCTGCCCCTCCTTTCCACTCAAGCTCTCTATCTCTCAAATAAATAAATACAGTCTTTAAAAAAAAAGGTCAATAACTAGAGACAAAATTTTCTACATGCTTATAAATTGAGGAAAAGAGGCACACCTATTTTGATCGGCATATCTTGTGTCTAAAATAGTATATGTTAAATAGTAGTGGCTTAATTACTATTGATTTAATGAATGAATAATTAGATCACTCTAGAGAAGGCAATATGGAAATAGTGATAGCTTTGTTATAGAGAGCACATTTTTAAAAAGGTATTTATTCTACTTATAGTATAAATTTAATGTTCTTACTTTTCCCATTTTTGTTTTTATTAAAGAACTTTAGAAAAATAGTTAATAAATGGTGTGTTTCATTTTCACAGATGTATAGGTCTCAGTTACAGAATAATTAGAGAGAATTATTCCATATACTTAAACATTAACATTAAGCCATGGCATATATGACAATCAATGTAAAGAGAAAGAGAGGGCCATTGGAAATACCCAACATTATATGAGAGAATGAGCAAAAGTTGGATCATTTAAGAAACTTAAAGTTTGCCCTACTCCCATTTTTGGTCAGTTGTCAAGGCAATTCAAGGGGGAAAAATGAAACTTTGTTTTGCCCTTATTACAAGATATGTTATCCCCATAGAAATAACCTTCACAAATAAATTGTAGTGGATGAAGTAGGCAATATCCCAGAAGGTGGTTTGTAAAAGTATTATTACCCTGCCATGAGGAAATTCCCTTTTTTAGTCATTCATTAAGAAATAGTTACTGAACACCTGTCATGTGCCAGGTACTCTTGTCAGTGTGGAGATCCAATATCAAATAGGGCATCTGTGGCTTTCCCACTGCGGTTCAATGGAAGTGCAGAGAGTTTCAGTAACTATATGGCATTCTACTGAAATGCTCTTTCATGAAGAATTGATTTATTCTCTTTCTAGGTGGTGACAGCTACTGGGACACTTGCTTTAGGAATCAACATGCCTTGTAAATCTGTGGTTTTTGCTCAAAACTCAATCTATCTGGATGCTTTAAATTACAGACAGGTATTGCAATATGCATACACTCACTATTTCATTATGAAAGTACGGCCATAAAATGGTAAAAAATGTGAGCTGTTAGTTTACGAATATATTGCAATTCATGTGCTAGCACACCTTGGCATTCATTCGTGCCTGACTCTCTTGATTAGCTGTAGTCTAGTGGTAGGCACATGAGCGCAGAATTATGTGGCCCTCACCAACCAGATATGTGACTTTGGGTGAGACAACTGAACTGCCTGATCCTTTTTTTCCTATCTCCAGAATAGGGGTGACAGTTACTACCCCACAACATTTGCAAGAATTAAATGAAGTTATTTGTAAGAAAGATACATATCAAAGGTGCTAGATGGATGTTTACTCATTCATTTCCTGTGCACATGATTTTGCACTCTGGAGTTAATACTTCTCTCTTCTTTGCTCCCAATACACAATCTATTACCAAGCCCACTTCATTATTCTCTTACATGTATTTGATTTTGCCTTGCAATTTCTGTCTTCACTATCTCTCATCATACATTCTTGGCCTTGTATTATTAAAATGGTTCTTTTGATTTTCAATTCTCCTTACTTTGCTATGTCCTATACACAGTACAGTGTGTCTTCATATGGCTTCCCTGCTCAGGAATATTTGATGAATATTTCTGCTAGCAGCATCATTTTTAGGTATCAGCCAATATTCAAGTTTTTATCAAAATGCCCCCCTCTCTTTCTCTCTAAACACTTACTTCTTATTCTTGTAGGCCTTGTTCCTATCCAATATAACACCCCTCTTATTTCCCACCACTTTACCAACCCCTGTCCTTCTGATCTCTCTTCCTGGGGCTGTGTTCTGCATGAGCTCTCCTCTCCCATATCATCTTTGGGAATCCCATAGTAGGGTTCTCCAGAACCCTATGTGTTATGATGTTTCAGATGATAAACTTGGGAGTCAAAATGCCAGGGTGTGAGTTGGATTCTCCATTTTCTGGTGTTTGACTACAAACAAGTTTCTTCTATCCCTCATGGTCCTATTTCTACATTATAAAATGGAGATAATGATTATATTTACCTTATATGGTTGTTGTTGTGAGGTCTGTATAAAGACAGTTCAAAGAATTTAACACCTTCTAAGCACTTAATACATGAGAACTAATACAACTTCTATAAAGAGTTTGTTTGCTACAAGTAGAATTTCAGAATTTTATCTTACTCATGTATTCCTCAATTTGTGCACAGTTTTTATGGTGATTTGTAATGCAACACACTGGTGTGTGAGAAAGGAACAAGGGAGAGGAAGTGGGAAAGGAGAGAATTGGTGTAATTAGTTCAGCGATAAGTGAATTTGTAATTAGGGTCTAGTCTTCTTGTGCTTTGTTTCATCTATATATTATGATATAAATATATAGCACAATTTTTGGCATGAAATAAGTGTATAATAATGATAAATGTCTCATTCTCAGCTCTGTCTTAGCCATGGTAAATTTCCTAAGTGCTACACCATTGGATTTTAGTTTCAGTTTATATAATGGTTGGACATATGCACAATTTACTTGCTACAACCCCATGTAAAAGGCTCAATTCTTATACTGTGATGGAGAAAATATTTAGGGAAGTTTTACTTTGTGATTCTCTTCTGTTTCCAGATGTCTGGACGTGCTGGAAGACGAGGTCAAGACCTGCTGGGAGATGTATATTTCTTTGATATTCCATTGCCCAAAGTAGAAAAACTCATTAAATCCAATGTTCCTGAACTGAGAGGACAATTCCCTCTCGGCATTACCCTGGTCCTGCGACTCATGCTGCTGGCTTCCAAAGGAGATGACCCAGAGGATGCTAAAGCGAAGGTACTGTGCTTGACATTTTCTGAGGTAGAGTCTTCACTACTGGCTTGGCTGTGGTTAGGTTTGCTCTTCTTTAGAAATCTGTAGCAATAACTTTTCAGTTTCATCAGTTTTTTATGCTTTGCAATGTCTTGCATAGTATAGGGTTGGGGCAGAGTGGGAGAATAATAATTAGTTTTGTTTGTCTCCTCTATCAGTCATAGAATTTGTGCTGGATGGGCATTTGGAATTAAAGATTACTTTTTTCATGTGTGATTGATATTGTCCTATAGTAGTTAAGGGTGCTGGCTATCGATTGTATATTATTTTATATTTTAAAGATTTTATTTATTTACTCAGAGAGAGAGAGAGAAACCGAGAGCATGAGTGAGAGAAGGGGCAGAGGGAGAGGGAAAGGAAGTCTTAAGCAGACTCCCTGATGAGCACAGAGCCTGATGCGGGGCTTGATCTCATAATCCTGGAGATCATGACCCTGAGATCATGACTTGAGGTGAAATCAAGAGTCAGATGTTCAACCCACTGAGCCACCTAGGCACCCCTGGCTATAGATTTTAAAAGATCTGGATTAGATTCCATTTTCAAAAGGAACACGATTTGTTGTGATCATTTTGTAAGAAAAGAGTTTATTTTTTGTAAAAAACAAAGTAATCCAAATTCACCATAGTGCAAAAGGTTGAAAGAAAGCAAAAACCATACCAGGTTTCATCATCCAAAGACAGTCATATTATCATTTTGGTATTTTGGCATAGGTGTACATTTGGTTTTCAAACACTGATATATTTGATTAGATATTGATTGGTATGACTGTAAACTTTTCCTGAAGTTTTTCCTGAGATAAATATTTTGTGTCTAATCACACAATGAAAGATTTAAAATTCATAATGAAACAATTTGGTTTTCATCCTTATGAAGATGCATTGTTTTTGTATATTGATTAGTATGCCCAATTAAATCAGATACTGTTTGTTGATGTGAGGACTCTTTCAGGACTTTCGTGATGAGTTGGCTCTTGTGTTGCTGATGGTCCTACAGAGCAGGCACATATCATTTTAGACCCAAACTTCCCCATTTCTGCATACTTAATTTTTACTTCTGTGTTGGAGAGAAGAATACATCTTTTAGCAAGCGTTTAAAGATTTTTAAAGAAAGTTTATTGGAGTGGTTTATTTTCTTTGCCTTGGCATGTTTGATGGCATGTTTGAGAAGATCTATCTGCAATCTTCACACATAAAAGGCTCAAATATGGACATAAAATTCTTAGAATATTCTCTTTACTCATCACATCAAACTAAGACAGTTTCATTACCTCCGGCATGTACTGTTACAGTGGAGTAGACTCTTTTAGTCTCCCCTGTGGAACTATGTAATTCCTGCTTTCTTGTAGTTAATTTGATTTTTTTCTGCCTATGTATTTATATGAATCTTTTAAAAAAAATCCTTATATTTAAAATTCTTTTCCCCAGGATTTCTTGTTTTGTGGGTCATTTTTTAAATTGATGTTTTAGTTATATGCTAAGAACTTTGAATTTCCATGCTTACATGAAGCATGCTCATAGGAAGCTTCATGCTCAGTTTTTAAAATTGTGGTAAAATAAAAATAACATGAAATTTACCATCTTAACCATTTTTGAGTGTACGATTCAGTACTGCTAAATACATTTGCATTGAATAATGCTCAAGTAGTTTTGGAACTAAGAAGAGATATCTTAAATTAAATCTTTGATATTTGCTTCTGTTTTAATTTGTTCAATTTCTTTTCAGGAAGTGTTATAATTTTTAAATCAAAAATTCTTTTTCTGTACTCCAATGCTATGTTTTTCTTCATTATGAGAAAACATGTGAAGTTTATCTTTCACATTGCTGATGCTGCTCTCCAGAGTTTCAGTTCTGCTCTTTAGTAATACACATGTGGAATTTTAATTTCCTGAAATTCTTCACTATTTCTTATATCACTCTTTTACATATTAATAAAGTATTTTTAAAAATTATTATTTTTTATTGTTATGTTAATCCCCATACATTACATCATTAGTTTTAGATGAAATAAAGTATTTTTAATGTCAATTTATAATTGTCCATTTACCTTATGCTGTTTTGCCTTGTCTTGTAGAGGTCATATCTTATGGTATCCATTGAGGATGCCAAATAATTTTTCAAAAAACTTTTTGCTGCATAAAGAAAATAATTTTTATAGGTCAGCTCCCCCCCTTTTCTTTTGTTTAAGAGTAAAAGCCAATGTTTTTATGGTGGTTCTGCAGAACCTGATCCCTGATTATCTTGTTGAACTAACCTGTTCCTGCTCTCCCACATGAGCCCACTCCCTGCTCCATGGATATTTCAGGCACATTACATAACCTCACTCTTTTATCTCATTCCAGTTTTTGCTCTAACATTATTCTCAGTGAAGCCTACTGTCCACTATGCTTTCTAAATTGTAAATGTATATCCTGTCTGCTGCACTATGATCCGTATTCATTTATATATAGCATGTATCACTCCTTACATAACATCAAATATCTATCATCTATCATCTGTCTTTTTATCTATCTATCTATCTATCTATCTATCATCTATCTATCTATCATGTTTTTATTTATTTTCTCTATATTTTCCACTGGAATATAAGCACTCTGTGGCCAAAGATGGTCGTCTTAGTTCCTGGTATAGACATTTAATAAATATTTTTAGCATATTTTAGTATTTTAGGAAGGTGATCAATTTTCTTATAAAGAGTTGATCTATTGTGGGTTTTTCTATTTTCTCACTTTTGAATATAGGTACATTTTTCTAAGTCTGATGGATTGCCAAAGAATAGGATGTATGATTTCACTCTGGCTTCTCCCTGGCTACCTAAGTGCTATTCAAATACCCTATTAAATGTGAGGCTAGATGAATAGCTTTTGGCCCAAATGTTAGTGTTTAGTAGATTTTAAACTTATGTAGATTTTCTGGACTGAAAGTTTATTGATCCACTTTTGCCAGTCTCACTGCCACATTGATCATGTGGATGTCATTCATCACTAAAAACTATGGTATGCATTGCTATCAGGGTCCTTACCATCTTAATATGACTTTAGTTATGTGTTTACATCTCTAAGATTACAGTGAACCACCATGAGTTGCTCACCCTCTTACTACTCAGCTGTTTTCTTGCTGTTGCCATCTATGACTAAATGTAGAGCAACAGAGAGAGAGAGAGAGGTAGTAGGAAAGGGCATTTTTGGCACTCTCAAAAAGAATCATCCTAGAGTAAAGGTGAGGTACACCATGTCCCCCTTCCTATCTCCCTTCTTTTTCTCATCTGTATCCTCCCACCTTCTTTTTACATTGTCCATTGGCCTTACAATGAGTACAGACTCTTCCCAGGTTCTACAAACTCTCAGGCCTAATGGTAGCCAGGCTTAAATTTGGTGATGTCAGGAAATTTTCCTTTTATTAGAACCTCATAGATGTTTTAGTGGGCAGCTAAAAGGTTATCTGAACTGCTATCTCAGTGCTGTTTTACCCCAAAAACCAAGCAATATTTTTTTAAAAGATTACTTATTTATTTGACAGAGAGAGACACAGCGAGAGAGGGAACACAAGCAGGGGGAGTGAGAGAAGGAGAAGCAGGCTTCCCACAGAGCAGGGAGCCCGATGTGGGGCTCGATCCCAGGACCCTGGGATCATGACCTGAGCTGAAGGCAGACGCTTAACGACTGAGCCACCCAGGCGCCCCTCTTTTTCTCTTTTTAAAGACTTATCTATTTTAGAGAGAGAGAGAGAGAGAGAGAGAGAGAGCATGAGCGGGGGAGGGGCGGAAGGAGAGGGACAGAAATCCTCAAACAGACTCCCCACTAAGCATGGAGCCTGACACAGGGATTGATCCCAGGACCCTGAGATCATGACCTGAGCCGAAGGCAGATGCTTAATGACTGAGCCACCCAGGTGCCGCAACCAAGCAATATTTTTATTACTCTTGTTTTAATCAACCTAGTTCTATTATTTTTGCCACAACACTGCAGGGAATGCAATAGCATATCTTGTTTTTCTCTAGAATAAACCTAGAGCTGTAAGCTCTTAAACTGGGTTCACATTCATTATCAGAATTTTTGGCAATATGTTTCATTTCTGATGATTCTGTTTTATATGTTCTATTTGTTAAAGGAAGGTTGTGCCATGTAAGAAGATGGTAAAGCAAATAATGTGAAATTTAACTGAATCTTATATATTGCAGGAATCTGTGTGGTATAATAGATATGGGTAATATCTATCCTATTGTTTTATATTCTTTTATGTGATAGGTGCAGCAACGGGAGGAGACAGAGGTAAATTTCAGGAGAATAAAGTATAAGCCTCAGAGACAGGAGTCAGGGCACACTATGTGGGACTATATGTGAAGGGTACCAGGCTGGTCAGCAGGAGAAAGATAGGAGCTGTAGGAAGGTTTAGGTGACCTGCCTTTATTATAGTTTCTATGGAAAAGGCAAGACAGGGCAGAGTAAGCAGTTAAGAATGGGCTAGTTTGTTTATTTATTTTTTATTTTTTTTAAAGATTATTTATTTATTTGACAGAGAGAGACGCAGCGAGAGAGGGAACACAAGCAGGGGGACCGGGAGAGGGAGAAGCAGGCTTCCCGCTGAGCAGGGAGCCTGATGGAGGGCTCGATCCCAGGATCCTGGGATCATGACCTGAGCCAAAGGCAGATGCTTAATGACTGAGCCACCCAGGCGCCCCGGACGGGCTAGTTTGAATAATTCTGCTGGGTTTTGGGCTGTGCAGGTGGCCTCTTGTTGCCTGGGACCTTGCTCTGGGATGATTTAGGACACAAGAAGTATTGGCTAGATGTGTGAGAATTAGGGAAGGAAGTAGTTGGGGGTATAAACTTGGGATTGGTTGGTTTGTATATGATAGGCATGCTTTTAGGCAAGTTGTTGTTATCTTTAGGATTTAGCTAGCCTGGGAAGGGACAGTCTCTTCCCAACCAGAAAAGTTTTTTGTTTGTTTGTTTGTTTTTCTCAAAAAGGTTTTTTTAAGATGTCAAAACATCATAAGAAAAAATTTAAAATTATAATATACCTATATTATTATTTAAAAATATATTTCATAAAACTAACATGATGTGAATTATTCTTCTTTAAAGGTGCTGTCAGTGCTAAAGCATTCATTGCTGTCCTTCAAAAAACCCAGAGTCATGAAGATATTAAAACTTTATTTCTTGTTTTCTTTGCAATTCCTTGTGAAACAGGTATGATTGTCCTTTGTCTTTTTGTGAAATAGGAATGGTACTATCTTTATTTTTTATCATGCTGAATTAATTGTGGTCTTTAGAAGGTTATATTCAATGATGAATATTTCTTTACTTGATATAATTATCGCAACTGGGCCAGGTAACGATTACCAATCTCTCTTATACTGGCATTAAATACTGTTTTAAACTAGCTCTTAATAAGTGAGTTATTAATTAATGGATGTATTGAGTCAAACTAATAAATTATTTTTGTTTTTTAGGGCTATTTAGATCAAGAAGGTAAACCAATGGGGTTTGCTGGACTTGTATCACATTTGCATTATCATGAGCCTTCTAATCTTGTTTTTGTCAGTTTTCTTGTAAAAGGCCTTTTCCATAATCTCTGTCAGCCAACTAGGGAAGGTAAGCTTGATGTTTGTGTGTATAATCTTAAAAGAGTAACAGAGACTATAGTGAAGCTAGCACTTAGGAAAATTTTTTCTACAAAGAAAACACAAGTTAATATTTAGATAATTTAGAGATACGAAATTGGATAAAATAAAGTTTTGTATACCTATTAATATAGATCATATGGGAGACAACCGTATTTTGTGACACCTATTTTAAAATGTCAGTTTCTTATGAACTTTAGTGATCTATGGACTCCAGGACTCAGAACATAATTAAAAAATATATGATTTTTTAATAAATATTTTTTCTTAATTATATGTAATATGTGCTCATCATAGAAAAGGGATATAGGAAGGCATTATGTTAAATATAATGTTCACCATTAGTATTTGTGAGTATTTTCTTCCAATCATATTTTCTTAGAATATAACTATATAGTATTTTTAAATAACTGATACATTAATTGCATAATCTAGAATCTTGTTTTCCCTGAAATATAGTTTTGCCAATATCATGTAAACTTTTTGTGAATTCCTTTTAAATGCCTGCCTAATATTCCGTTTAATACATTTTTAAAATTAAAAACTTTGATTTTTATAATTAAACCATAGACCCTTAAACAGTGTCCCCATAAGAAATGTTTTCCTTTTGGTGCTTAAATTTGTTATATTTCCTACTGCCTGGCAAATACAGTGCCTTTCACAGCATTTCTTTATCTTCTGTCATGAACTGATAGCAGCAACACTTTACTTTGTGCAATAGGTCCAGTCACTATGCTCTGAACATGCATTGTTCTGTGAAACAAGAATACTCAGGAAATTCTGTCCCCCTAAAAACTCTGTAAGAGGAGAAATAATTTCCTGCAACAGGAAGTACAGTTATGTTCATTGCTGTATGGGTGTGGGTGGGGTGGGAGGGTGTAAGCTATTATAATCATGGATATAGAAAATTTGATAACTTTATGAGGCACATAATATGGACTATCACTCTTTTGTAAGTAAGGAAACTCAGACACAGAGAAGTTAAATAAATTGCCATGGTCACACAATTTTAATAAGTGTCAGAGCCAAGATTCAAATATAAGTAGTCTGACTCTAGAGCCCAAGTTATAAAAGGTGTGACCTTTTTAATCACTGCAGTGTAATGCTCATGTGTTGTGAAAGACAGAAAATAAGTCAAGTTGATGGTATCTTAATATGAGTGGCAAGAAGGTAAGACAGGGAGATAAGGCTGGGAGGTTATTTGTGGGCTGAATTTTGGAAAGCCTTAAATGCTGGGCTGGGGAGATTGGATTTTGTTTATGAGGCATTGAGATGCAATCAGAGATTTTTGAATGGGTGAAAGATATGATCATAAAATGCTTTAGGAAAACTGGTCATAGCCTGAAGTTGGAGGGGCGTGGGGGGGGGGGGTAGAATCCAGTAAGGAGATGAGGCAATTTGTGGTTGGAATGATTTTGGTCCGAACTAGCGTGGGAGTAGCAAGAATGAAAAAGAAGGCACAGATGTAAACTGTCAGCAGATATAGTCATTCCTTGGTTGCTGTATTTGTCACATATTTTCAGTTTCCATGAAATGAAATGCAGTATAACATTCAATTTAAATGTTGAAAATGGGATTGACACACTTTTTTACATTTAAACAAGGCACTTTGTTTTGTATAGGCTCAAAACATTTTTCTCAAGATGTTATGGAAAAGCTGTTGTTAGTCTTGGCAAATCTGTTTGGAAGAAGACCTCTTCCAGCAAAGTTCCAGGAGACTACTGTCAAGTTTTATCAATCAAAGGTAAAATTTATGCTTCTAATAACATTAATCAATGTAATTAAGTAGATCCTACCATAAATGATTCAGTGGCAGTAGGATTTTATCAATATAGGGTTCATTTGTTTTATAGAATAATAGTTTGTTCTTTCTGTAATCGCTGTTATATTTAACCTCTAATTCATAAGCCTCTCCATATAAATATATCAAGAGATTAAATTTCTTGAGGAAAAATAAGAATTTTGCTCATGTTTTCCATTTGATTGTATGACTCTATCAAATTATAGTATTCAGTGGCTAGAGAAAAAAATGTAGATATTTATACAATAAATGAACTAATAGTTCCTATCATTGAATATGTAGTTCCCTTAGGGTCTTTTTACCTTGAGGTAGGGCTACAGGCAAAAAGCATATGTTGTGAACTATAATGTCCTCACTGAAAAAATATTAGAATAGTCATTGAAGAAATAATTCCTTGACCCACATAGAATAAAAGCAGGAAAACTCTTTTCCAATTTTATTTGCAACATATTCTTTGATCAGGATTTGCTATTATTAAATCAACATCAATACTGTTACTAATATACCCCACTAGAATCTGAGAAAATGGGATAGGCAGGTTATACTAAATAACCTTAGTAAAATGTGACAAGGAACAAAAAGAGATGAGTTAATCTATATTGTTAACTCCACAATGTCAAATTACAAATCTTAGCCCTCACGGAATGTTCTCTTGACCAGTGAACACAACTTTAGTCATTGACCTATCATCTTCACATTTTTTCATTACATGTAAATTCTTGAAGTATTATTTGTTTTTTTAAATAATTTATATTTAACTTAGAAAAGTCAGTATCTAAATTCTCACAAAGAAAGACATCATAAAAATATACAGTAAAGGAAGGTTTTGTGTGGGGGCCTCCTGTCTTTCTTACTCTCTGTCAGTTTCTTTTTTTTTTTTTTTTAAAGATTTATTTATTTATTTATTTGAGACAGAGAGAATGAGAGAGAGAGAGCACATGAGAGGGGGGAGGGTCAGAGGCAGAAGCAGGCTCCCTGCCGAGCAGGGAGCCCGATGCGGGACTCGATCCCGGGACTCCAGGATCATGACCTGAGCCGAAGGCAGTCGCTTAACCAACTGAGCCACCCAGGTGCCCCTCTCTGTCAGTTTCTTTCTCTCTCTCTTTTTTAAAGGTTATTGGAAATTTGTGTGCTTCCAGATGGATATAGTAAGTGGTTATCATTCGTATTGCAACAGAAAGCTGTGGAAACAATGGGGATTTGGCTGGCTAAAATTGTAAAATGGCAAGAACTTACTAATGGTGTGATGGGAATCTTTAATCGTGGTTTCCTCACAAAGAATTTGTTGATTCTGGACATGGTTTGAAAATTGTACTTAGCATATACAGAGAGCCTCTTCTATGAGATTAAAAAAATTATTAAAGCTTTTAGTGACCACATGGGACTAGAGTGACAGAAACTTGGGAGGCATAGTGTTTCTATGAGTTTACTGAGGATGTTTACTGAGTACCAGATCTGCATGCAATGTTGGAGTACCACACCAAATTTTTTGCAGTCTTGTGGCAATTATTAAGTAAAAAGCCATTAGAAGGAAGGTTCTGCATTTATTTATGCCCCTGAAGACATTTTTGAAAGCTTTAGAGCTGGAAGATGTAGAAGGTTTAGAAAGCTCTGTAGGAAAAAGGAAGATCTTTGGAAGTCTTTTAGGACTGAGAAAACGAGACCCACCAGTCTCATACTCAAAGTCCAAAAGGGTCATGACCCAGGAATAGAGTTATATCAGGTATAGACTGGAACTTAATAAAACTGGAAAACAATACCAGCAATACCAACAGTACCACTTTAGTCTCTACTTGGACTGAAGTGATCACATCTTCAATCATGTAACCAAACAAAAAAATGGGAGAACTCACTCTGGTGGAAGATAACATCATTTGAAGCTCATCAGGTCCTTTTGTAAACAATTTATGGTGAAAAAAACCCCAAATATAAAATAAATAAATGGATAAATATGAACATTAAACTAAAACTACTGAAAGTCAAAAACAAAGAGAAAATCATAAACCAGCTAGAGCTGAAACAGGCATTTCCTTGAAAAAAAAGCAGTAATATTGATAGCTGACTTTTTAACCAAAATAACTGAAGCTAGAAAAAAATGGGCAATAATTTCATCCTACTCTATTTTCGTACATAAATATGTTACGTATATTTTGAATATGTTTTAAACATAATTTAAAATAGAATAAATATATTATGATTGATTTAATAACATATCAGGAGGGTATGCATATATCTACCTTTTTTAGCTTTATTGTTATTGAGGTGTAATTGATATACAAGGAATTGCACACATTTAATGTATATGTCTTAATGAGTTTGGACATATGCATATACCCATGATATCATCACTACAACCAAGGTACTAAACATATTTATCACATCCCATATTCCTTGTGTGTGAGGTGGCTTTTTCCTTTTTTTTTTTTTTTTTTTTGGTCGGAACACTTAACATGAGATTTATCCTCTTTATGTATTTTAAAGTTTACAATATTGTATTGTTAACTATAGGTACTTTGTTGTACAGTAGGTCTCTAGAATTTATTTATCTTGCATAACAGAAACTTTATATCCAATGAAAAACAATTCCCCATTTCTTCCTCCACCCAGGCCCTGGCAGTCATCATTCTAGTCTCTGCTTCTATGAGTTTGACTATTTAAGATATGAGTGGAATATAAGTAGAATTTATAAGATATAAATTCCATTACATGAAATCATGAATTACTTGTCCTTCTGTGACTGGCTTATTTTACTTAGCATAATATCCTCTAGGTTCATCCATGTTGTTGCAAATGGAAAGATTTTCTTCCTTTTCAAGATGGAATAATATTCTGTTGTATGTATATACCACATTACCTTATCCGTTCATCTGTTGATGGACATTTGGTTTGTTTCCATATCTTGCTTATTGTGAACAATTTTGCAGTGAACATGGGGGGACAGATATCTCTTCAAGATCCTTATTTCAATTCTTTTGGATATATACATCAGAATGGGATTGCTGCATCATATAGTAGTTCTATTTTTAATTTTTTGAAAAAACTCCACATGTTTTCCATAGTAGCTGCACCAGTGTACGTTTCCACCAAAAGTGCATAGGGATTCTAATTTTTCTATATTCTCCTCAACACTTACCTTTTTGATTTTTTGATAATACCCATACTAACAGGTAGGAGACAATATCTCATGTGGCCTTCATCTGCATTTCCCGAATGATTAGTGCAGTTGAGCAACTTTTAATACACATGGTGGCCATTTGCATGACTTCTTTGGAGAAATGTCTAATCAAGTCCTTTGCCCATTTTTTTGATTTTTTGCTATTGAGTTGTAGAAGATTCTTATATATATTTGGATATTATCCCCTTACCAGATAGGTGGCTTAGAAATATTTTCTCTCATTCTGGAAATGCCTTTTCACTTTATTATTTCCTTTGCTGTGCAGAAGCTTTTTAGGTTGATTTAGTCCTACTTGTTTATTTTCATTTTTGTTGCCTGTGCTTCTGGTGTCATATAAAAAAAAATAATTTCCAAGATCAATGTCTTTATATTTTCTTTTATGAATTTTACAGTTTCAGGTCTTACATTTAAGTCTTTAATGCATTTGAGTTTATTTTTATGTGCAGTGTGTGGTAAGGGTCAATATCATTCTTTTACATGTGTATATCAAATTTTGCCAACACCATTTGTTGAAGAGATTATCCTTTCCCCACTGTGTGTTCTTGGCACCCTTGTCAAAGATCTTTTGACCATATATACTTGGATTTATTTCTGGACTCTCTTTTGTTCCATTAGTCTATATGTCTTTCATGATACTGGTACAATACTGTTTTAATTAGTGTAACTTTGTAATATATTTTAAAATTAAGAAATGTAATGCCTCTGGATTTGTTTCTTTTTCCCCCCTCAAGATTATTTTGACTATTCAGGGTCTTTTGTGATTCCATATGAATTTTGGGATTGATTTTTATGTTTCTGTAAAAAATGCCATGAGATTTTGATAGGAATTGCAAAGAACATGTAGATCCATTTGGATAGTTTTGACATCTTAATAGTATGGCATGCCTTTGCATTATTTGTGTCTGCTATAATTTCGTTCATGAGTGTTTTATACTTTTTAATATAGAGATCTTTCACCTCCTTGGTTAAGTTATAGCTAAATATTCTATTCTTTTTGATGCTATTACAAATGAGATTGTCCTAATATTCTTTTCAGATACTTATTTAATGTATAGAAACCAACTATTTTTTTATGTTGATTTTGTATCCTCCAACTTTGCTGATATTGTTCTGACAGTTTCTTGTGTATGTGCTAAAGGGAATATCATATGTTGTAGGCAGACAAAAAAAATCTAAACTTGGGAGAATTGAAAATGTAACAGGGCAAGAAGTATACTAGAAAGGATAATGTGGGTAGATATAAATAAATATCTACTGTATCTAAAAATAATTATAGTGTATTATGAAATCTATAATATATATACATAACTAAAATGCATGATGGTCATAATGCAAGTGTTGGGAAGGGTAAATATATTTGAATATTTTAAGGTTCTTACACTATTAAGAGTTGTAAAAATTAAAGATGTATTTTGTATTCTCTGGGATAAAGACTAGCAAAATAGTGCACAAATAAGTGTTAATAGAAGAAAAACTGATAAAATACAAGAACATAGAAAATAATATATAATATATGGTTGGGATAGAAACTGAATACTAAAATAGTATATATAAACTCAACTGTATAAGTAACTGCATTGAATATATATGTACTAAATACTTCAGGTAAAATACTAACATTTTTAGATATTATTAAGAAAAAACCCACAATTATATGCTGTTTGTACAAATCACATCTTAGCCATAAGGTCCCAGAAAGGTTGAAAGTAAAATGATAGAAAAAGAGATATGCCAGCTAAATACTTACTGGAAATACTTGCCTGAAAATTAGGTAGCTTCATTTCTAAATACATATAGGTCACCAGAAGAAATAGCAAAAGACTTTAACATGGTTCTGGGACTAAGGGCATGGGTGGTAAGAGAGCCCTGATTAGTCGTTGTAAGCCTTGTAACACTGATTTTTTTTTTAAATTTGTACTTGTAGTGCTCACTGTGATAAAATACCTTTTGAATATAAATAGAATTCTTAAAAAAGAAAATTAAAAAATTAGGAAAAATACATATAGGATGAAAATAAAATGGAATTATAAAATATTTTAATTAAACAATAATAAATATACAAATACAAGATGTAATTCATACAATGATTAGAGCAAAATTTATAGCCTTATAATCATATCTTAGAAAAGAATACAAGCTGAAAAAAATCAATGATTTAATTTTTCAGCCTAAGAAGCTAGGAAAACAAAACAAATAGAAAATCTAACATAAGGGACACCTGGGTGGCTCAGTCGTTAATTAACGACTATTGAAAAGAACAAAAGAGGATATTATGAATGATTTATGCCAATACACTTGGTTATTTGGACAAAATGGGAAAATTCCTAGAAAATGCAACCTTCCAAACTAACCAAGGAAGATATAAAAAGTCCTGTGTCTGGTATCTATTAAAGAATTGTGGTCAGTTATTTTAAAAACTTTCCCACAAAAAAGGAAAAAGTGCACTTATGATGAGCACTCAGTGTTGTATGGAAGTGTTGAATCACTATACTGTACACTTGACACTAACATTACACAGGATGTTAACTATACTGGAATTTAAATAAAAACATTAAAAAAGAAAAAAGATGGTGTTGGTTAAGTAATGTGAAAGCAAATTTTTTTTTTAAAAGGCTCTTTTTTTTTTAAGATTTTATTTATTTGAGACAGAGAGAATGAGAGAGAGAGAGCACATGAGAGGGGGGAGGGCCAGAGGGAGAAGCAGACTCCCCGCTGAGCAGGGAGCCCGATGTGGGACTCGATCCCGGGACTCCAGGATCATGACCTGAGCCGAAGGCAGTCGCTTAACCAACTGAGCCACCCAGGCGCCCTGAAAGCAAATTTTTAAGAGTGAGGATACTATTTTTTATAAATGCACATAGAAACAAAAAATGAACTTTACTTCAATTTCACGGATGAAGGAATGAAACAATTACATTATTGAATAAATAGGTAACTACAGAATTATAGTGCAGTGTTCTTTGCCATTCTTCCAAAGTTTCAGTTTTCAAAGAAGGTATACAGATGTCTCTAAAAAAATATTTGGCTTTCCGGAGTTCTTAATGATCTCTCTGATGATTTAGGTGTTCCTTGACGATCTCCCTAAGGATTTTAATGATGCTTTACGTGAGTATAACATGGACGTTACAAAGGACTTTGCCTCCTTCCTACTAAATGTTGCCAAATTGGCTGATATGAAACAGGAATATCAACTCCCATTGTCAAAAATAAGTAAGTATATCTTAACTCCACTGTGGAACGATTTAAAGAAAAAATAATCTAAGAATATTTTTCCCAGAGGAAGAGTAGAGCCTGGGAAAGATCAGTCTGCCTTAAAAAAGGAGAATTCCTTCTGCTTTCAAAGAAAGAAACTCTTGGTTTTTAGAAGTCAAAAGGGCAATGGAGAATAAAACTAAATAGAGTCATTTATAAACCATCTTGATTAAAGGTTGCTTTTGGGGCAAGCCTGGCAAGTGCAGGAAGGGCATTTATGGAGTGAAGATAAATGAGAGACCATTCTATCACTCATTTTCTTGAGAGGAAATATGTATAGACTCTTGGAAGATTACCGGGGCCCAAACTCTGGTTCTGCTATTCTTAGAAGTGAGACCTTGGGCAATATTCCTTACTCATGCCTCAATTTTCTCAAAAGATGTATAAAAAAGAGAATAGCATTACAAACCTAGTTTGGGTGAGCTTTAAATAATTCAGTTAATATATGTGAATATCTTAAAACAGTACCTAGCACATAGTAAACACATTAACTTTGCTCTTATTTTTCGTAAGGTATTGGATAGAAATCTTCTAGGGAAAAGTAAACAGGAAAAACTGACTGGGATAAAAGGAAAGGGTTGAGCCATGGGTAGTAATTTCCTAATTTCATTATACCCCAACATCCTCAATTGGAAAAAGTTAAGGAAGCAGAGCCTCTTACTTCCTGGGCCCTATTAAAGTGGGAAACAGCATGAACAAAAGCAAACAGTAACAGTAGAGCATTGTGAGCATCCCAGAGGAGGCAAAATAGGAGTGCCTTCATTACAAATTAGAGCCACCTTTGAATGCACAATCTAGTGCTTTTTAAGAGTAGGAATTGAGGGGGCCCCTGGGTGGCTCAGTCGGTTAAGTGTCTGCCTTTCGCTCAGATCATGATCCCGGAGTCCAGGGATGGCGCCCCATGTTGGGCTCCCTGCTCAGTGGGAGTCTGCTTCTCCCTCTGCCCCTCCCCCTGCTTGTGCTCTCTCTCCCTCTCTCTCAAATAAATAAAATATTAAAAAAAAAGTAGGAATGGAAAAAAATATTTCTTCTTGTATGCCATTTCCAAACCTACTGATAGTGGCCTCTTAGAATACCCTGTCTGGAAGGATTGTGAGGCCAGATCTGAAGTCAGTGGGAAAAGCACCAAGGTAATAACAATAATTCTATGTTAAAAGCATGCAATCTAGATGTAGTCTTTTATTACCTGTTGATCAAGGAACTAAAACATCATACAAAATTTTATAATACTGATAATATTAATAGCTAACATTTATTGAATGTATTCTGTGCCAAGATGTGCTACTCACTTTTTTTTTTTTAAAGATTTTAGTTATTTATTTGTCAGAGAGAGAGAGAGAGTACAAGCAGGGGGAGCTACAGGCAGAGGGAGAAGCAGGCTCCCCGCTGAGTGGGAGCCCGACGTGGGACTTGATCCCAGGACCCTGAGATCATGACCTGAGCAGAAGGCAGATGCTTAACCCACTGAGCCACCCAGGTGTCCCATGCTATGCACTTTTTTTTTTTTAAGATTTTATTTATTTATTTGAGAGAGAGAATGAGAGAGAGCACATGAGAGGGGGGAGGGTCAGAGGGAGAAGCAGACTCCCTGCCGAGCAGGGAGCCCGATGCGGGACTCGATCCCGGGACTCCAGGATCATGACCTGAGCCGAAGGCAGTCACCTAACCAACTGAGCCACCCAGGCGCCCCATGCTATGCACTTTATGTGATATATCTCATCTGGTCTGATATAGGTCCTGGAAATTTGAATGACTTCATTTGTAGCATGGTCTAGAGTCTGTGCATAAAGCGTAACAATTTGGCTGATTTTTAAAAACTAATCTATCCCAACCTATTATGGACAGATTTCACAGGAAAAGAATGTGAGGGCTCTGAACTGGTTTCTCATTTGATGAACTGCAAAGAAGGAAGAGCAGCTATTTCTCCATTTGTTTGTCTCTCCGGAAACTCTGATGGTGATTTGCTTCTACCAAATACTCCGAACCATGTAAGTGGAAATGGGGTTTATAAATAAAAGATCTTTAAGAAAGAATTGGATTTATGCTTCTAGGCTGTTTAGAAAGGATTTCAAATTTCTCAAATTGAAAACAAAATTCCAGGTGTATGAACAGAAATATCCAGGAAATGGTACTCTTGAGGCCAGTATGGTTTCAGTTTTTCAGTGTTGACCTGAGGGACCCTGCTCCATTCTGCTCCACAGAATTCCCAAGTACCACCACTTTTCTTCCATCTTTGTAGTTTGATGCAAGTTTGCTATGGAAAGAGCATACAACTATCTTCAGGCTTTCCTGGTATTGCCATAAATGCTGTAAATCCCATATATGTTCTGGATCACTGATGTCCAAAATGGAGTACAAAGACCTAGACACATTGGGAATATGCTGGATAATTCACTGAATGTTGTAATAAACTTATAGAAATTTAATTTATATTTTAACACAAAGTTTGAGAAAGAAAATAAGTTTTGTTATATTTGATATTATGGTTTGACACTAGAGTTTCAACTCTATTCTAGTCCAAAATCAGACAGTCCTCTATTATATAAAATAGTCCAGTATCACTTAAAAGAGTTTTGAAAAACTAAATATTAGACCCTTGTGCATTTTGAATGGACACATACATTTTTATCACAAATTCAAATAATTTCTGATGATATAATTTCCAGCTTCAGATAAATGTTGATATTTTAAAATAAAGCCATCATATCATTTTTAATGTATAAAATGGAATATGAATACCGAAGCACTTGAATACCCATAATTATGAAGTTAAAACAGTCAAGAATAAAATTTCCAATGATTTAAAATTTGGCACTGTTCTTTTCTCTTGTATTTAGATTATACACTCCCCCACATAATTTGACCTCAATGTAATATATTTTTAAACATGAAGCCACCCTATCTATCACATTTCTTAGCTTAGATAGTATGCAATTTCAATTTAAATAGTATGCAATTTCAATAGTATGCAACAGGTTATTTCCTGCTAATTACAAAACCTTATAATACAAATTTTGAGAAGTAATGACTAAAATAAAATTAATTTTGTATTAGAAATGTATACATTAATGGGATGGATGAAGCTATTTATTTTTAAATTAGTTCATATAACTAAGAATGAATATTTACTTATTTTTAGAATGAGACAGAGTTCCACTTTAAATTTTAATTTGAATGTTGAGAAACTTTATTCAAATAGGTAAGTAGTTCAGAACGGAACAACTTTTCTAACAGTGATACACAATTCTTCTAATTTCTTCTGAACTGTTTGCCCCAAATCACCTACCAGACTATTATCACAAATATATTTTTAATGTTCTCTTAATTAGCAACTTAATTAGATGCACTTTAATTTTGTTGAATTCAAGTAATTGGAAACAACCTAACTTAAAAGAAAAAAATTGTTTTTTTACATAATCTTTAAAGTCATCCACTTTCTTAATAGGAAAGCAGTATGGCTTTTTGTTGCTACTTTGTACATTTTCAAACCCCAGGTAAGTTTGAGGAAGCTTTTTGTTTTATAAAAGGAGAGAAAAGCATTCATGAAAGAAGAAATGAGAACGGATTTTTTTTTTTTTTTTTTTTTACTGATAACGTACATGGCTTAAAAATTACTTATAGATAACTGCTCCAGGTCTTATGTGAAGCTCTCTAAGGCTAGTTCTTTACTCTCATGTGAGTGGTGTCTTACAGAATGTGGAAGAATGTCAAATTCTGGCATAGAAATAATAGAGGACTGAACTTTAGCTTATAAGATCAATAATTTTATGAAGCTTTTTTTCCTGTATTTTATTTCTATAATTGCAATTAATTACTTATGTAAGAAGTTTGTAAGTAATCACATTGAAGACAAGACATATTAATTAAGTATTATAATTTATTTTTCTCTATTTTACAATTAATTCAACTTATGGTTAGTAGGTACCATTAACTTTTGTTTCCTTTCCACATGCAAAATTTTCCATGGGGTTTTCGAGGGACACTGATATAGTTATAATAGGATATAATGTCTGCGTCTTATTGCCACACAGTGACCATCAATTAGAAGATATCTCTAGGTACAGGGCATGACCTAATACAGGCTTTTCATTGTTCCTGCTGGTGTGCTAGAGAGAAGAGGCTGGTTCTATTTCATTCATTTTGTAGCATCCTGCACTGACGAGTATTTCTAAAGTATGCCTTGATGGCAATATGCCCTTTGTCTTACCCAAATCACTTTATACAATTTTACGTTACTAGTGTAAGTTATAACCTCTCAAAACTTATTTTGCTTTTATTATTTGTTACATTTTAATGTAATGCTAAATAAGCATTCATATTATCTTTAAATAACATACAGATAAGCTATAAAGCATAAAACTAAAATGAACACCCATGGACTCAGGACCCTCCTCTATTTTATTCCCTTGTCTCTCCTCTTTCCCCAGGATATCAATTACCCTGAATTTTGTGTTTTTAATTCACCTTTAAAAAACATCATATTCCAAAGTCACTTTTTATATTTGCTGCTTTTGATTTTTATAAAAAGTAAAAGAACACTTACTGTAGTCTCCTGGATGTTGTTTTTTGCTTTTGTGTTGTTTTTTGCTTTTGTTTTGTTTTGCTTTTTGCACTCAATACTCTGCTCCCAAGATTCATTCATGTTGTCACATGAAGCTGTATTTATTTTTACTACTTCATATTATTTCAGAATGTGGATATAAAACAAGCCATTGATCTAGTTTCCTCTTAAACTGTGTTTGTTTTTAGTCTTTACTGTTACAAACAGGGCTGCTACAAATGTCTAGTGCACATGTGCAACAGTTTCCCTTGAATGTAAATCTTCTGGACTTTTGAGGTCAAAACAGTTTTCTGGATCATAACGGAATAAGAATATTCCAAGAACTTATAGTAATAAAAGAGCTTTCCACACTACTACCAAATCATTTGAGAAAGTAGTTGTACCAATTAGTGTGTTAGAGTAGTTCCTATTGACCCTGTATAGTTTTCATAAAATGAGCAGACATCAAAAGCTATTGACTTGTTAACTTCCTATTCTTACTTTCCTTCTCTTTCCCCCTATATCTCTCTCCCTTCCCTTTTTATTCTGGTGATTGGGTTCTTGCAATGGTTAGAGTTGCTCAGTTGAACTCTTCTCTTGAGATGTACAAGGCACAAGCTCTCTGATGCTCTGTTTACAAGGTATCTCCTATACCAATTAGGATAATGAAAAATAATTAAAGTTAACTTTTCTTTCCTAGTGACTCTTGTTATTTTTCTCATGGCTGGACGGTTGAAATTGCCAAGAGTATGCTAAGAGGCAATAATGCTCATAGGTGGTACCAAGTCATCCTCCAGACTTTCTTAGGACAGCACCAACCCAGTGTGTATGAAAGACACCCTCTTCCTTCATCACGAAGAGTGTGCTTCAGAAAAGTTGAATAAAGAAAGGAACCACAAAGCACAATGCAAGAAACCAAAAACTTTCTTTACACATAAATAACGAAAAGAGTTGTGTTTCTTCAGGTCGTTCTACGCACAATTGGTATCAATCACACTCAGGCTCCTGTGCTGTGGTCAGAGATCTTGGATGACCAAGGAAGAAGAATGCCACTTAATGCTTATGCACTTGATTTCTATAAACATGGTTCCTTGACAGGACTAGTCCAGGACAACAGGTATGTTTTATCCATCTTCACCTATCTGTCCCCCTCTAATCTTTCTACTTCTACCTTTCTGTGTCCATGTCTGCATTCCTGTCTGTGTCTCCATCTTTCTCTTTCATTTCTACCTCTACTTCTAGCCCTATTTCTGTATCTACCTATACATCTGTATCTAATGGATGAACCTAATGAATTCTAGGGCAAAGCTTTTTACAATTTTTTTTAAAGAGTTTATTTATTTATTTGACAGAGAGATAGCGAGAGCAGGAACACAAGCAGGGGGAGTGGGAGAGGGAGAAGCAGGTCCCCCATGGAGCAGGGAGCCCGATGCGGGGCTCGATCCCAGGACCCTGGGATCATGACCTGAGCTGAAGGCAGATGCCCAACGACTGAGCCACCCAGGCGCCCCAAAGCTTTTTACAATTTTAAGTGTAGGTGAATCATGCTAAATATACTGGAATTTTTTCCTGCAGATTAATGGTGAGAGAGAATAACAAACTTTGTGTTATTTTTGTTTGTGGTTTACTGGCAAAATCTTGGGACTTAGGCTGACTCACTTGACCTAAAGGTGTACCCTACAGATATATTCACGTACACTCACAGATATGTTTTTATTTATTACCATACTATCTATTCATTATAAGATATTTAAAACTGAAAAACAGTAACATTGCCATACCCACCATTATGAGAGAAGTATATAAAAAGGTATATAACTCACACATCTGAGGACTGAGCATAGGACAATTGTTTTAGCTCTTTGGCAGGGAAATCATTTTCAAAAACAGTAAGGAAGGGTAAACCCTCTTGGATTTACCTGGGAATAGAGAAATTGGCCCAGGCACTGAGCACATAGTTGTGGGAGGGGCATTCTGTCACACTAATCAGTAATTCAGTAGACAATTTACATAAAATTTTGAACAATCTTTATTGAATTAAAGGATTTAAAACTTGGGACACTAGAGAAATGTTGATTTTTTTTTTTTATTTCATAGCTCACTCACGCAAATGTGTTTTATTCTTTTTAAAAATTTTAATTTTAATCACCTTGTGTTCATTATGACAAGTGTGCTCCTTAATCCCCATCACCTATTTCACCCATCCCTCGGCCCCCCTCCCATCTGGTAAACACCTGCTTGTTCTCTATAGGTAAGAGCCCAGTTCTTGGTTCGCCTCTCTCTCTTTCTCTTTGCTTATTTGTTTTGTTCTTAAATTACGCAGATGAGTGAAATCCTTTAGTATTTGTCTTTCTCTGGCTGACTTATTTCACTTAGCATTATACTGTCCTGCTCCATCCATTTCATTGCAAATGGCAAGATTTCATTCTTTTTAATGGCTGAATAATATTCCATCTGTCAATTGATGGACACTTGATAATGGGCTGCTTCTATATCTTGGCTTTTGTAAATAATACTGCTATAACATAAGGGTGCATATATCCCTTTGAATTAGTGTTTTTGTATTCTTTGGATAAATACCCAATAGTGTGATTGATGGATAGTAGGGTAGTTTTAACTTTAACTTTTTGAGGAAACTCTGTACAGTTTTTCATAGTGGCTGATCCAGTCTGCACTCCACCAACACTGCAAGAGGGTTACCCTTTATCCATGTCCTCACCAAAACCTATTGGTTCTTGTGGTTTTTTTTTAATTTTTATTTTAGCCATTCTGACAGGTGTGAGGTGATATCTCATTGTAGTTTTGATTTGCATTTCCCTGATGGCAAGTAATGATGAGCATCTCCTCATGTGTCTGTGGGCCATCTGTATGTCCTCCTTGGAGAAATGTCCATTTGGGTCTTCTGCCATTTTTTAATTGGACTATCTGTATTTGGATGTTGAGTTTTATAAATTCTTTATATATTGTGGATACAATCCTTTATCAGGTATGTCATTTGCAAATATCTTCTTCTATTCCCTAGGTTGTCTTTTAGTTTTGTTGATGGTTTCCTTCACTGCAGAAGGTCCTTTTTTTTTTTTTTTTTAAAGATTTTATTTATTTATTTGACAGAGAAAGACACAGCGAGAGAGGGAACACAAACGGGGAGTGGGAGAGGGAGAAGCAGACTCCCTGCTGAGCAGGGAGCCCGATGCGGGACTCGATCCTGGGACTCCAGGATCATGACCTGAGCCGAAGGCAGTCGCTTAACCAACTGAGCCACCCAGGCGCCCAAGGTCCTTTTTTTTTTTAAGATTTTATTTATTTATTTGACAGAGACACAGCGAGAGAGGGAACACAAGCAGGGGGAGTGGGAGAGGGAGAAGCAGGCTTCCTGCTAAGCAGGGAGCCTGATGCGGGGCTGTATCCCAGGACCCTGGGATCATGACCTGAGCCAAAGGCAGATGCTTAATGATTCAGCCACCCAGGTGCCCCTACCTTTTTTTTTTTAAGTAGGCTCCACGCCCAACATGAAGCTTGAACTCACAACCCTGAGATTAAGAGTCCCACATTCTACCAGCTGAGCCAGCCAGGTGCCCCTGAAGCTACTTATTTCTAGTCCTAATAGTTTGTTTGCTTTTGTTTCCCTTGCCTCAGGGGAGCTATCTAGAAAAAAGTTGCTATATTCAATGTCAAATAAATCATTGCTGTGTTCTCTTCTAGCATTTTTATGGTTTCAGGTCTCACATTTAGGTCTTTAATCCATTTTTAATTTACTTTTATATATGGTGTAAGAAAGTTTTCCAGTTTCACTCTTTTTTTTTTTAAAAGATTTTATTTATTTTGAGAGAGAGTGAGAGTGAGAGAGAGAGAGAGAGAGAAGAGGGGGAGGGGCAAAGGAAGAGGGTGAAGCAGACTCCCCACTGAGCAGGGAACCTGATGTGGGGCTCAATCCCAGGACTCTGGGATCATGACCTGAGCTGAAGGCAGACACTTACCTGACTGAGCCACCCAGGTGCCCCTTCCAGTTTCATTCTTTTGCATGTTGCTGTTCAGTTTTCTCAACATCATTTGTTGAAGAGACTGTCTTTTTTCTATTGGATATTCTTTCCTGCTTTGTCAAAGATTAATTGATCATATAATTGTGGGTTTATTGCTGGGTTTTCTATTCTGTTCTATTGACCTATGTATTTATTTTATGTCAGTACCATACTGTCTTGATCATTATAGCTTTGTAATATAACTTGAAGTCTGGAACTGTGATGCCTCCAGCTTCGCTTTTCTTTTTCAAGGTTGCTTTGGCTATTCGGGGTCTCTTGTGGTTCCATACAAATTTTCGTATTGTTGTAGTTCTGTTAAAAATGCTGGTGGTATTTTGATAGGGATTGCATTGAATCTGTAGATTGCTTTGTGTAGTATAAACATTTTAACAATATTTGTTCTTCTAATCTATGAGCATGGAATGTCTCTCCATTTCTTTGTGTCATCTTTCATTTCTTTCATCAGCATTTTATAGTTTTCAGGTTACAGGTCTTTCACCTCTTTGTTTAGGTTTATTCCTAGGTATCTTTTGTTTTTGGTGCAATTGTAAATGGGATTGATTCCTTAATTTCTCTTTCTGCTGCTTCATTATTGGTGTATAGAAATGCAGCAGATTTCTGTACATTGATTTTGTATCCTGTGACTGTACTGAATTCATTTATCAGTTCTAGCAGATTTTTAGTGGAGTCTTTCTGGTTTTCTCTATATAGTATCATATCATCTGTAAAGAGTGAGTTTTACCTCTTCCTTACCAATTTAGATGCCTTTTATTTGTTTTGTTGTCTGATTGCTGAGGCTAGGACTTCCAGTACTATGTTGAAGAAGAGTGGTGAGAATGGACATCCTTATCTTGTTCCTGATGTTAGGGGAAAGCTCTCGGTTTGTCCCCACTGAGGATGATACTAGCTGTGGGTTTTTCATGTATGGCCTTTATTATGTTGAGGTTTGTTCCCTCTAAACCTGCTTTGTTGAGGGTTTTTGTCATGAATGGATGTTGTACTTTATCAAATGCCTTTTTCTGCATTTATTAAAATGATCATATGGTTCTTACCCTTTCTTTTATTTATGTGATGTATCATGTTGGTTGCTTTGTGAATATTGAACCACCCTTGCAACTCAGGAATAAATCCCACTTGATCATGGTAAATGATTTTTTTTTAATGTCTTGTTGGATGTGGTTTGCTCATATTTTGTTGAAGATATTTGCATCAATGTTCGTCAGAGATATTGGCCTGTAGTTCTCTTTTTTTGTGGTGTCTTTATCTAGTTTTGGTATTAGGGTAATGCTTGCCTCAGAATGAATTTGGAAGTTTTCCTTCCTCTTCTATGTTTTGGAATAGTTTGAGAAGAATAGGAATTAACTCTTTTGTAAATGTTTGGTACAATTTACCTGTGAAGCCATCTGGTCTTGGACTTTTGTTTGTGGGGAGTTTTTTGATTACTAATTCAATTTCTTTACTGGTGTTCAGTCTGTTCAAATTTTCTATTTCTTCCTGTTTAAGTTTTGGTAGGTTTCATGTTTCTAGGAATTTAATCATTTCTTCCAGGTTTAATTTGTTGGCATATAGTTTTTCATAATATTCTCTTATAATTGTTTGTATTTCTGTTGGTGTTGATAGCTATTTCTCCCTCTCATTTATGATTAGAGGTTTATCAGTTTTATTGATTTTTTCAAAGATCCACCTTCTGGTTACATTAATCTAGCCTATTGTTTGTTTGTTTTAGTTTCTGTATCATTTATTTCTGCTCTAATCTTCATTATTTCCTTCCTTCTGCTGGTTTTAGGTTTTGTTTGTTCTTTTTCTAACATTTTTGGGTGTAAGGTTAGGTTTTTTATTTGAGAGTTGTCTTACTTATTGAGGTGGGACTGTATTGCTATAAACGTCCCTCTTAGAACCACTTTTGCTGCATCCCAAAGGTTTTGGACCCTTGTGTTTTCATTTTCATTTGTTTCCATGTATCTTTTTTATTTATTCTTTGATTTCCTAGGTGACCCATTCATTGTGTTGTACCATGTTATTTAACTTTCATGTATTTGTGGTTCTTCCGGATTTTTTCTTGTGATTGACTTCTAGTTTCTTAGGGTTGTGGTTAGAAAGGATATATGGTATGATTTTGATCCTTTTGAATTTTTGAGGCTTGTTTTGTGGCCTAACATGTGATCTATTCTGGAGAGTGTTTCATCTGCACTTGAAAAGAATGTGTTTTCTGCTGTTTTAAGGTGGAATGTTCTGAATATATCTGTTAAGTTCATCTGGTCCAGTGTGTCATTCAAAGCCACTGTTTCCTTGTTGATTTTCTGTTTAGATGATCTGTCCATTGATGTAAGTGGGATGTTAAAGTCCCCTACTATTATTGTGTTATTATCAGTTAGTTCCTTTATGATTGTTATTAACTGCTTTATGTATTTAGGTGCTCCCATGTTGGGTGCATAAATATTTACAATTGTTATATCTTCTTGTTGGATTATCCTCTTTATGATTACATAGTGCCCTTCTCTGTCTCTTGTTACAGTCTGCTTTAAAGTTTAGTTTGTCCGATATAAGTATTGCTAGTCTGGCTTTCTTTTGACAACCATTCCTTTTTCTCTTTTGTTCAGCTTGACTACTTTCTGTTACTGTGTTTTCTAGGTCATTAATTTGTTCCTCTGCTTTTCCGTCCTGCTGTTCATTCCATCAAGCATGTTTGTCACTTCATTTATTGAGCCCTTATTTCTGGTATGTTATTCCTTATCTCTGTATTAAGGTTCTCACTCATGTCTTCCATTCTTAAGTCCAGTGAATATCTTTATGATCATTACTTTAAATTCTCTTTTTCACATAGATCTCTGGCCATGGCCTTAACCTGTTATTTCATTTGGGACAAATTCCTCTGTCTTCTCATTTTGTCTGTCTCTGTGTCAGCTACCATGTGTTAGGAAAGTCAGCTACTTCTGTTTTTGAGGGTAATGGCCTTATGTAGAACTTCTGTGTCAGGAGATGCAGTGTAGGCAGGGGTTTGGGCTGGTCTTCTGGGGAAAGGGGCCCACAGTGCTGGGACTGAGCCAAGCATGACTTGGGAGGGTGGATCCACCAGAGCATGGCAGGTACAGAGCTTGGCAGAAGCAAGTTAGGTAGTGAGTGTTGGCATGCTACTGGTTCCTACAGGTAGCCCTGTGCTTATTCCAAGGGGTGGGGGAAGGAAGTGGTGCTGATCAGTTTCTTTTTTCACAGAGGGGTCTCTTGTGAACACTGCCTCTATGGGACATGCTCTGAGAAGAGCAAATAACCTCCCCACTGTATGCCACAAGCACTCTTCAATTGCTGTTTCCACACTCTACATCCAGGGATTGTTTGCCCTGCCTTTTCTCCAAAAGCAGCCCCAATACCCCTGGGCTATATCTGAGCCAAACCCACTGACCTTTAAAATTCTAGGCTTTAAGCCTCATTGGTTGCAAGAACTCATGATATTCAGCCCCTCTGATTTTCCAAGCCGGTTGCTATGGAGAATCATCTTCCCTTTATGCTCCACTCTTGCCCTGCTCCACCTCCATGGCTGCCACCCCACTGCAATGGGCATGATCCAGGTTCTCTCCCAAACCACATCTCCGCACTTCCTACCTTCTTCAATGTAATTGCTTTTCTACCTTCAGTTGTGGAGTTTGTTCTGTCAGTCTTCAGGTTGATTTCTGGGGTATTTAGGATGTTTTGATAGTTATCTAGTTGTGTTCATGGGATGAAGCAAGCCTAGGGTCTTTCTACTCCACCATCATTTTCCCTCTTGGATGTATTCCTGATCATTTTTTAAAATATGACTCATTATTGTGAATTAAGTTGTGACATTAGTAAATAATCCATTTGATTCTTCCTCTTTGATTCTCCAGCTCCCATTCACTCTCCTGAGCTTAATTTTCCTATTTTGTTTTTCTCCTGAGATGGTCAGTCTTCTGTGTGTATTGATTATGTGTGGTTGTGATAATTGTGACTTTTGAATTCATAATCATTATTCCTCTTGATTGAATCATCATCTAGGATTTGTGGTGAAAGGTTTTAGTAAATATGTCTTGACAGACAAAAGTAATTTATTATTGACAAGTCCAGCATTTCAGTATGAAGTAAGTTCTTTAATGTTTTTATACTATTAATTTTCAAAATGATATTTTGTTTAGGATAAATGAAGGAACTGCTTATTACTTGTTGAAAGATTTTGCACTCACCATTAGATCTATCAGGTATGTTATATATTTTAAGTATTGATTTGAGATTTTCCAAAAATTCAAGGGTAATTTGAAAAATGTTGACCTCATACTTAAAAATGCCATTGAGCTTCTTAGGTGTCACACATTTTAACTCCCCACTTTGCAGAGCTTCTCTTCAACACCCTGTTGCACTGGTTCTATAATAGAATTAATCCCAAAGCCCATTTGACATAATGTTTTATTCAGACCAGAGCCTCAGCCTCAGGCACTGCATAATAACAGGATAATATTCCAAAGCCTCAAGAATTCCTAAATCCTAGTATTCTCAGTTTTCACAACCAGTGTTTGTCAGATACGTGATACTTCAGAAGGCCCCTTAGGGCTCCATCAGGTTTATATCAACTTACATAATCTGGATTCTCTTGCTTTATATAATGTTTTTTTTTCCCAGGGTTTATCTGACTCTGTTCTCTCATATTGGCTTCCTGTTTTCATCTTTAGCAGAATTCAGTGGGGACCCAAACAACTCTAAACTTTATATAGATAAACCCATCCTAAGGCTTTATTATATGGTCCATCCTTAGGCACATCTAGTGTTGCCTGGTTAAATTCCAGTCTGCATGCCCTTCAATACTTTATGGGTTTTCCCTTTTCTAACACTTACTTTAAAAATTATATATCTTCACATACATGCATACAATTGCCATGAATCTCTTCATGAATTTCTTGCTAATCAGGTCATTGATTTTTAATTTTTTGATTTGAGATTAATCAGACCTGTTTGGATGTTTTACACAGAGAATGAAACTATGGGGATGCTAGAACAGAGGGAACTGCTCTATATAGTTTCTTGAGTATCTTTAGATAGTGTATTTCTTGAGTGGCTCATAATTATTCAAGAGTATACCAGGAAACCCCAGAGACTTTGGAGCCATCTCAAAATCTGATCCTAGAAATATCATTCATTAATCTGAAAAGTATTGAAATATTACTGGTTTGAGACATACTTCTAAGCAGTTGAGATATAGAGAATCAGTAAATCTATCCTTGCTTTAAACACAATCTCACAGTGTAGTGTGAGGAAACTGACTTGTAGCTATTACAAAGGCAGTAAGTGCTAGGATGACAGATAATGGGGCAGCCTTGGATTTAGAGAAGGATTTTCAGTATATGTGCTGCCAAAGTGAGCACTAGAGAAGGATTTTCAAATGAAGTAATTTTATCACTAAATCTTAAAGGATCTTAAGGGATGGGGCAGAGGAAACAGTGTTTTCAAAGTACAGAAATGAGAAAGGGTCTGGTATGTCAGGGATAGGCTTCAATCTCACTCTAGTGGCATGGGGAATATGGGAGTTGTGATAGGGATGGGGGAAGATACTGAGTTGCTTAAAGCAGCTTTACAGCAATTTGGATACGTATTGGAAAGAGTCTTAATTCTCATATTATGGAGGTTAGGCTTAGTGTTCTGAATAATGTGTAGACAGTGTATAGGTATGAGTATGATATGGGTCTGTGGTTTATATGTGTGACAGACATGTGTATGGTTTATATATGTGACAGAGACTCAAAGGTTATAAGAGCCATGCAGGTGAGAGTGAGTGTGAGTCTGAAATAGAAGTAATGGTGGAAAAGAGTGGTTAAAGAAATAGTTATGGGATAGAATTCAGAGAAATTGTCAATAAAGTTCATGTGGTTGGTGATGATAATGAAGTTTCTATTTTAGTTAATGATACATTAGAAGTGAGGATGAAGTTTGAGGACTAAGAACCAAAAATAGTGAGTTAGAATTTATACATGTCACATAATATCTGTGGGAAATAATTCAAGAGGAAAGGGTCAGTGTCATAATTATAGGTCTATGACTAGGAGTATATTCAGTGTTATAGATACAGATCTAGTCATTCTTTGTGGTAGGTCAATGAAGACACTAGGAAAAATTCTGGAACTCTAGTGCAACCAAGGTAGATAAGGAATTACAAAAGGCTGATAAAATGTCAGATCCTGATTGTGGTCAGTACTTTATCAACCCAGCCGCACTGTTCATTATTGAATTTCCTCTCTCCTTTCTTTTCACTTGCATATTCATTCTTGTTGCTGCTGTAACAAATTACCACAAACTTAGTGGTTTAAACCAACACAAATTTATTATCTTACAGTTCTGGAAGCCTGAAGTCCCAAACAGGTCTAACTGGGTTAAAATCAAGATGTTGGCAAAGCTCATTTCTTTCTGGAGACTTTAGGACAATCTGCTTTATTCTCTTGTCCAGCTTCTAGATGTTGCTGGCATTATTTTGATTATCATCCCCCTTCATCTTTAAGGCCAGCAATGGTGGGGAAAGTCTTATATTGCATTACTCTGAGATGAACTCTCTCCTGCCTCCTCTCTCACAAAAGTCTTTGAGACTATATTGGGTCCACCCAGATAATCCAGGATAATTTTTCTATCACAAAGTCAGCTGATCAGCAACTTCAATTCCATCTGCAACCTTAATTCTCTTTGCTATATAAACTAACATAGTCCTAGATTTCTGGTGATTAGAACACAAAGGCCACTATTCTGTTTCTTACACCCTGTTTTTAAAAATTTTCTCACATATCTAGTTAAAGGAAGCAATATTTTGCTCTTCATAGAGGTACTTGCTTGTGGATTTCAGTATATACTGGACACGATAGCCAAAAAAACACAAAATAGCCTCCAAAGAGATGTGTGGCAAGAAGGAAGGGACTTTGTGTTGCTGCTATTGAAGGGAGAAGGGATAAAGTTACATGGAATTTGGTGGCCTTTAAAATCCTCTTGGCAATTGACGTGAAGAGGAGCTGCATGGGAATTTTTTTGTTATCTTTATTTTGTTTTGTTTTTTTTATACACTCTTTTTAAGATAAATATATTTCTTATCAGTATTCTTCATATTTTGCTAACATTTCATCATTTCATCATTTAGTGGAATTTACTTAGTTCCTCCTTCCTGGGGAAAGTCCTTATAATGCTGACTCTCACTAAAATGTGTGCTCTGTGTGTGTGTGTGTGTATTTCCATTTACAGTGTTTCCTTGCGTGAACTATGTGAAAATGAAGACGACAACGTGGTCTTAGCATTTGAACAATTGAGTAACACCTTTTTTGAAAAACTTAATGGAGTTTAAAAATAAAGATTATCCAGACCACTTAAAATGTTGCCATGGGCATTTTTAAAGTCATATTTTATGATCCTCATACTTTTTGTCAGAAATACATATATGATGAAGTGGAAAGAGCAAACACTTTGGAGTCAGAATTGTGATCAATTGTGATCCATGTAACTTCTATGTTCTCTCATGAGTACTCTTGGACAAGTTATTTAATATCTTTGGAATCTTAGCTTCTGTATATAGTTGAATCATAATGCCTATGTTTCAGTTAGTTTGTGGACTGATTGAGAAAATGTAAAGATTTTGTATGTGACTGAAGAACAATTTTTACTCTGTGAAGCCTAAACAAATATTACATTCTCAGCATTTTTCTTCTGGATGTTATAATTTATAAAGCTCTATCAAGGCTATAATAAACTATTACAGTACCCTGAAGTTTAGAGAAATATTTTCTCTAATTAACTTAAATGTGATTATATGACTTAGATAAATGGTTTTTTAAAATGACAACTTCTAGTAAACTTGAATTATTTTTTAAAAAATATAAATGAGAGTTTTGGCATAAATCCTGTGATGCTTTAAGATAAAATATAGCTGGTGATTTGACTTGATTTTAATTGTATATAAATGATTGAAAAAACGCAAAGAAATAAAATGGGTTTAACCAATTTTCCATTGGTCTCTTTGTGTAAAGTCTATATCTTTCAATCCATTTACACATACATATGCATTTTATATATAATAAATAGTTTATGTCTAATCACTCTCCCTCTCTAGTTTAAGTCTCAGATCACAGTTTTGGAATCCATTTTAGACCCTAATCTTGAACAGAACATTTTATCCTCAGAGCAAAAGGACTGCTCTCTCCTTCTATCCAGGTTGCCTTACTGAAGATGATCTTTTGTATGACATTATTTATACATATATTACATTGGCTTAGAAAAACACCCATGGTTCTTGGGTGCCTGGGTGGCTCAGTCATTAAGCGTCTGCCTTCGACTCAGGTCATGATCCCAGAATCCTGGGATCGAGCCCCGCATCAGGCTCCCAGCTCCGAGGGAAGCCTGCTTCTCCCTCTCCCACTGCCCCTGCTGGTGTTTCCTCTCTCGCTGTCTCTCTCTCTCTGTGAAATAAATAAATAAAATCTTTAAAACAAACAAACAAACAAAACACTCATGGTTCAATTTGTCTGGAGATAAAAGAATATTGTTACCTGGAACTGACCCATTATTGCATGTGCCATGTTAGGGGACTCTAGTTTCTTCAGACTAAATCCATTTATATTATTTTAAAATATGCACTGCAACAATTTCTGGACACCAAAATACTTAGAAACCAAAGTGGTTTCTGCTGACCTCTTAATCTCTACTCAAAACATTGATACACAATATTATAAATTGTCAGGTTGGTTTTCACCTCTTACTTGTCTCATGGAGACATGAAAATTTTTTTTTCCGTGTGACTGAGCCAATCTGGTTTCCTAATTTTTAGAGGTAGAATAAGATTATTTCCTATAATCTGGTATTCTATTAAAATAGGGAGTTATACCTAACCTCTTTGAGGTGGGTCTAATGGGCAGCTTCCTTTGCTTCCTTTTTGACTTTTAGCAACGACTTAAAAAAAATAATTTGAAGGGGGGAAAGTCGGAGGGGGAGATGAACCATGAGAGACTATGGACTCTGAGAAACAAACTGAAGGGTTCTAGAGGGGAGGGGAGAGGGAGGGATGGGTTAGCCTGGTGATGGGTATTAAAGAGGTCACATATTGAATGGAGTACTGGGTGTTATATGCAAACAATGAATCATGGAACACTACATCAAAAACTAATGATGTAATGTATGGTGATTAACATAACAATTAAAACCTCTTCAATTTGTAAGAAAAAAAGTAATTTGGAATAGCTTATGCAAAGAGAGTTTATATAGAAACTCTGAAAGCATTTTATGTTCCATTTGTTGTAATAATGTGAAATTTTTCTTTCTGAGAAATGTACAGAGACCCTGGTGAGATTTACTGGAGAATCATTATTACCACCATAATTTATTCCTATCTTTTTCCTACGAGAGGAGAAAATCATATTGGCACTAGGCCTATAAATGGTCTTCTGGAAGAGCCATTTATTAAAAATTTGTATTTTGGGAAAATTATAGATGCAAATGCTGGCATAAGAAATAATATACTGTGCTTGCTTCAGCACTGCATATACTAAAATTGGAATGATACAGAGAAGGTTAACATTGCCCCTGTATAAGGAGGACATGCAAATTTGTGAATGTTCCATATTTAAAAAAGAAAAGAGAAATAATATACTCATGCATATATGGTTAATTAATATATGACAAAGGAGCCAAGAATATACAATGGTGAAGGGATCATCTCTTCAATAAATGGTGTTGGGAAAAATGGACAGTCATATGAAAAAGAATGAAACTGGATCACTCTTACACCATACCCAAAAATTAATTCAAAATAGATTAAAGACATGAACATAAGACCTGAATCCATAAAAATCCTTGAAGAAAACTAGGTAAGTTCCCTGACATCGATGTTGGCAATGATATTTTGGATTTGACACCAAAAGCAAAGGCAACAAAAGCAAAAGAAACAGGGTGGACTACATCAAACTAAAAAGCTTCTGCACAGCAAAGGAGACCATCAACAAAATAAAAAAGCAAAACGCCAAATGGGGAAAAATATTTGCAAATGATAGATCAGATAAGGGGTTAATATCCAAAATATATAAAGAATTCATACAAGTCAACACCAAAAAAAAAAAAAAAAAAAACCCCACAAATAACCCAATTAAAATGGACAGAGGACCTGAATAGACATTTATTCAAAGAACACATACAAATGGTCAACAGACACAAGAAAACGTGCTCACTAATCATCAGGGAAATGCAAACAACACCACAATGAGGTATCACTTCACATCTCTTAGAAGAATGACTATTCAAGTGTGGGCAGAGACGTGGAGAAAAAAAGAAACCCTTGAGCCCTATTTTGGGAAGCATGCAGCCACTATGGAAAATAGTATGGGAGTCCATCAGAAAATAAAATATAGAACTACCATATGATCCATCAATCCCACTTCTGAATATTTATCTGAAGGAAATGAAAACACTAACTCAAAAAGATATATGCACCCCCATATTCATCGAAGCATTGTTTACAATAACCAAGACATGGGATAAACCTGTGTCTATTGATGGCTGAATGGATAAATAAAATAGGATATATATATATGAATATTATTTAGCTATAAAAAGGAATGAGATCTTGTCATTGGTCACAACATGAATGGAACTTGAGGGTATTATGCTAAGTCAAATCAGACAGAGAAAGACAAAGATCATATGATCTCACTTATATATGGAATCTATAAAATAAAACAAAACAAAAATTGAACTCATAGCAGAAAAGAGATTGGTGGTTGCCAGAGGACGGGAGGTGGGGGTGGGCAAAATGGGTAAAAGGGGTAAAAAGGAGCAAACTTTCACTTGTAGAATAAGTAAGTCATAGGATGTAATGTAAAACGTGGTGATTATAGTTAATAATGCTGTATTGTATATTTGAAAGTTGCTAAGAGAGTAAGTCTTAAGAGTTTTTATCACAAGAAAAAAATTTGTAATTATGTGTGGTGATGGATGTTAACTAGACTGTTTGTGGTGATCATTTCACAAAATATACAAATATCAAAACATTATGTTATACACCTAAAACTAATATGATATTATATCAATTATTCTCAACAAAAAAAGAAATAATACAGAGACATCCTATACAGCCTTTACACAGTTTCCCAAATGGTAATATTTTGCATAATTATTGTATAGTACAATATCAGAATCAGGAAATTGGTATAAATATAAACCATTATTCAGATTTCATCAATTTTACATGCTCATTTGTGTATATTTTATTGCATGTGTAGTTTTGTGTTTTCACCATTACAGTCAAGATACAGAACAGTTCCATTACCACAAAGAACCTTCTCCTTTTATTATTACAACCACTTCCCTCTCACTCCCTCCTGCTTCTCCCTTTCTGAGTCCCATCTGATTCCACACCCCTTCCCCCAACTTTAACCTCCACCAACATCTAGATGTTCTCTATTTCTATAATTTTGTTATTTCAAGACCTATATAAATGGAGTCATACAGTACGTAACCTTTTGAGATTCTCTTTTTTCACTCAGCATAATTCCCTTGAGATTAATCCAGGTTGTTACATGTATCAGTAGTGTGTCCCTTTTTATTGCTGAATAGTATTCCATAGTAGTATGGTTGTACCACAGTTTGTTTAAACATTCAACCCACTGAAGGACATTTGGGTTGTTTCCAGCTTTTGGCTATTACAAGTAAAGCTGCTATTAATATTTATGTTTCTATTGTTTCTTATTCTGTTTCTCTTTTCTTGCCTTCCTGTGAATTACCTAAAATTTTTTGGATTCCATCTTGATTTATTTATAGTGTTTCTATATCACTTTGTATAGTTTTTTTAGTGGTTGCAATATACCTGTATGACTTATCATAGTCTACTGGCATCGAATTTTACTACCTTACTTTTACTTAAATCCCTTTACTCTCCCTCCTTTTTGAATATAATTATCTTAATATTTCTCTACATACATTGAACATCACATCAGAACTTCACAATTTTTATTTTAATCATCAAATATAATTTAAGAAGTTCATGAGAAGAATATTATATTTAATCCTATTTTTACCCATTCTCATTTTCTTTTTTCTTTCTTGAAGGTGCAAGCTTTCTTTTGTAATCCTTCCCCTCTGTTTAAAGAACTTCTTTTACCTATTCTGGAAGGATAGGTTCGCTAGTGAAAATTATCTCCATTTTCTTTCAGTGGACAGTTTTTGTTTTCTCTTCATTTCTAAAAAAATATTTCCAATGGCTATAGAATTTATGATTGGCAGGTTTTTAAAAATTTCAGTTCTTGAAAAGTGTGCCACTTCTGGCCTTCATGGTTTCAGATGAGAAACCCAATGTTAATTGAATTAGTATTCTGCTATTGGTTGTGTGTTGTTTTTCTGTCTACTTTGAAGATCTTTTCTTTGTCTTTAGTTTCCAGAAATTTAATTATAATGTTTGCTTTGCATGTATTTTTTTTTTTAATTTGGGGTCCACTTACCTTTTTCATTCTATAAGTGTAGTTTTTTTTCTAAATTTGGGAAGTTTTCAGCCATTATTTCTTTGAGTATATATTCAGCCCCACTCAGTTTTCCTCTCCTCTGAGACTCCAACTATATGAATGCTGGCTTTTTTGTTTGCCTCACACGTCTCTAGAACTCTGTTATTTCTTTTTCAGTCTACTTTCTGTTACTTAGATTGGCAAATTCTATTGATTTATTGTAAAGTTCACTGATTCCATCATATGTTATCTCCACTCTACCATTGACCTAATCCAGCAATTTAAAAAATTTCTGTTATTGTATTTTTCCATTCTATAATCCCCATTTCATATTTTTGTAACTTCTATGTCTTTGCTGGGATTTTCTATCAAGAGAATGTGCATTTGTGGGACACCTGGTGGTGCAGTTGGTTAAGCATTTGACTTTTGGTTTTGGCTCAGGTTGGGATCTCAGGGTTCTGAGATCAGCCCCCTGTCAGGATCCACACTCAGCTCAGAGTCTGCTTGAGATTCTCTCTCCCTCTCCCTCTACTGCTCCCACTTGTGCTCTCTCTCTAAAATAAAGAAATAAATCTTAAAAAAGAAGAGAATGTGTATTTGCTTGTTGAAATATTTTAATGACAGATACTTTAAAATCCTTATAATTTAATTTTGACATCAGCTTGATCTTGGTATCAGCATCAGTGTCTTCTAATCCAAGTTTTTTAAAAAAATTATTTTTTAAAATTAATTTATTAATTTTATTATATGTTATGTAGTCACTATACATTACCATAAATTACATCATTAGTTTTTGATGTAGTATTCCATGATTCATTGTTTGCATATAATACCCAGTGCTCCATGCATTACGTGCCCTCCTTAATACCTATCACTGGGCTAACACATCCCCCCACTCCAAAACCCTGTTTGTTTCTCAGAGTCCATAGTCTCTCATGGTTTGACTCCCCCTCTGATTCACCCCCTTCATTTTCCCCTCCTACTATCTTCTTCTTCTTCTTGTTTTTTTAAACATATAATGTGTTATTTGCTTCAGAGGTACAGGTCTGTGATTCATCAGTCTTACACAATTCACAGAGCTGAACATAGCACATACCCTCCCCAATGTCCATCGCCCAGCCTCCCACCACTCCAGCGACCCTCAGTTTGTTTCCTGAGATTAAGAGCCTCTTATGGTTTGTAGCCCTCACTGGTTTCATTTTTTCCTCCCTTCCCCTATGATCCTCTGTCTTGTCTCTTAAATTTCTCATATCAGGGAGATCATATGATACTTGTCTTTCCTGATGGACTTATTTCGCTTAGCATAATACCTTCTAGTTCCATCTATGTCATTGCAAATGGCAGTATTTAGTTTGTTTTTTTTGATGGCTACATAATATTCCATTGTATATATACTCCACATCTTCTTTATCCATTCATCTGTCGATGGACATCTTGGCTCTTTCCATAGTTTGGCTATTGTGGACATTGCTGCTATAAAATTGGGGTGCACGTACCCCTTTGGATCCCTACATTTGTATCTTTGGGGTAAATGCCCAGTAGTTCAATTGCTGGGTCATAGGGTAGCTCTATTTTCAACTGTTTGAGGAACCTCCATACTGTTTTCCAGAGTGGCTGCACCAGCTTGCCTTCTCACCAACAGTGTAGGAGGGTTCCCCTTTCTCCACATGCTTGCCAATATCTGTTGTTTCCTGACTTGTTATTTTTAGCCATTCTGACTGGTGTGAGGTGATATCTCATTGAGGTTTTGATTTGGATTTCCCTGATGCTGAGTGATGTTGAACAATTTTTCATATGTCTGTTGGCAATTTGGATTTCTTCTTTGCAGAATGTCTGTTCATGTCTTCTGCCCAATTCTTGATTGGATTATTTGTTCTTTGGATGTTGAGTTTGGTAAGTTCTTTATAGATTTTGGGTACTAGCCCTTTATCTGATATGTCATTTGCAAATATCTTCTCCCATTCTGTCGGTTGTCTTTTGGTTTTGTTGACTGTTTCTTTTGCTGTGCAAAAGCTTTTTATCTTGATGAGGTACCAATAGTTCATTTTTGTCCTTGTTTCCCTTGCCTTTGGTAAAATGTCTAGGAAGAATTTGCTGCAGCTGAAGTCAAAGAGGTTGCTGCCTGTGTTCTCCTTTAGGATTTTGATGGACTCCTGTCTCACACTGAGGTCTTTCAACCATTTGGAGTCTATTTTTGTGTGTGGTGTAAGGAAATGGTCCAGTTTCATTCTTCTGCATGTGGCTGTCCAATTTTGCCAACACCATTTGTTGAAGAGACTGTCTTTTTTCCATTGGACATTCTTTCCTGCTTTGTCAAAGATGAGTTGACCATAGAATTGAGGGTCCATTTCTGGGCTCTCTATTCTGTTCCATTGATCTATGTGTCTGTTTTTGTGCCAGTACCATACTGTCTTGATGATTACAACTTTGTAATACAGCTTGAAGTCCGGAATTGTGATGCCTCCAGCTTTGCTTTTCTTTTTCAACCTTCCTCAGGCTATTCAGGTCTTTTCTGGTTCCATACAAATTTTAGGATTATTTGTTCCATTTCTTTGAAAAACTGGATGGTATTTGGATAAGGATTGCATTGAATGTGTAGATTTCTCTAGGTAGCATAGACATCCTCATGATATTTGTTTTTCCAATCCATGAGCATGGAATGTTTTTTTCCATTTCTTTGTGTCTTCCTCCATTTCTTTCATGAGTATTTTATAGTTTTCTGTGTACAGATCCTTTGCCTCTTTGGTTAGATTTATTCCTAGGTATCTTATGGTTTGGGGTGCAATTGTAAATGGAATCGACTCCTTAATTTCTCTTTCTTCTGACTTGTTGATGTATAGAAATGCCACTGATTTCTGTGCATTGATTTTATATCCTGCCACTTTACTGAATTCCTGTCTGAGTTCTAGCAGTTTTGGGTGGAGTCTTTGGGGTTTTCCACATAAAGTATCATATCATCTGCAAAGAGTGAGAGTTTGACTTCTTTGCCGATTTGGATGCCTTTGATTTCTTTTTGTTGTCTGATTGCTGTGGCTAGGACTTCTAGTACTATGTTGAATAGCAGTGGTGATAGTGAACATCCCTGCCGTGTTCCTGACCTTAGGGGGAAAGCTCTCAGTTTTTCCCATTGAGAATCATATTTGCTGTGGGTTTTTCATACATGGCTTTTGTGAAATTGAGGTGTACACCCTCTATCCCTATACTCTGTAGAGTTTTAATCAAGAAAGGATGCTGTACTTTGTCAAATGCTTTTTCTGCATCTATGAGAGGGTCATATGGTTCTTCCTCTTTCTTTTATTTATGTGTAGTGTGTCACATTGTTTGATTTGTGGATGTTGAACCAATGTTGCAGCCCAGGAATAAACCCAGTTGGTCATGGTGAATAATCCTTTTAATGTACTGTTGGATCCTGTTGGCTAGTATTTTGGTGAGAATTTTTGCATCCATGTTCATCAAGGATATTGGTCTTTAATTCTCCTTTTTGATGGGGTCTTTGTCTGGTTTTGGGATCAAGGTAATGCTGGCCTCATAAAATGAGTTTGGAAGTTTTTCTTCCATTTCTATTTTTTTGGAACAGTTTCAGAAGAATAGGTATTAATTTTTCTTTAAATGTTTGGTAGAATTCGCCTGGGAAGCCATCTGGCCCTGGGCTCTTGTTTGTTGGGAGATTTTTGTTACTGCTTCAATTTCCTTAGTGGTTATAGGTCTGTTCAGGTTTTCTCTTTTTTTCTGGTTCAGTTTTGGTAGTTTATACATCTCTAGGAATGCATCCAATTCTTCCAGATTGTCTAATTTGCTGGCATGTAGTTGCTCATAATATGTTCTTATAATTGTTCGTATTTCTTTGGCGTTGGTTGTGATCTCTCCTTTCATTCATGATTTTATTTATTTGGGTCCTTTCTCTTTTCTTTTTGATAAGTCTGGCCAGGCGTTTATCAATCTTATTAATTCTTTCAAAGAACCAGCTCCTAGTTTCGTTGATCTGTTCTACTGTTCTTTTAGTTTCTATTTCATTGATTTCTGCTCTGATCTTTATCATTTCTCTTCTCCTGCTGGGTTTAGGCTTTATTTGCTGTTCTTTCTCCAGCTCCTTTAGGTGTAGGGTTAGGTTGTGTATTTGAGACCTTTCTTGTTTCTTGAGAAAGCCTTGTATTGCTATATAGTTAGGACTGACTCTGCTGCATCCCAAAGATTTTGAACAGTTGTGTTTTCATTTTCAGTTGTTTCCATGAATTTTTAAAATTCTTCTTTAATTTCCATGTTGACCCATTTATTCTTTAGTAGGATGCTCTTTAGCCTCCATGTACTTGAGTTCTTTCCAACTTTCATCTTGTGATTAAGTTCTAGTTTCAAAGCATTATGGTCCAAAAATATGCAGGGAATGATCCCAATCTTTTGGTACTGGTTGAGACCTGATTTGTGACTCAGGATGTGATCTATTCTGGAGAATGTTCCATGGACACTAGAGAAGAATGTGTATTCTGTTGCTTTGGGATGGGATGTTCTGAATATATCTGTGAAGTCCATTTTTTCCTGTGTAATTTAAAGCCTTTATTTCCTTGTTGATCTTTTGCTTAGATGATCTGTACATTTCAGTGATGGGATGTTAAAGTCCCCTACTATTATTACTTGTTGTCGATGAGTTTCTTTGATTTTGTTATTAATTGGCTTATATAATTGGCTGTTCCCATGTTAGGGGCATAGATATTTAAAATTGTTAGACCTTCTTGTTGGATAGACCCTTTAATTAGGATATAGTGTCCTTCTTCATCTCTTATTACAGTCTTTGGTTTAAAATCTAATTCGTCTGACATAAGGATTGCCACCCCAGCTTTCTTTTGATGTCCATTAGCATGGGAAATGGTTTTCCACCCCCTCACTTTCAATCTGGGGGTGTCTTTGGGTCTAAAATAAGTCTCTTGCAGACAGCATATTGGTAGGTCTTGTTTTTTTATCCAATCTAATACCCTGTGTTTTTTGATTGGTGCATTTAGCCCATTTACATTCAGGGTAACTATGGAAAGATACGAATTTAGTGTCATTGTATTGCTTGTAAGGTGACTGTTACTGTATATTGTCTGTGTTCCTTTCTAGTCTATGTTACCTTTAGGCTCTCTCTTTGCTCAGAGGACCCCTTTCAATATTTCTTGTAAGGCTGGTTTGGTGTTCGCAAATTCTTTTAGTTTCTGTTTGTCCTGGAAGTTTTTTTTATCTCTCCTTCTATTTTCAGTGACAGCCTAGCTGGATATAGTATTCTTGGCTGCATATTTTTCTCATTCAGTGCTCTGAATATATCATGCCAGTCCTTTCTAGCCTGCCAGGTCTCTGTGGATAGGTCTGCTGCCAATCTAATGTTTCTACCATTGTAGGTTACAGACTTCTTGTCCCGAGCTGCTTTCAGGATTTTCTTTGTCTCTTAGACTTAAATATTTTACTATTAGATGTCGGAGTGTTGACCTATTTTTATTGAATTTGAGGGGTGTTCTCTGTACCTCCTGGATTTTGATGCCTGTTTCCTTCCCCAAATTAGGGAAGTTCTCTGCTATAATTTGCTCCAATATACCTTCTGCCCCTCTCTCTCTTTCTTCTTCTTCTGGGATCCCAATTATTATATTGTTTTGTCTTATGGTATCACTTATCTCTCAAATTCTGCCCTCATGATCCAGTAGTTGTTTATCTCTCTTTTTCTCAGCTTCTTTATTTTCCATCATTTGGTCTTCTATATCACTAATTCTCTCTTCTGCCCCATTTATCCTAGCAGTTAGAGCCTCCCTTTTGGATTGCACCTCATTAAAAGCCTTTTTCATTTCAACTTGGTTAGATTTTAGTTCTTTTACATCTATTGAAAGGGATTCTCCAGTATCTTCTATGCTTTTTTCAAGCCCAGATAGTATCTTTAGAATCATCTTTCTGAACTCTAGTTCCGACATCTTACTAATGTCCATATTGATTAGGTCCCTGGCAGTCGGTACTGCCTCTTTTTCTTTTTTTTTTAAGGTGAGTTTTACCATGTTGTCATTTTGTCCAGAGAATAGATGAATGAGAGAATAAAATGATAACAGGGTAACAATGACCCCAGAAAAATATACACTAAACAATCAGAAGAAACCTGAAACCAGGGGGAAAAGAAAGGGAAACAAAACAAAACAAAGAATATGATCAGGCTGGCAAATAGAACAAAGCCACACACTAGATTTTGGGTGTATTTTGGTCTGTTAAAAGAAATTGCCTCTCAAAATTTTAAAGAAAGAAAAACATATATACACAAAAATAAAGGTAAATATGATGAAGGGATGGGATATGACTGTAAAGATGGAAATTAAAAAAAGATTTTAGAAAAGGAATTGATAAGGTAAGAAGTTGGTTGAAAAAAGAATGGGGAAAAAAAGGAGAGATTGTTATCAGGCGGGAGACTAGGACAAGGTCATACACTAGATTTAGGGTATATTTTGGTCTGTTAGAAGAAACTGTATTTCAAAATTTTAAAGAAAGAAAAACTTATATATACCAAAAATAAGGTGAAATACAATGAAGGGATAGAATATGGCTGTAAAAATGAAAGTTAAAAGTTTTTAAGAAAGGAATTGATAAGATGTTCTTTGAAAAGGGAAAGAAGAATAATCAACAACAACAAAAAAAGAAAAAGAAAAAGAAAAAAATCTAAAAAATTAACTTTGAAAGACTAAAGAATCGTGGGACAAAAACATGAATTCAATGTGCTGTATTCTCTTAGTGCTGGGGTTTTGTGGTTTTCATTGACTATAAACTTGGTCTTGGCTGGATGTTCTTGCTGACCTTCTGGGGGGAGGGACCTGTTGCAGTGATTCTCAAATGTCTTTGCTGGAGGTGGAATTGCACTGTCCTTGCCAGGGGCCAGGCTAGGTAATCTGCTTGGGTTTGCTCTCAGGAGTTTTTGATCCCTGAAAGCTTTCCTTACAGCTTTGGAGGATAAGAATGCAAATGGTGGCCTCCCAATCTCTGGCCCTGGAGGAGCTGAGAACTCGGGGCCCCACTTCTCAGTGAGCCCCGAGAGAAAAGAAGTCAATCAGTCCTGTCTCCCTGGTCTCCAGCCACACTTCATGTTCACCCGGCCTGTGATCAATCTCTGGCACATGACCCCGTTCGGAGTCTCCAAACGCAGCAGATTCTTGTGGTGTGCTCCCACGCCACTCCTCCCAGGGGTGGAAGGGGAGTCTCCCTGGATCTGCCTCTTTTTGGGTCCCTCCTCAAAGAGCAGTGGCCCAACTGTGCCACAGATCACAGTTTATGGCAACCCCGAGCTGAGGGCCCACTCCTCGTCTCTGTCTTTGCAGCCAGCTTCCCTGCTCTGATACCTGGGAGCTCTGCCACGCTTAGGCACCCCTGGTCTTTCTGGGACCCCGAGGGTCCTGTGACCACACTGTCCCAGCGAATTTTCCACCCCCTGCTTGGCCACTGGAGTGACGTTCCTCAGCGGAGCAGACTTCTAAAAGTTCTGATTTTGTGCTCCGCTGCTCTATCACTTGCTGGTAGCTGGCTGACGGAGGCTCCCTTCCCCCTCATGTGGTCTATCTTCCCAAATATCACCTCAGATTCACTTCTCCACACATCCTACCTTTCAGAAAGTGGTCGCTTTTCTATTCATAGAATTGCTGCTATTCTTTTCTTTGATCTCCTGTTGAGTTTGTAAGTGTTCTGAATGGTTTGGTAACTATCTAGCTGAATTCCTGGGACCAGATGAAATTTAGGTCTCCTATTCCTCCACCATCTTGCTCCTCCCCTCTTGTTGTTATTCTTTATTTGACCACCTGGTTTGAAGAGTTTGCTTTTACTGGAACCTATATTGTTTAAAAAACAAAAACAAAAATGTGGATTTGGAAATTTTATGAGAGTAGGTAGTTGATTTTATTTAAGCTAAATATGGATCTGTTATATTCCATTCTAGCATAGATTATTAGACTTTTCATCAGTCCTATAGAATCAACAATTCTTTCAGGATAGGGACTGGGAATCAAAAATTTAAGAAGGTTCACACATGATTCTGATTATAGGACAATAAATTTGAAAGCAGGTCCAAATGATTCTGCTTTACTCAAGAGGTTGAAAAGTAGTCTGTTAATCACAAATTCTTAAATTCAATATTGCACATAAAATATAATTATACTTAAAATTAAAAGAAACTCTTTAAAAAAGATATTATTTATTTGAGAGAGAAAGAGCAGGAGAGAGAGAGCACAAGTGCGGGTGAGGGAGAAGCATAAACAGACTCCCTTCTGAGCACGAAGCCCAACAGGGGGCTCAATCCCAGGACACTGAGATAATGGCTTAAGCCCAAGGCAGATGCTTAAGTGACTGAGCCACCCAGGTGTCCCCAAAAAATAAGATCTTGTTGAGTTTTAATGTAAGTCTCAATGTAATTTTTTAAAAAATAAAATTCTGTATTTTAACAGACAAAAGGAAAATACTATTATTTCAATAGATCCATGGAAACATTTAATAAAGTTCAGTACTCACTAATGATCAGACATTTTCACCAACTAGGAAAGAAATATAATTTCCTAAACTATTAAAATAGCCTGCTAAAAATCTACATCAAACATTGAAGTAATGATAAAACCTTATCTTCTTTGCCACTAAAATGAGGAATAAGGAAAAATATTTGCTATCATCACCACTACTTAGGAGTATATTGAAAGTTCTAGTAAATGAAATAACACCAGAAAAATAAGTAAAAAATGTGAGGATAGGGAAAAAAGAGAGAAAATAATTGTTATTATACTCTACCCCAAACAACCAAGAAAATCTACCTAAAATGTTCAAGAGAATCTAAACACAACTGATAAATAAGAGAAATCTCTTCTGGAATATAATACTGATATTTAAAAAAATACTTATTCTAATCACCATCAGTATGGAAATGTCCATAGGGATGAAATCTAATACCAATTCTAAGTACCAAAAGTGACTAATTGGAAAATGTATCAAAATAAAGGAAAGTTCTTTATAGATTTTGGATACTAGCCTTTTATCTGATATGTCATTTGCAAATATCATCTCCCAGTCTGTCAGTTGTCTTTTGGTTTTGTTGACTGTTTCTTTTGCTGTGCAAAAGCTTTTTATCTTGATGAAGTCCCAATAGTTCATTTTTGCCCTTGCTTCCCTTGCCTTTGGCGATGTTTCTAGGGAGAAGTTGCTGCAGCTGAGGTCGAAGAGGTTGCGGCCTGTGTTCTCCTTTAGGATTTTGATGGACTTCTGTCTCACATTGAGGTCTTTCAACCATTTGGAGTCTATTTTTGTGTGTGGTGTAAGGAAATGGTCCAGTTTCATTCTTCTGCATGTGGCTGTCCAATTTTGCCAACACCATTTGTTGAAAAGACTGTCTTTTTTCCATTGGACATTCTTTCCTGCTTTGTTGAAGGGTCCATTTCTGGGCTCTCTATTCTGTTCCATTGATCTATGTGTCTGTTTTTGTGCCAGTACCATACTGTCTTGATTATTACAACTTGGTAATAGAGCTTGAAGTCTGGAATTGTGATGCCGCCAGCTTTGCTTTTCTTTTTCAACATTCCTCTGGCTATTCGGGGTCTTTTCTGGTTCCATACAAATTTTAGGATTATTTGTTCTATTTCTTTGAAAAAAGTGGATGGTATTTTGAAAGGGATTGCTTTAAATGTGTAGATTGCTCTAGGTAGCATTGACATCTTCACAATATTTGTTCTTCCAATCCATGAGCATGGAACGTTTTTCCATTTCTTTGTGTCTTCCTCAATTTTCTTTCATGAGTATTTTATAGTTTTCTGAGATTCTTTGCCTCTTTGGTTAGATTTATCCCTAGGTATCTTATGGTTTTGGGTGCAATTGTAAATGGGATTGACTCCTTAATTTCTCTTTCTTCTGTCTTGTTGTTCATGTATAGGAATGCCACTGATTTCTGTGCATTGATTTTATATCCTGCCACTTTAGTGAATTCCTGTATGAGTTCTAGCAGTTTGGGGGTGGAGTCTTTTGGGTTTTCCACATAAAGTATCAGTATCCAAAATCTATAAATAACTTACCAAATTCAACACCCAAAGAACAAATGATCCAATCAAGAAATGGGCAGAAGACATGAATGGACATTTTTCCAAAGAAGACATCCAAATGGCCAACAGACACATGAAAAAGTGCTCAACATTGCTCAGCATCAGGGAAATCCAAATCAAAACCTCAGTGAGATACCACCTCACACCAGTCAGAATGGCTAAAATTAACAAGTCAGGAAACGACAGATGTTGGCGGGGATGTGGAGAAAGGGGAACCCTCCTCCACTGTTGGTGGGAATGCAAGCTGGTGCAGCCACTCTGGAAAACAGTATGGAGGTTCCTCAAAAAGTTGAAAATAGAGCTATCCTATGACCCAGCAATTGCACTACTGGGTATTTACCCCAAAGATACAAATGTAGGATCCGAAGGGGTATGTGTACCCCGATGTTTATAGCAGCAATGTCCACAATAGCCAAACTATGGGAAGAACCAAAATGTCCATTGACAGATGAATGGATAATGAAGATGTGGTACACACACACACACAGGAATATTATGCAGCCATCAAAAGGAATGAAATCTTGCCATTTGCAATGACGTGGGTGGAACTGGATGGTATTATGCTGAGCTAAATAAGTCAATCAGAGAAAGACATGTATCATATGAGCTCACTGATAATGAGGAATTCTTAATCTCAGGAAACAAACTGAGGGTTGCTGGAGTGGTGGGGGTTGGGAAGGTAGGGGTGCCTGGGTCATAGACATTGGGGGAAGTATGTGCATTGCTGAGTGCTGTGAACTGTGTAAGACTGTTGAATCACTGTACCTCTGAAACAAATAATACATTATATGTTTAAAGAAAAGAAGACAGTAGGAAGGGAAAAATGAAGGGCGGGAAATCGGAGGGGGAGATGAACCATGAGAAACTATGGACTCTGTGAAACAAACTGAGGGTTCTGGGGCTGTGGGGGGATGGGTTAGCCTGGTGATGGGTATTAAAGAAGGCATGTACTGAATGGAGCACTGGGTGTTATATGCAAACAATGAATCATGGAACACTATATCAAAAACTAATGATGTCATGTATGGTGATTAACATAACATAATAAAATAAAAAAAATAAATTTAAAAAATTAAAAAAAAAAACCAAAAAACAAAATAAAGGAAAGTATCAAAGTAGCAGTACAAACTAAAATATACTCAGGAATAAATCTAACAAAACATGCTAAGGAGAAAATAATTATGAGAGATTACAGAACTTAATTATACTTAATAAATGTAGAAATATACTAGGTTTTTGCTTGTTTTCACTTAATATCATAAATACATAAATTCTCCCCAAACTGATGTTCAAATTCAATATATATTTAATCTCATTCTATTCTTTCATCTTTCCTCTACAAAAAAAAAAAAGTGCAGTAGAATATCTGAAGAATCCTGGGGTAGGGCTGAATTTTTTAAATAAAAAAAGGTAAAATTCAAGTAAATAAAAAGTCTGGTAAATTTTGCCATAATAATAATAAAAAAAGAAATTTCTGTGTAACAAAATTTCCAACCAAAGTTAAAGTATAAGGGACAGATTGGAACAAGACAATAAATCCACATGTAAGTATAAGAATTATTTATCTAGGAAAACTAGAGCCTGTACAAATTAACAGGAGAAAGAATCTAAAAGAAAAATGGACAAAAGTTACCAATAAGTAAATCACAAAAGGGAAATTTGAATGTTAGAAAAAAATAGAGAGATATATATTCTACAAGATACCTTTGGTAGTAATATAAATTAGAACTACGAGACACCATTTCACACTTCTCAAATTAAAATATTTGAAATGTACAATGTGCCATTATTTGTGAGACAAAGACAAGAAAACAACTTAAGTGTCTATCGGTATGGAACTTGGCTATTTATAGTGATATACTCATATGGTGGAGAATTATCAGTTGCTAAAAGAATGTGCTATCTATGTGTGTCAACGTGGATAGATCTCAAATATCCTGTCATGGGTGATGGATTGAGTCTAATCTTATGGTGTTTATCTCCATATTCAAATTTTCTAAAATAATTTAGAATAAGTATACTGTAAAATCAACCATATACAATTACAAAATAAAATACCCAAAACATCATTTATAATTATATTTTAAGCACACATTATGACCTAAGCATAGTTTGCTTATAATCATTTTATAGATACTCATTTTACTAATCCTCACTGCAACCACATGATTAGCTGCTTTTAATTCCCACAAGTCGAGAAACTGAAGCACAGAATAGGCAAGCAACTAATATAAAGTCTCAGAGCTTATAAGTCATATATCCAGGATTCTAATCGAGGCAGTCTGACTGCAGAATCTGATCCACTATATTATGTGTTAAAATATGCAAAGGGTAAATTTTAAAAGAATATGCAGCAGAATTAACATGTTTCTGCAGTGTTTTAATTTTTTTAAAGTAGCATGTGGTGGTTTCCCACATCCTAGCCAAAAAGCCAAAAAATTAAAAATTAGAAGATTAAAGAATTTGAAACAAGAGAAAGTACATAGTTCATGTTTTATATAATACCAGGTATTAGAAATTGAATTGAATTTCTAACGTCTATTAATGCAGGTATAACTCTGTAAAATTGCTTTGGAAAACAATTTGTTATTACCTTAAAATGTACAGATTAGTAATTGTCTATGAATGTATTTTGGTGTTTTATCTGTACGTTAGGAAATACCCACAAGAATGATCATTGCAGCATAGTTTGTACTAGCAAAAACCAAAACAGAACAAAACAACAACAAAAAAACCCATCTGAATGCCTTTTGAAAGAAGAGGATGGGGGCGCCTGGGTGGCTCAGTCGTTAAGCGACTGCCTTCGGCTCAGGTCATGATCGCAGGGTCCTGGGATCGAGCCCTGCATCGGGCTCCCCGATCCGCGGGAAGCCTGCTTCTCCCTCTCCCACTCCCCCTGCTTGTGTTCCCTCTCTCATTGTGTCTCTGTCAAATAAATAAATAAAATCTTTAAAAAAAAAAAAAAGAAAGAAGAGGATGTAGAATGAATTGTGATGTAGATATATAATTGCATATTATGTAGCATTAAATTTATTTAAGTATAGCTTCCTGTAACCTTATGCCAGAATTTTAACAGTAATTGGCAATTAAGTCTACCAAACAAATTCCAGAAAACACAATTAAGATTTTGTCCTTTTAATAAAGACTCAAAATTAGGCATATGTATAGTATCATAAAAACTTAAAAAAATTAAGCAAGAGGATGATAAAAACTAAATTCAAGGCAGCAGTTACCTCTGAGGGGAGGGTAGGGAGATGAGTTTTGGAAACAGCGCAAGGGCAAAATTTGAGTAACCAGTTGAACTGTGGAATTTTCTCTCAAGCTGCTATTATTTTTTATAATCTTTGTGTTATGTACTTTGTATTTTTATTCAGCATGGTAAGCTTAACTTAAAAACTGTTGAGTCTGAATGTTTTTTGATTGATGATTCATTATTCATCACTTGTGCTTTCAATGTGAACTTCAGGAAAGGACCAGTTCTATACTGTAGAACAATTTTGGCATGATTTCATTCAAAAGGAAGCCAAATTTGTAATAGTTTTTTTTTTTTTAAAGATTTTATTTATTTATTTGACAGAGAGAGACACAGCGAGAGAGGGAATACAAGCAGGGGGAGTGGAAGAGGGAGAAGCAGGCTTCCCGCTGAGCAGGGAGCCCGATGCGGGGCTCGATCCCAGGACCCTGGGATCATGACCTGAGCCGAAGGCAGACGCTTAACGACTGAGCCACCCAGGCGCCCCTGTAATAGTTTTTTTTTTAAGGTAACAAATTTATTTTATAGAGCCTATGAAATTCTCATCTCATAGAGCCTGGGAAAAAATATTCAATAATTTTAAAATTTGATCAATCATTGCTTTTTTATATATTTTGCTTCTTTAGATTGTAATTAAAATCTCTACTAATAGGAATAATATGAAATATTATCAATAGGAAAATAGCTAATGAGTATTTTTTTTAACATTTCTTTTTTTTTTTTAAAGATTTTATTATTTATTTGACAGAGAGAGAGAGAGAGCGTGTACAAGCAGGGAGAGCAGAGGGAGAGGGAGAAGCAGACTCTCTGCTGAGCAGGGAGCCCAATGCAGTCTCCATCCCAGGACTCTGGGATCATGACCTGAGCTGAAGGCAGATGCTTAACTGACTGAGCCACCCAGGTGCCCCTTTATTTAACATTTCTATAGAAAAATATATCACAGAAAAATATATTTTAATCATCTTAAAATTCTTAACACTTCATATTGTCTTAATATGATAACTTGTACATAATTCCAATCTTTAGAAAAATCACTAGTTACTCTACTTTTATCTTGAATATTAATACTGGTTTCCTTTCTCTACAGGACACAGAAAATATGTATTTTAATTACTTGAACTTCTGGCACTTTGTATTACATTGATTCAACATTTAGGACACAATGTGATGTCACTATCATACAGAATTTTGCAATTGCCTGTCAACAGAATGGGAGGTATTTCTTACAGAATGTTAACCGTATTTCCTAATTATCTCAGAAAGGGGAATAACACCTCATCAAAGAGACTTTTTTTTATGTTCAAACATTTTTATCATTCATATTCTTTAGAAGAAAATCAATATTCGGCAGCCTTTGGGAATAGTCAGATGTCCTTGCAATTTGTGGATACTGTGCCTCAAGTTGCTATGTTCACAAATGGTTTTTTGAAATGGTAAGTTAGGTTAAACTGCTCAGAAGAAATGAATGATATAATATGGGAAAAATTAACTAGAGAACCAATAGCATAAGTCTTCATTTGAAAATTCTGAGCATAAAAAGACTCCGAAGGAGCATTCTAACACAGGGAAGGAGGGCAAAGATATTTTTATATGGCTTTAGCAACAGAGGTTAGTTGAAGTTCTTGTGGATTAAGCCTTTGTATGAGCAATTTTGAGAGATGGGAGGAAAACTATGCACAAAGTTCACATACAAGAGGCAATGGGGAGAAAAAACTCAGAGAGGCCAAGGACATCTGAGGATCACAGTGGGAAATTCTCAGTCAGTGTCTTGTAAATAAATGTGTAAATACACATACACACATTCACATACTCACTTATATACTCCTATGTATTACATATGTATACTTTTTGTGTATATATTTTGTATATATAAGTGCATATATATTATGATCTGTGATCTTTGTATTCTTTTAAAATTAAGATAAAAAGATAAAAATTAAAAAATTAAGAAACATGATAAGGAAAGTATTTTATTATCTTATTTGTTAGTACTTTTTTTGTAGCTATTTTGAATGGTTATGTCCATTAAAAATAGATAGCTATGAATATTAAGGGTTGAGAATATCACTTATTTCTTCCTCCTCCTTTCTCTCCCCTTCCTTCCTTCCTCCCTTCCTTCCTTCCTTCCTTCCTTCCTTCCTTCCTTTCCTTTTTCTCTCTTCCTTCCTCTTCTTTCTTCGGTTCTCTTCCTTCCTCTCTCCTTCCTTCCTTCCTTCCTTTTTTTTTTTTTTTTAAAGATTTTATTTGTTTGACAGAGAGAGACACAGGGAGAGAGGGAACACAAGCAGGGGGAATGGGAGAGAGAGAAGCAGGCTTCCCGCAGAGCAGGGAGCATGCTTAATGACTGAGCCACCCAGGCGCCCCTCTTTCTTTCTCTTAATAAGAGACCAGTGTGGGGAAATACAAACCAATTATACTACTACTAAGACCAGTAATTTCTTAATGGCTGGTTTATTAGAAATAAATGCATTTAAAATTTTCTTCTTATATTCGAATAACCCAACAATGAACAGTCCAAGCCAAAAGAGTGAAAATTTATTTCTCTTGAACTGATTTTTTTTCTGTAGCTGAATGATCATGAACATTATTTTCCACCTTGTATTTTATTTCATTAGAGGTTTGTAATATGCATTTTTATTTGATCCAGAATATTTACTTGTGTGTTTTGTTTTTTAGAATGAAAAACATTTACGGCATGCCTTGCCTGCCTTCATAATTGATTACCAGAAGTCACAGGAAACAGAAATATGGTTATTTGAAACTAAACTTGGGAGACATGCAGAAAGGTAACAACACATTTATTTGGAAACTAAAGTTCAGCATCTAGGAAATATAGTTTTAATGATTTGTTGCTTCTGGAAGACAAACATTTCCTTTCACAGCATCCATGTTCTTACTGATTAGATAGACTTACATCTTTAGGATGTATTCTCCATCAAGATGCATAGCACTGAAGCAGGAAGAGCCTTGCTAAATTTATTGATTACAAAACCCTAGTCATTTTCTTTTCTTTTTTTTTAAATTTTATTTATTCATTTGAGAGAGAGAGAGCATGAGCAGGGGGAGAGGCAAAGGGAGAAGCAGGCTCCCCACTGAGCCAGGAGCCCAAACCCTAGTCATTTTCTAAAAAGAAAAAAACAAAACAAAACAAAAACCCAACTTTGTATAAAATATACACTAAAATTGAAGACAATTACTGTGTTAATTTTAAGATATCAAATTTTTATTTTTAAAATATACGAAGGACCACTGAGGAATTTTATTCTAAGAAGATAAGAATTTTTCAGTATTTTGGAGAGGAAAGATATCTATAGAGCTAATCAATGGAAGCTAAGTAATCGATTCTGTGGTAATCTCTCATGAAGAATATGACCTAAGTCAATGGTTATTCTACCCTTTTGGTTTCTTGAAACACATCATCTGACATTGTTTTCCCTTCAACAGATCATTCTTTTTGGAAGAGTAGATATGATGTGATGATGTAATCAGGGTCCTATGACTCTGGATTAAATATGCTTACAAGCAAGATATTTAGTTTCTCCTGTATCTAGCAACTTATTAGGCATCTCCACATTAATTTTTAATAGGCACTGCAAACTTAACATGGCTTAAACAGATCCTTACCCCAAACCCACTCCATTGGAGTATTCCCCATGTCAGTTAATGGCATCTCTCTTCTTATAGTTGTTTAGGACAAAAACCTGGGAGGTGTCCTTGACTTCACTCTTTTCCTTATTCCCCACATGTCATTCACCAGTCATCCTGTCACTATTCACCAATTTCTCACCATCTCCATCACTATGACATTAATTTAAGACTATCATCTCTTCCATGGACAAATGCAGTGGGCTAGCATACATTAACCTACTTATATTTCTCCTTCTGTTCTTGATCTCATATGATTTACTTTCTACACAGTAATCAGAGTGATCTTTTAAAAATATAAATATGATGTCATGTTATCACTGTACTCATAACTCTGTGGAAGTGTGTTAATCAATCTTAGAATAAAATTCCTATAAACCCTACATAATATGTAGACACTAAACAAACATCTTGAAATGAATGAATGAGGTTCAGTGACTTGTCTAATTAACATTGTAAGTTTTTAGGAGAAGCTAAGTTTTTTGAGACCATGATACCCTGCCAAAGAGCAAGATTTCTTAAGTCTGTATAGCTACCTCCTGCTCTTATTTATTTATCTTGCTGAACTTTTCAATTTTTTGCACTTTTCCAACCTTTCCCAAATACAGACATTGTAGTGATAATATTGTTTAGTAGTAGTAGTTCATAATTACTAACCTATGAGAAGATAGCTGTTGAACATCAGATAAATACACAGTATTTATCTCATTTGTGGCCACTGAAAAATGTCTGACCTGACAGCACTAAGGAATTTACAGATTAATTATTCAGAGACTTGCAAATTAGTCATGGCTTATGTAGACTTATTAGTAAGTATACAGATCCAGAGGAGAAATAGTTGTTAATATTAAAATGGCGCTTAGAACCTAGTATAACCAAACATGCTTATACTTTGTTAATTAAAACAGAGGCATCTGCCTTTGGCCCAGGTCATGATCCCAGTGCATTCTCATTTTCCATTAGACATATTCCAACTGTTCTTTTCACTTCTTAGGCATTTCTTTGATAATTTTTCTTTAATTTTTTTAAAGATTAAATTTTAATATTGATATTATTAATGGAAAAAAAAAGAAACTCCTTTTTCTAGGGTTAAATATCACCTAGGCTTTGAATATTGTCTCTTGTAATCACTAGGCTTTAAAAACAAATTTTATTGTAGGTGCATCAAACCTTGTCCTTGCTTCAGAATCTGTGGCTGGAAGGAGCTGACAGCTGAAGTGTCCTTTGCTCTGTTTCAGGCTCTGTGATACTAAAACTCTGTAAAAAAAGTTACATGATGCACAAGACTGTGAAAGCCTAAATACATGCACCAAAAATCATAACACACAGGTGAGATTCCTTCAAAAATTAATATTTAATTTTACTTTTAAAGATGTGACAGTGCTTATGAGTAGTAGCCAAAGGTGTAAACACCTCATCAAACAGAAAATATGTGTTTGTTATGTGTTTGCTTAATAAACATTGGTATAAGTGTATTGATCATATTTTTATGAAAGCATATAGGACTCTTTTCAAAACAAGTTAAGATTTTATTCCCTTATGGTGAGCTTGTCACCTCTTTCTTCCCTGACCAAAGAATAAATATCTATTTATTCTTGACTCGGCTGATCCTCACTGCTGCTCAAATTTCATAGGCCAATTTCAAGGCATAGGTGGTAATATCACACAGGAGATTTAGCTTTTATAAAAGCTCTTAGGAAAGGTGTTATTGGTGGCAATGATTATGGTGGTGATCAAGATATCTAGCCATCTACTCTGTTGCTTAGAAGGCACATTTTCTGTTAGGAAGACCAATAATAATGGTGATATTACTATTAATAGCAGTTAACTTTTATTGAGTCTTTATTATATGCTCATACCAGGTTCATTATTCACAGTATCATTAATTTTTACAGCCATTTGGCACATTAGATATTCTTGTTATCCTGCTTTATAGGTGAATAAGAGTGAAACAGCTAATTGATGGGCAGAGTTGGGATACAAACCCAAGTTTTTTTTGTTTGTTTCTGCTGGTATAGAGATCTTATCTCCTACTCAGCCCTGGTCTTCCACATAGGAACATGTATGACAATATAAAGCTTATCACTTTTCTTGTATTGCTGCTTTGAGATTGTAAATAAATACATAGTAGACATACCTCTAATGGGTGACCATCCTCCACCATTTTAAAAAATGCAAGTATTAGGGGCACCTGGGTGGCCAGTCATTAGGCATCTGCCTTTGGCCCAGGTCATGATCCCAGAGTCCTGGGATGGAGCCCCGCATTGGGCTCCCTGCTCAGTGGGAAGCCCGCTTCTCCCTCTCCCACTCCCCCTGCTTGTGTTCCTTCTCTCACTGTGTCTCTCTCTGTCAAATAAATAAATTAATTAATTTAAAAAAATGCAAGTATTAGATACAGTGAATGCTAGGCTCTATTTATTTTAAAAAATCTTCACTCAGGCAAAATGACTAGTTATACTGCTTAGAAAAATAAATTATATGCTTATTAAATTTTTTCTTAAAATGATTCTGAAAAAATAAATCTATCATATGGGAAAGCTATGGATAAGATAATTTAAGATACTGTTATTGCATATCTGAATTTTTACATTGTCTATCTGTAGGTTGATACTTTCTAAATTCATGTTTTTCTAGGACTCGAGGAATCACCAACACTAAATAAAGCAGCAGATCTTTGCAGAATGAACTGCCTTAGTGAGATTTTCCTTCAATACTTACCTCTGTTTCAAAGAGCTAAGAATAAAATTATTACTTCTATTTGGGACAGAACACTTATACCATTTCTAAAAATGGTAAGTCAACTACATGGAAATTCACAAACATTTTAAATGCAATAAAGCAAAAGTTTAAAGGCATAATACTTTGCTTTTCTAGATACTGTTTTTTTTTAATATGCATCTTAAAAATTGCTACCAGCAAACAATGAATGTTTCTAGGAAAAATAGTTCCATCATATATAAAAGTACTCAACAGAGAAAGTATTTCAGCCACATATAAAATGATACATATTCCTAAGAATTCCAGATAATAGTATAATTTTTTTGAAGAAACAATACTATTGATATACATTTACATTAAGGTAATAATTTACATAAATTGTGTGCTTATACTTTGTTAATTAAAACAGAGAAAAAGGAATGTAAAAGTCATTTGTCAGCTATTGTGAAACTAAAGAATCTTGGTTTCCATATTTAGCATAGTGTTTCCCAGGTTGATATTATTTTTGTATAGTTTATTGCAATCTCATTTTGGATTGACACTTTAGCTCAAGAAAAAGGATACATTTTGGAGTGGATTTTAACCAAAGAACATGAGGTTGTTGTCTCATGGAGTTGAAGAATGAATCTCACAGACAAAGGAGAGTGAGTAAATCGATAGAATTTTATTAAGTGAAGATACAGAAAAAGCTCTCAGGAGTGAGAGGGGTCCCGAGAGGGTTGCCACTGAGGGCTTTTAAGGTTGGTCTTTTATAGAAAGCTAACCAGGGAACTTAAATCATTTTAACATCTCTATTGATAGCACCTTGGAGTAAGGACTAGTGATAACACCTTCAATGGCTTACTTCCTTTTTAAGGTCCAGTAATTCTCTGTTGGTCACAAGTAGCTGTTATAACAAGACCCCACCTCTGACACCTAGGACAGGATGGTCTGGTTTGTTTCCTTATCTCTGGTTTCCTTACACATCCACATTTTTGGGATTTTTGTAAGCCTGATCCCATAGCCCCATACCTATCTCTCCCTACCTAGTCCCTGCCTGTCCCTTATTCAAACATCATGTAATATGTTGTTATAATAACTTAAGCCTACTAAGAGAATTATTCCCATTGCCTTAGCACAGTATAAGATAAAGGGATACTAAGTTACATGAAGCTAAAGCAATGTCTTTGTGAAATATTGAGAAACCCATATAATACAATACATTAAAGCATGGCTGTGTAGTTGTAAAACTACATTGTTGATTTTATTATCTAGTTGCTGTCAGCACAGTATCACTGTGCATGCAGATGACATTCCATTGTATACTTAAGAAATCCCGTCTGGTATGTACTTGTGTTTTATTTAGGTCTAACCAATGAAATGATGCCATAAACATTTTTAAAATAATTCATTTATTTTTAAAATTTTATTATTTCTTTCTTGATATATAGTTGACATACAATGTTATGTTAGTTTTAGGTGTATGCCATAGTGAATCAACAGTTTTGTACATTACTCAGTGCTCATTATGATAAGTGTAGTTACCATCCGTCATCATATGATGCTATTACAATACTATTGGCTATATTCCCTATGCTGTACTTTTCATCCCCATGACTTGTTCACTTTATAGCTGGAAGTTTGTACCTCTTATTTCCCTTCACCTATTTCACCTATTCTCTTGCCCCATTCCAGCAATCACCAGTTTGTTCTCTGTATTTATGTCTGTTTTTGTTTTTTTGTTTTGTTTTTTAGATTTCACAAATAAGTGAAATCATATGGTATTTGTCTTTGTCTGTCTGACTTCTTTTTTTTTCTTTCCAATTTTATTTAAATTCCAGTTAGTTAATATACAGTGCGATTTTAGTTACAGGGGTAGAATTTAGTAATTCATCACTTACATACAACAAGTGCCCTCCTTTATCCCCACCACCTGTTTAACCCATTCCTCACCCACCTCCTCTCCCATAACCATGTTTATTCTCCAATATTAAGAGTCTGTTTCTTGGTTTTCCTTTCTCCCCCTTCCAATATTCATTTATTTTGTTTCTTAAATTCCACATATGAGTGAAATCACATGGTATTTGTCTTTCTCTGACTGACTTATTTCGCTTAGCACAATACTCTCTAACTCCATTCACATCATCGCAAATGGCAAGATTTTATTTTTTTTTATGGCTTTGTAGTACTTTGTTGTAGATATATACCACATCTTCTTTATCCGTTCATCAACTGATGAATGCTTGGGCTGCTTCTATATCTTGGCTGTTGCAAATAATGCTGAAATAAACATAGGGATCTATATACCTTTTTGAGTTAGTGTTTTGATTTTCTTGGGGTAAATACTCAGCAATGGAATTACTGAATCATATGGTATTTCTATTTTTAATTTTTTGAGGAACCTCCATGCTGTTTTCCATAGTGGCTGCACCACTTTACATTCCCACCAACAGTGCATTGACTGTTCCTTTTTCTCTTTATCCTCACCAACACTTGTTATTTCTTGTCTTTTTGATACTAGTAATGCTGACTGATATGAGGTGATATCTCATTTTGGTTTTGATATGCATTTCCCTGGTGATTAGTGATGTTGAGTGTCTTTTCACCTGTCTGTTGGAATGTATATCTTCTTTGGATAAATGTCTATTCAGGTTCACTTCCCATTTTTTTTTAAAGATTTTATTTATTTATTTATTTGAGAGAGAGAATGAGAGAGAGAGAGAGAGCACATGAGAGGGGGGAGGGTCAGAGGGAGAAGCAGACTCCCTGCTCAGCAGGGAGCCTGATGTGGGACTCGATCCCGGGACTCCAGGATCATGACCTGAGCCGAAGGCAGTCGCTCAACCAACTGAGCCACCCAGGCGCCCCTGTTCACTTCCCATTTTTAAAGCAGATTTGTTTCTTTGGTGTTGAGTTGAATAAGTTCTTTATATATTTTGGGTATTAACCTCTTACCTGATATATCATTTCCAAATATCTTCTCCCATTTAGCAGGTTACCATTTTGTTTTATTTTTCTCAGTTAAAGAAATGTGAATTTTTCATCCTAAAACAATTAGAGGCTAGACATAATTGGAATGTGAATTTCACTGGCCTGCCTGACTTAACTGGTAATATTTTGTGGAAGAATATTGCTTATTATTATCATATTTAATACAGTAGAGGTATGTTTTAAATAACTGTATAATTAAGTCTTTTATTCATTTTTTTGGTGAATGGGTCAGAATTGTATTTGACAAATAATTACAGTTGACTATTCATCACTTAACTACAATTGGGTGGGAAGCTTTCTTCACAGATATTTTCTGTGGAAAATCTGTATTTTCACAAGGGGTTAGTGGTTCTATTGAAGGTCTAGTAACTAACTATGAGATAATGTGAGCTATTTGAGAAAAAAGAAAAAGGAGGTTAAATTGAAGGAAACTATAGGAGCTACCCCTAGAATACTAGACAGTTGTTACCGTTCATTGTGTTATCTTTCCTAAATCAGATATTTTGCATACATAATAAAATTTGCTGTTGATCATTTTTAAAAAAGGTGTTGTTTCTATGAAAACTGAAGAGGAGTGTCAGATTAGAGTAGTATTATCTGAAGGAGGAGGATGCACAGTTCAAGAGCCCTGTCCCACTTCACCCAGCATGACCTTCAGCATGATATTGATTCCTGACTCCTTCACTTACCATATTGGAGCCATGGGCTGCCTTCTCATTGACCTATCTGGTTTTGTTTTCTGAGTGAGAGAAAAATATAGCAACACCAGTAACAAGTTCAAAGATACTTTACTGTCTTATAACATTAGTTCCAACATGAAAAATATGCCAGGACCTATTCTATTTTCTTTTAAGCATCCCAAATGAGATACAGACATAAACTTATGAAATAATTTATATACTCATAAAACAAAAAACATGGTGACTATCACTCAGACTTTAATTATAGTTTGAATATATTTTCTTTTTCCACACAGGGCTAAATTTAGGATTGAGTGACAATTTGATGCAGGAATATCAGAAGCTGTGGAACGCAGTCTTAACACTATCAGGGGGTGATAACTTTGGGAGACTCATGCCCTTGAGGACAACATCCAGACCATTTCTTACACAGGAAGACCCATGTCACCAAGAAGTGCTGACAATGTTTTCAAGTTGATCTCATTCAGGACAGAAAAAGATTAGCTGTATAATCCTTGTATAGAAAATAAATCTTGCCCATTAAAGTTTTTTCTTTTTGCAGCATTGGTCCTGCTGATTAGCTGCCATACCTATAGCACCTTCTTTGTCTTCCTCTTGTTTTCTTTGTTTATTTGAGTGAGAACATGAGAAAGGGAGCTAATATTTATTAAGCACCCATTCTGTCAGGTATTGTGCTTTGCCCTTCACATGATATTTGAATTTGGTTTTCAAAACAGCCCCACTCATATTAGTCTCATTCTCATTTAACAGATAAGATTTTGGGAAGTTGTCTTAAATCACAGAGCAAATTCATGGTAGAGAGAAGATTTGGATGCAAGTCTGTCTGTCTCCACAGTCAGACAAGGAAGATATCTTGTAGTACTATCTTTTGTGTATTTTCTATAAAAAGTAATAGTTTTGCTAAAGCATATTTGCAGAAACCAGCTTGTATTTAAATAGATCTCAGGGGATTGTGATTGAGAGATTAGACCAGGCTGTTTATGTAGAAAAACTGTATTTGGGATTTAAATGAAATATATAAAGGTTCTTTAAGTTTCAACTATTCAGAGATACAGAATTAACTTTATTACTTTTCATCTTATTAATACTGATGATTAAATTTAGAAAATTTTTATAAACTTTACAACTTGCTTCCTTTGGTCTATGGAAAAAATAGGTATATTTCTTACTGTGGCTCAGAATAAATACTTGACTTTTCCAGCTTGCATGGTGATCTTTTGACATTTCTCAAATGTGTTCAACTGCAGTTGAAAGGAAATTCTACATCAGTTCACTCAATATATTTTCCATTTTTTACTTTTCTTTTTTTTTTTTAAATTTTTTATTGTTATTGCATTATTTGTTTCAGAGGTACAGATCTGAGATTCAACAGTCTTGCACAATTCAAAGCGCTTACCACAGCACATACCCTCCCCAGTGTCTATCACCCAGCCACCCCATCCCTCCCACCCCCCACCACTCCAGCAACCCTCAGTTTGTTTCCTGAGATTAGGAATTCCTCATATCAGTGAGGTCATATGATACATGTCTTTCTCTGTTTGACTTATTTCGCTCAGCATAATACCCTCCAGTTCCATCCACATCGTTGCAAATGGCAAGATCTCATTCCTTTTGATGGCTGCATAATATTCCATTGTATATATATACCACTTCTTCTTTATCCATTCATCTGTCAATGGACATCTTGGCTCTTTCCACAGTTTGGCTATTGTGGACATTGCTGCTATAAACATCGGGGTGCACGTACCCTTTCGGATCCCTACTTTTGTATCTATGGGGTAAATACCCAGTAGTACAATTGCTGGGTCATATGGTAGCTCTATTTTCAACTGTTTGAGGAACCTCCATACTGTTTTCCAGAGTGGCTGCACCAGCTCGCCTTCCCACCAACAGTGGAGGAGGGTTCCCCTTTCTCCGCATCCCGCCAACATCTGTCCTTTCTGACTTGTTAATTTTGGCCATTCTGACTGGTGTGAGGTGGTATCTCATTGAGGTTTTGATTTGGATTTCCCTGATGCCGAGCGATATTGAGCACTTTTTCATGTGTCTGTTGGCCATTTGGATGTCTTCTTTGCAGAAATGTCTGTTCATGTCTTCTGCCCATTTCTTGATTGGATCCTTTGTTCTTTGGGTGTTGAGTTTGATGAGTTCTTTATAGATTTTGGATACTAGCCCTTTATCTGATATGTCATTTGCAAATACCTTCTCCCATTCTGTCGGTTGTCTTTTGGTTTTGTTGACTGTTTTCTTTGCTGTGCAAAAGCTTTTAATCTTGATGAAGTCCCAATAGTTCATTTTTGCCCTTGCTTCCCTTGCCTTTGGTGATGTTTCTAGGAAGAAGTTGCTGCAGCTGAGGTCGAAGAGGTTGCGGCCTGTGTTCTCCTTTAGGATTTTGATGGGCTCCTGTCTCACATTGAGGTCTTTCAACAATTTGGAGTCTATTTTTGTGTGTGGTATAAGGAAATTGTCCAGTTTCATTCTGCTGCATGTGGCTGTCCAATTTTCCCAACACCATTTGTTGAAGAGACTGTCTTTTTTCCATTGGACATTCTTTCCTGCTTTGTCAAAGATGAGTTGACCATAGAGTTGAGGGTCCATTTCTGGGCTCTCTATTCTGTTCCATTGATCTATGTGTCTGTTTTTGTGCCAGTACCATACTGTTTTGATGATGACAGCTTTGTAATAGAGCTGGGAGTACGGAATTGTGATGCCGCCAGCTTTGCTTTTCTTTTTCAACATTCGTCTGGCTATTTGGCATCTTTTCTGGTTCCATACAAATTTTAGGATTATTTGTTCCATTTCTTTGAAAAAAGTGGATGGTATTTTGATGGGGATTGCATTGAATGTGTAGATTGCTCTAGGTAGCATTGACATTTTCACAATATTTGTTCTTCCAATCCATGAGCATGGAACGTTTTTTCATTTCTTTGTGTCTTCCTCAATTTCTTTCATGAGTATTTTATAGTTTTCTGAGTAAAGATCTTTTGACTCTTTCGTTAGATTTATTCCTAGGTATCTTATGGTTTTGAGTGCAATTGTAAATGGGATCGACTCCTTCATTTCTCTTTTTTCTGACTTGTTGTTGGTGTATAGCAATGCCACTGAGTTCTGTGCATTGATTTTACATCCTGCCACTTTACTGAATTCCTGTATGAGTTCTAGCAGTTTGGGGGTGGAGTCTTTGGGGTTTTCCACATAAAGTATCATATAATCTGCAAAGAGTGAGAGTTTGACTTCTTCTTTGCCAGTTTGGATGCCTTTTATTTCTTTTTGTTGTCTGATTGCTGTGGCTACTACTTCTAATACTATGTTGAATAGCAGTGGTGATAGCGGACATCCCTGCCGTGTTCCTGACCTTAGGGGGAAAGCTATCAGTTTTTCCCCATTGAGAATGATATTTGCTGTGGGTTTTTCATAGATGGCTTTTATGAGATTGAGGTATGTACCCTCTATCCCTATACTCTGAAGAGTTTTGATCAAGAAAGGATGCTGTACTTTGTCAAAAGCTTTTTCTGCATCTATTGAGAGGATCCTATGATTCTTGTTCTTTCTTTTGTTAATGTATTGTATCACGTTGATTGATTTGCGGATGTTGAACCAACTTTGCAGCCCAGGGATAAATCCCACTTGGTCATGGTGAATAATCCTTTTAATGGACTGTTGGATCCTATTGGCTAGTATTGTGGTGAGAATTTTTGCATCCATGTTCATCAGGGATATTGGTCTGTAGTTCTCCTTTTTAATGGGGTCTTTGTCTGGTTTTGGGTTCAAGATAATGATGGCCTCATAAAACGAGTTTGGAAGTTTTCCTTCCATTTCTATTTTTTGGAACAGTTTCAGAAGAATAGGTATTAATTCTTCTTTACATGTTTGGTAGAATTCCCCTGGGAAGCCATCTGGCCCTAGGCTTTTGTTTTTTGGGAGATTTTTGACGACTGCTTCAATTTCCTTTGTGGTTATAGGTCTGTTCAGGTTTTCTATTTCTTCCTGGTTCAGTTTTGGTAGTTGATACATCTCTAGGAATGCCTCCATTTCTTCCAGATTATCTAATTTGCTGGCATAGAGTTGCTCATACTATGTTCTTATAATTGTTTGTATTTCTTTGGTGTTGGTTGTGATCTCTCCTCTTTCATTCATGATTTTGTTGATTTGAGTCATTTCTCTTTTCTTTTTGATAAGTCTGGCCAGGGGTTTACAATCTTGTTAATTCTTTCAAAGAACCAGCTCCTAGTTTCGTTGATCTGTTCTACTGTTCTTTTAGTTTCTATTTCATTGATTTCTGCTCTGATCTTTATTATTTCTCTTCTCCTGCTGGGTTTAGGCTTTATTTGCTGTTCTTTCTCCACCTCCTTTAGGTGTAGGGTTAGGTTGTGTACTTGATACCTTTCTTGTTTCTTGAAAAGGCTTGTAATGCTATATACTTTCCTCCTAGGACTGCCTTTGCTGCATCCCAAAGATTTTGAACAGTTGTGTTTTCCTTTTCATTGGTTTCCATGAATTTTTTAAAATTTTCTTTAACCTCCTGGTTGACCCATTCATTCTTTAGTAGGATGCTCTTTAGCCTCCATGTATATGAGTTCTTTCTGACTTTCCTCTTGTGATTGAGTTCTAGTTTCAAAGCATTGTGGTCTGAAAATAGGCAGGGAATGATCCCAGTCTTTTGGTACTGGTTGAGACCTGATTTATGACCTAGGATGTGATCGATTCTGGAGAATGTTCCATGGGCACTAGAGAAGAATGTGTATTCCATTGCTTTGGGATGGAATGTTCTGAAGAGATCTGTGAAGTCCATTTGGTCCAGTGTGTC
>NW_023270454.1:18748710-18830200 GCF_011800145.1 Mirounga leonina
TGTTTGCAAATTCCTTTAGTTTTTGTTTGTCCTGGAAGCTTTTTATCTCTCCTTCAATTTTCAATAGCAGCCTAGCTAGATATAGTATTCTTGGCTGCATATTTTTCTCATTTAGTGCTCTGAATATATCCTGCCAGTCCTTTCTGGCCTGCCAGGTCTCTGTGGATAGGTCTGTTGCCAATCTAATGTTTCTACCATTGTAGGTTACATATTTCTTCTCTCGAGCTGCTTTCAGGATTTTCTCTTTGTCTCTGAGATTTGTAAGTTTTACGATTAGATGTCGGGGTGTTGACCTATTTTTATTGATTTTGAGAGGGGTTCTCTGTGCCTCCTGGATTTGATGCCTGTTTCCTTCCCCAAATTAGGGAAGTTCTCTGCTATAATTTGCTCCATTATACCTTCTGCCCATCTCTCTCTTTCTTCTTCTTCTGGGATCCCAGTTATTCTAATGTTGTTTTGTCTTATGGTATCGCTTATCTCTCGAATTCTGCCCTCGTGATCCAGTAGTTGTTTATCTCTCTTTTTTTCAGTTTCTTTATTTTCCATCATTTGGTCTTCTATATCACTGATTCTCTCTTCTGCCTCATTTAACCTAGCAGTTAGTGCCCCCATATTTGATTGCACCTCATTAAAAGCCTTTTTGATTTCTACTTGGTTAGATTTTAGTTCTTTTACTTCTACAGAAAGGGTTTCTCTAATAACTTCCATGCTTTTTTCAAGCCCAGCTAGTATCTTTAAAGTGATGATTCTGAACTCTAGATCTGACATCGTACTAATGTCCGTATTGATTAGGTCCCTGGCAGACGGGATTGCCTCTTGTTCTTTTTGTTGAGGTGATTTTTTTCTGTCTTGTCATTTTGTCCAGAGGAGAATAGATTATTGAGAGAACAAAAAGCTAACAGGGTAACAATGTTCCCAGAAAATATACTCTAAACAAATCAGAAAAGACCTGAAGCAGTGGGAAAAGAAAGGGAAAGAGAGAAAAAAGAAAAAGAAAAAGAAAAAGATAAAGATAAAAACAAACAAAAACAGAACAAAACAAAAAAAATAGAAGGTGATCAAATATGATCAGGCTGGTATATAGATCAGTACCACACACTAGATTTTGGGTGTATTCTTGTCTGTTAGAAGAAAGTGCCTCCCAAAATTATAAAGGAAGAAAAACTTATATATGTACAAAAATAAGGGTTGATATGATGAAGGGATGGAATATGACTGTAAAGATGGAAATTATAAAAAATTTTATAAAAGGAATTGATAGGACGTTGTTTGAAAAAAGAAAGAAGAGGATTTAAAAAAAAAGGAAAAAAAAGGGAGAGAATATGATCAGGCAGTGGAGTAGAAAGAAAACCATACACTAGAGATTTAGGGTATATTTTGATCTGTTAGAAGAAACTATCTTAAAATTTTAAAGAGAAAAAAACTTATATATATGCCAAAAATACGGGTAACTACTCTGAAGGGATAGAATATGACTCTAAAAATGAAAAATAAAAGTGAAAAATAAAAATTTTTTTTTTAAAAAGGGATTGGTAAGATGTTGGTTGAAAAAGGGAAAAGAAAAATTCAAAAAAAGAAAAAGACAGTTAAAAAAAATTAACTTTGAAAGACTAAAGAATCATTGTAAAAAAGCCATGAATTCTATGTGCAGTATTCCCCTAGCGCTGGAGTTCTGCCGTTCTCATTGATCGGTAAACTTGGTCTTGGCTGGCTGTTCTCGCTGACCTTCTGGGGGAGGGGCCTGTGCCGTGGTTCCCAAATGTCTTTGCCGGAGGCGGAATTGCCCCGCCCTTGCCGGTCCTGGCTAAGTAATCTGCTCGGGTTTGCTCTCAGGAGCTTTTGTTCCCTGCAAGCTTTCCGTACAGCTTTGGAGGCAGAGAGTGAAAATGGTGGCCTTCCAATCTCCGCCTCGGAGGAGCCGAGAACTCGGCCCCGCTCCTCAGTGAGCCCCCAGAGAGAAGCTGTCAGTCACTCCCGTCTCCCCCCGTCTCCAGCCGCACTCCATGCTCACCCGGCCTGTGACTGCGCGTTTCTATCTCTGGCACTTGACCCCATGTGGAGTCTCCAAATCCAGCAGATCCCTGCGGTGCACTCCCGCGCGGCTCCTCCCAGGGGAGGAAGGTGAGTCTCCCCGGATCTGCCACTTGTTGGGTCCCTGCTGGAGGAGCAGAGGCCTGACTGTGCTGTGGATCATGGTTTATGACAACCCCGAGCTGAGAGCCCGCGCCTGGGCTCCGCCTCTGCAGCCGGCTTCCCTGCTCCGGTACCTGGGAGCTCTGCCGCACTCAGGCACCCCCGGTCTTTCTGTGACCCCGAGAGTCCTGAGACCACACTGTCCCGGAGGGTTCCACCCCCCGCTTAGCCACTGGAGTGACGTCCCTCAGCCGAGCAGACTCTAAAAGTTCCGATTTTGTGCTCCGTGGTTCTATCACTTGCCAGAAGCGGCCGATGGAGGGCCCCTCCCCCGCCGTCTATCCTCCTGAATATCGCCTCGGATTCACTTCTCCGCACGTCCTACCTTCCAGAAAGTGGTCACTTTTCTGTTCAGAGAGTTGTTGCTCTTCTTTTCTTTGATCTCCTGTTGAGTTCGTAGATGTTCAGAATGGTTTGACCCCTATCCAGCTGAATTCCTGAGAGGAGACAAAATCTAGGTCTCCTACTCCTCTGCCATCTTGCTCTGCCCACTCAATATATTTTTACATTGTGATTTAATAGGTGTAATATAAATTTTATTTAAACATCCTGATTTGCAACAATTCTATTGAAGTATTATTTATTTTGCAATAAATACTGAAAATGTTTAGCTTTGTTCTTTTAGAAACACTTGCATCACAATGGTAAATTCTTTAGAGTTCTGTGTTCAAATATTAAGTGTATTCCTAAATACTACCAGAATCAAATCAAGAAAATTATAAATCAGGACTCATTCCCCTGAAAATTGAGATTATAGAAGATTATGCTGGAGATATTTTGTCAGAACTACCTTTTCTAAGAAAGTACTTATAGAAAAACTTTGCCTTGTTTGTGGTATTTATTTTCTGTGTTACTAGGTATAATGAGCTGGATTTACTGTTGTATATGCTGTACATACATGATTAAAATTCATACTGGGAAATAAATTTTAATGAGAATTTTAGTGAATTTTCTTTATACAAAATTGATTATGATTTTAAAAACATTAAAAAATTTCTTCAAACAACTTTCCTTCATCCTTTGCATGTAAAGATACCTCTTTTACCTTTATTCTCTATAATGGGCATGATAAGTTAAGGGTATAATTAAAGGGAGTGAGTGGCTGAGGTGTTGTGGTAGCCAAGATACAGAATTTAAAGGCCAGATGTGAAATGAATCATCAGTGTGGATTTTGAAATCATCAGGAACAAATGAGAGAAGAAGATAATTAAGGGAAAGACATTTTTATATCTTCAGTGAAAGAAAGGGCATAGCAAGGAGGATAACTGATCAGGGAAGGGTTTTTGAAATTGACACTGAAGTAAGGCTGCATGAGGGATATTAATGCTGAAATGTATCCATTTTTTATCTGAAATTCAAATTTGTCCTACATTTTTATTTGCCAAATCTATCGGTCTTTTATCAGAAACATGTATTTCAATGGAGTAGAAAGGGAAAAAGAGGTCTTGAAACAGCAAAGAAGAACAAGGACTGTATTAAATTGCCTCTGGGCCCAATAGTAAGGGATGAAGAAAATGAAGAAAAATTAGCCAGACTTGAAGAAGAAGCAAAGGAAGCAGAAAAATCCTCAGGAAAGAGTCAGGTGTTAGTCAGGAACAGTTGGGTAAAAGGAATATTCAGAGTTTATGGATATAGGGAATTATTGATCACAGTCCCTAAGGTCTAGAAGATACAGTGAAAAGGTTTGTTGAGGTTATAGAAACTAGTTTTAAATGTGGTTTAGGTAGTCCAAATATTAACCATCATTCTAGGGATGGGTCTTTTAGGCAGTTAATGGTGATGAGACAAGGAATGCTGAAATGTGTATGGTGGGGAGAATGTGAACATTAGTGGTCTCACAAGAAGATTGGTGCATTTGGAAGCAAAGGTGATCTGACCTATTGCATATATGGCAGGTATGACAAAACAAATCATGGTGAAAATAACAAATTATTCTGTAAATATTATGTTTTTTTAAAAAATGAAAGTCTATCCCTAGATGACACTATGCAACAAAATAAGTTTTAAGTTGGTAGAAATCTAAATGTGAAAGACAACAGTTGCACTTGTAGAAGAAAATATAGGAAAATATTTTTATGACCTGAGGGTAGAGGTATTCAGAGCATTCAAATGCTATATAAAACTTACATCATTAAGAAACATGCGATACATTTGACAATATTGAAATTAAATACTGTAAGACAAAAATTGTGGAGATATTTAAAATGTATATAACCAGCATAGAATTAATATAAAGGATTTAGTATAAAGAATTCCTAAAATTCATAAGAAAATGATGAATGAGGAAGAAGAAAAAGAACAAAAGAAGAGAAGCAGTTATTTAATAGAAGAGCAAGTGTGATAATAGCCAATAAAACTGTGAAAAGATGTTTAACTTCACTGTTAATCAAGGAAATGAAGATTTAATTAGAATTAAAACTACAGGGCGCCTGGGTGGCTCAGATGGTTAAGCGTCTGCCTTCGGCTCAGGTCATGATCCCAGGGTCCTGGGATCGAGTCCCACATCGGGCTCCCGGCTCAGCGGGGAGCCTGCTTCTCCCTCTGACCCTCTCCCCTCTCATGCTGTTTCCCTCTCGCTCGCTCTCTAAAAAAAAAAAATTAAAAAAAATCTTAAAAAAAAAAAAGAATTAAAACTACAATTGGCCGTTATTCAACACCCTTCGTTTTGGTAAGATTTACAAGACAGATGCCGAAGATGTGTGGCAATGGAAACAATCTAGGGAAGCACTGGAAACATTGTTTATTTATTTTATTTTTTATTATTTTTTAAAGATTTTATTTATATATTTATTAGAGAGCGGGAGAAAGAGAAACAGCATGAGAGGGGTGAGGGTCAGAGGGAGAAGCAGGCTCCCTGCTGAGCCGGGAGTCCGATGCGGGACTCGATCCCGGGACTCCGGGATCATGACCTGAGTGGAAGGCAGTTGCTTAACCAACTGAGCCACCCAGGCGCCCCTGGAAACATTGTTTAAACATTGACCTAGAAATAGAAGTTGGTAAAACCTAGTGAAATTCAAGATGTACATTCTCTACAAACTGCAGTTTAATGAGAGGAACTCTTGTATATTTGCATAAGGAAAAATTGCTTTAATTATCACTGTAGCATTGTTTGTTGCAGTAAGCTAAATATCCAGCAGTAGGATAATGAGAAGTAAATTTTGGGAAATTAATATAATGCAACACTTCACAATAAAAAGAAATAACTGCACACAAATACACACATATCAACATGCATGAATCTCAAAAGCGTATTGTTGTTGTTGTTGTTGTTGTTTTTTAAAGATTTTATTTGACAGAGAGAAAGACAACACAAGCAGGGGGAGTGGGAGAGGGAGAAGCAGGCTTCCCGCAGAGCAGGAAGCCCGATGCGGGTCTCGATCCCAGGACCCTGGGATCCTGACCTGAGCCGAAGGCAGACGCCCAACAACTGAGCCACCCAGGCGCCCCTCAAAAGCATATTGTTAATGCAACACAGAAAGTTAGAGAATGATATACCTGTTATGATTTGATTTATGTGCAGTCTGTTTAGCAATGGTATGTAAATATGCCTGGGCATGATGAATACAAGGTAGCAGTTACTTTTGGGAGAGAGATGAAGGGTTTCTCAGAGGTAACTAGGAGGTTTAAAATATATCTGCAATGCTTTTTTTTTAAAAACAAATAAGATCTGAAGCCAACCTAGAAAACCATTAACATTTGACTAAGTAAGTGATCATTCCTTTGGTCACCTAGTGTCATGGTTTTAAATACCATTTTTTTTTTTTTGCTATAATATCAGCAAATCTTGAATTCATATCTCCAGCATTTTTGCTATAAATTCCCAAAATTGTACCTTGATTCAAGTCTCTAAACTCCTGATTCTAATTGGATGTCTCATAGACATCCCAAACTCTGTGGAAATGCCAACTCCTGATCTCATGGGAACCTGGTCTTCCCTCAGTGTTTTCTATCTCCACCTTCTCTTTTTTTCCAGTTTCTCAGGCTGGAATTCTTGGAATCATCCTTGACTTCTTTTTGTATTTCTCATATCCCATCCAGTCTATCAGTCAACCTCATTTCTCCTCCTTCAAAATCCATGGAGAGTATTTCCTTTTCTTGCTTCTGCCTATCCTGCATATCCTATACAATCTACCATCATCTCCTGATTATTGCAATAGCCCCTTACTGGTCTCTTGCTTCTGCCTTTGCCTCTTTCACTATGCTCTCAACACAGCAGCCAGAGTGATGTTATGGGGGGAAAATCAGATTATTTCTCTCCTTTGCTCAAAGCCTTCCAAGGAGTTTCAACTCACTCAGATTAAAAGGACTGGGATCTACTGCTCTCTATCCTCCAAAAACTACTCCCTCACTTCTTTTTTTTTTTTAAGATTTTACTTATTTGTCAGAGAGAGAGAGCGAGCACAAGCAGGGGGGAGTGGTAGGCAGAGGGAGAAGCAGGTTCCCTGCTGAGCAAGGAGCCTCATGTGGGACTCGATCTCAGGACCCGAGGATCATGACCTGATCCAAAGGCAGACGTTCAACCGACTGAGCCATCCAGGAGTCCCTCTTTCTTATCTCTTTGACCTAATTTCCTACTAATCTCTCCCAAGATCTCTGGCCCTGTCCATGTTGGCCTCCTTTCTGTTTCTACTCACAACCCCTCCTACTCACCCCATCCCCCCGCCCGGCTTCTTAAGATATAATTGACATATAACATTGTGTAAGTTTTAGGTATAAAGTATGATGTTGTGATACATGTATATATTGCAAAATGGTCACTATAATTAGGTTAGATTAACACATCCATCACCTTACATAATTGCCTTTTGTTGTAAGAACATTTAAGACCTACTCTCTTGGGGTGCCTGGGTGGCTCAGTTGGTTGAGCGGCTGCCTTTGGCTTAGGTCATTATTCTGGGAGTCCCCGGATTGAGTCCCTCATCGGGCTCCCTGCTCAGTGGGGACTCTGCTTCTCCCTCTGACCCTCCCCCCCCATGCTCTCTCTCTCTCTCATTCTCTCTCTCTCAAATAAATAAAATCTTAAAAAAAAAAAAGACCTACACTTTTAGCAACTTTCAAGTATATAAAACAGTATTATTAACTGTACTTAGCATGACATATATTAGATCTTCAGGACTTATTCATCTTAAAACTGGAAGTTTGTATCCTTTGACCAACATCTTTCCATTTTCTCCATCCCTTAGCCCCTGGCAACCACCAAACTACTCTGTTTCTATAAGCTTGCTTTTTGTTTAGTTTTTTTTTTTTTTTTCTTGGTCTGGCTCTTTTCACTTAGCATAATACCCTCAAGGTCTAACTATGTTGTCATAAATAGCAGGATTTCCTTCTTTTTTATGACTGAGTAATATTCTGTATATGTGCACCACATTTTCTTTATTCATTCATCTATTGATGGACATCTAAGTTGTTTCCATGTCTTGGCCACTGTGTTTCTTGAAAGCAACAGTTGCTCTCCCACCTCTCAACCTTCTTGCTGTTTGTTCTATTTGGTCAAATTTTTCTGACTCAAACAACCTTTAATCCATTGCTCAAATACCTTCTCAGCAAGGCTTTTCCTGACCATCTTGCTTAGAATCACACCATCTCTTCCTCCCAGAACTCACTATTCTGTCTCCCTGCTTTATTTTTTTCCTTCATGCTTTTTTTAATCATCTGGCATAGTATATATTCTGTCTTTATATTTCTTTATTTTCTGTAGACTTCTATTAGTATATAAACTCATAGAGATGTTTTTTTGACTTTTTAAAGTCTGTGTTATTCACTGATGTAGTCTCAGAATCTGGAAGACTACCTGGCACATAGCAGGCATTCAGCAAATAGTTTGGAAGGAATGAATAATACGTTCACAGGTGTCTTTTTTCTCTAATCTTTTCTCCATGTTTGAAATATTTTACAAATTCACACATACCCCCACAAATAAACAAGCTAAAATAATCCAGAAGGGTCTTTCCATTTCAGAAATATCATGTTTTATCAGTGAGGCCACATCTCCTTCAACATTATTTGTTACTTAATTCAATCCCACATACAAATAAATTCTTAACATGTTCTTTTTATCACCATAGAGACAATTTTACAGAATTCCTGCCCCCTTCTTAACTATTTCTTCAAGAAATACATTAAGTTTTTTAAAACCTATTTTGCTTATTCATAGTTATAAAATTAAAGATGGAGACCCATTAAATAAGTTCATAGCTAGAACTTTTTAAAGTAGAAAATAAACCAAAATCATGCATATTATACTGTATGCTTTTCATTTTTTTTTCCCCCAGTGATGATCCAGCTATTTTATCTCTTTTTAAGAGGAGAGAATGTAGGGGCACCTGGGTGGCTCAGTCAAGTAAGCGTCTGCCTTTGGCTCAGGTCATGATCCCAGAGTCCTGGGATCGAGCCCCACATCGGGCTCCTGGCTCAGCGAGGAGCCTGCTTCTCCCTCTGCCTCTCTCCCTGCTCATGCTTTCTCTCTCTCTCTCTCTCTGTATCTCTGTGTCTCAAATGAATAAATAAAAATCTTTAAAAAAGAAACTGCTAAAATGTAAAAAAAAAAAAAAAAAAAGAGGGGAGAATGTGATGAACTCACACACTGGCATTCTTTTAGACCCCTCAGTGATAATTTTGAAAGGACTGGGTGCAACAGTAATGGTAAATATAACTAGTATCTAGTAAACATTTTCAACATTCTTATTTATTAAAGAATTATATCATACATATCAGAAAAATAAAAGACTCATCTGAGATGAATGAATTTATACTCCTCTTTACTCTCTTTGCCACCATACAAACTCCCAACCTTTTGCAGCAGAACTGGAAAGAAGCTAGTTTCTATAGTATGAAAAATGATATTTCAATTGATCTATTGGGGTAAAAAGCTGTTTTGTCTAGACAGGATCTTTAGCTTTTTATTTTTCTTAGGTTGCAACAACATATTTACATATTATTATTAAAGTTTCTTTAGTTCTTTGTTCCTCTTTGTTAAAAATTCCTGTTTTGTTTTTTTTTTTAAGATTTTTATTTTATTTTATTTATTTGAGACAGAGAGAATCAGAGGGAGGAGGGTCAGAGGGAGAAGCAGACTCCCTGCCGAGCAGGGAGCCTGATGCGGGACTCGATCCCGGGACTCCAGGATCATGACCTGAGCCGAAGGCAGTCGCTTAACCAACTGAGCCACCCAAGCGCCCAAAAATTCCTGTTGTATTATCTTGTAAGGCCCAATGCCTTCATTAATCAGGTTATATGGTCATTGTTTCCAAAATTACTAACTACATTAGTTATTTGCTCTAAAATATTGTTTGGTAATTGTATTTATTAAGTGAAATAAGGTTTAAATGTTCAAATAACCTAATAATTATTTGGGCAATAAGATATCACGGGCCAGTATAGTTTTGTAATCTTGTTCTCTTCTTGGATTTCAAACTGGTACAAGAAAATCAGTGTAGGAAAAATTAAAAATCAGTTGCACACAATTAGGATTTCTTATAGCTTGGAAAGTGGCAGCCAGATTGGTACTGCAGATCTCTGACACATTCATTCAACATCTATCCTATGAATTGAGACCTACTATGTGCACAGCTTTGTGTCAGGTTCTGGGAATACAACAGGGAACGTGAAAGATATTTCTGCTCTTGTAATGCTTCACAGTCTAGCAAGGCAGATATTGGACAAACCATTACAGAGATACTTCTTTAAAACTATGAATACTACAACTAGGTAAAGGGTATGAAGAGGGTAGGCTACAAGGATTGGGGAATTTTCAAGCCAAATCTGAAAGATGAAGGTGATTAGCTGGGTGTGTGGTAGTGGGGGCGAGGGAGGACGTAGTCAGTAGAGGGACGCCATGACAGGAAGTGGCTAATGAGCTGGAAGTACAGAGAGTGATGTGAGATGAGTCTGGATCACGCAGACTTCTGTAAGCCTTAATGGAGATATTGAATAATAGAAGAGCCACAGGAAGGCATTGAAATGTTCAAACCACATGAGAGACATGATCAGGTTTACATTTTAGAAGATTTGCTTTGGCTTCAGTATGGAAAAAGGATACACTCCTTTTATTTTTTTATTTTTTATTTATTTATTTTTTTAAAGATTTTATTTATTTATTTGACAGAGAGAGACACAGCGAGAGAGGGAACACAAGCAGGGGGAGTGGGAGAGGGAGAAGCAGGCTCCCTGCAGAGCAGGGAGCCCGATGCGGGACTCGATCCCAGGACCCTGGGATCATGACCTGAGCTGAAGGCAGTCGCTTAACCAACTGAGCCACCCAGGCACCCAGGATACACTCCTTTTAGTTGTATGTAATACTGCTGCAGACTAAGAGTAGTCTGAAAATTGATAATATCTTGTTTTCAAGTCTACTCTGTGATATCACCTGGAATTTGATTAAATGGTTTTAGCCAGTTATTTCTGACTTAATTCTGGGGTAGTTCTCGGAGACTCTGTTTCCAAATCCAATGCTCTTATGGAGTGTTCGCATGCTTTGTTCTTGAGCTTGCGCTATTGCACAACAATGCCAAAGAGCTGGTGTTTTCTCCTGTGGTTTTGATGGCCCAGAAGAAAAGAAGGGCATAAGCTCACCATCAACTTATTCTATGGGATATACCCATAATGCCTAGTAGATTGTAATAAAGTGAAAATGCAAATACCAGATGCTGATTTAGATCCCTCCAAGATATTTAAATATGGCTCAAATAATTTGAGTTCCCATATCTCCATCTCTAACATGTTTATCATTAGTTTAATGTGAGTTGTAAGGGTATCTGTCAAAGTCTTTTTCATTAATGAGACTCATAAATAACATTGTCAGCATATTTTAATAATTTATTTCCTACTGCTAAATCCAAACATGCCAAAGAAAGAAGAAAAATACAGAAATTACATAATTTTTATCACATCTTTGGAAACTTTGGTAGGATGTAACAAATCAGTAAGGATTTTAAGAGAAATATCTCTGTCACCTCCAGAAAATTCTTCTGTGCAGAAGGAAAGAAAATACCAAGTACATTCTTGACTAGTAGGACTTTGTCATGTGGGGGTCCTAAGGCTCTACTCTTTCCATGTGAGATCCTCATTAACAATATCCAGCATTGTACAGATTGATAATCTTGTGTTATTAGAGAAGAAAAAACTCATTTTTCTAAAAAAAAGAAATAGCTGCAAATCAAGTATACTCTAAATACTAACCATGAATTACAAAAGATAAAATAATTTATTCTCCTTTTGGAATAATTGTAAAATGAAGAAACGTGTAATGAAGAAAAACATCCTAATAGGATCTTCATACAGAGTTAAGTGCTGTTCGCATGTGCATTTCTTTGTAGTCATTTTCCCTTTCATATTTTTAAAAATTTTTTGAAACACAATTTTGTAGCTGTATACTTTGTAATATGGCCATGCTATTATTTGCTTATTTCCTTTTGAAATATGGAAAAATAGATAAGAAAAAAAAAGTTATCTCACAGATAACCACTATTATCATTTTGACATATAACCTTTCAGTCATTTTTGTTCATGTAGTGTATTTATTTACAAGAAAAACCCCTTTCTATATTTTTAACATATTTCCCCACCTATCAACATATAATGGACATTTTTCTGTGTTATTAACTATACTTCCATAATAGCACATTGTCTCCCAAATTTTAAATAGCTTTAAAAAAAATGATTATACAGGCCAAACACAGCTAGTAAATTTAGGTTATCTGGAAAAGTATCAAAAGAGTGAGAAATCATTAAAATTTTAACCCTCTCAAAGTTACATCTATCAACTTTCGGGTGACTGCCCTTCCAAATATTTCAATCTGTACATATTTAAAAATATACACAAAATTTTAAAATGTACATGTGGTTTTATTATTTTCTCCCTTACACAGTGTATTTTGGAGAGCCTTCTGTTTCAATGAGCTAGAAATAAAATTTTCCTTTTAGTATTTGCATTATTTTCTATAATGTATTTATTTATATTATTGTTCATTATATTTTCATTACTGTGATAGCCTGTGCTATGAATCTTTCTACCTGTTTCTAATTACTTAAAGAAGTAATTGTTGGATCAAAGACTATGAAAAATTTTAAGATTTCTCATATATACTGATACATTCTTATTTAAAAAACTATAACAATTTTTATGCTTATTTTAATACTAATACATGTAATAATAATAGTGTTATCAATTTATCAAACTCTTATGTGAAAAACAGTGTGCTAAGTTACACAGTGAGTCACTGACCCAGGTTGGACTCGAGAACCTGCCCTTTTGACCATTCAGCTATAATTAGCATCATGAGTATATGAGAGTCCCTGCTTTTTCTTCCTGGAATCCTCTCAGGGATTTTAATCTCAATTCTTTGAACACCAGTGACATGAGTATCTTTTCAAAATTTGGAGTTCTTTTGTGTCTCTTCCTTATTAATTTTTCTTCCATGTCCTTTATGTACTATCGCTATAGTATTTTCTTTTTGCTTATTCATTGCTTGCAGCTACACATATATATATTTTTAAGATTTTTATTTATTTATTTGACAGAGAGAGACATAGTGAGAGAGGGAAAACAAGCAAGTGGAGTGGGAGAGGGAGAAGCAGGCTTCCCGCAGAGCAGGGAGCCCGATGCGGGGCTCGATCCCAGGACCCTGGGATCATGACCTGAGCCAAAGGCAGATGCTTAAGGACTGAGCCACCCAGGCGCCCTTGCAGCTACACATATTTAAAAAATAATATTCCTTGTCGTATAGGATGAAAATATTTCCTTAGTCTCCATTCTCTTTTGTGCTTAAGGAAGATCATGTTTCTGGGTGCTACCACACTCTCCAAAGATATCCTTTTACCCCTGGTTAGGTATGTGCTCCTCCTCAGGAGCTAACATTACTTCACTGGTACTCAGGAGTCCTTGATCCTATTGTTTCCATATAGAGGAGGTAGAGGGTGAAGGAGATCTGAAGAAGGACATGCCCTGAGTTCTGGAAAGAAAAGTTTGTCACAGATTGTCTATGGCAGCATTCTCTATTGCATATGGTAATCTAGATATTAAGATATTAGACCATACAATTGCTTCTACTGTACCCCATTCAGACTGATTAGATTTCTTCTGGGAATCACTGGGCAAAGGCTTTATTTCTTCTTCTATGAAGTGCAGCATGCAACAGGCCTGGGCAGTTTTTGTGATTATACCACAATTTGTCTGGTCTTATAAATGATATCTATCTCAATTGAATATTAGTTTGAAATAGACTTTTTCTTAAACTCAACCGCACAGACTTGGAATGCCAGAACACTGATTTTCAGCATAAGGGATTAAGGAAATAATAGCTGAAGAGACAGACAAGGGAATGACAAAGTATCATACTTGTATAAAGTATAGACATTTGCACTTTATTTAGGAACTTCAAGATCCAATTTGATGTGCTACTTGAATGTCCTAAATGGTAAACTAATGGCCTGAGATTTTCAAGATTTCTTTCAAAAATATCAAATGTATTATCCTAAAAACATTTGTTTTATTGTCAATTTTTGTTCTATTTCTTTGTCTCTTAGAAGGCAAATGCAGAAGGACTTATTGAAGAAAATCAAAGGAGACAGCTAAACTAGAGAAAAGAGAAGAAGAAAGATGGAATAATTTGTCCCTGTATATTGAAAAGGAAATTAAAGAAAATCACAGTTCTGGAATAAAAAGACTAGAAGATTTTCTCCAAACATGCTTTGTTAAAGCTACAAAATTTACTGCAGAAATAGTAGGATTAGATGCCTGCTTCAAATTATGGATAGAATACTGTTCAAAACCAGGTATATAAGTATGTTAATTTTAGAAGTGTTTTTGAAATAAAAGGTCAAAAGAATTGGTATTGGCCACATAATTCTTATTCTTCTGTCCTGTATGACTTTGGGAAACTTTTTGATGTCTAAAGAATAAGATTTTCTCTTGTTTAATCCAGTAATAACATCATGACTATTTGTGTATGTGATAGGTCTTGGTGGATGGATTCAGTTTGAATTTCAATTCAGGAAACAGTTCTTCAAGATCAATCATGAGCTAAGTATCTTGTTAAGTACCCACGGGGCTTCTGAAGAGAATAGCACTTGCTGTGCTCTGAAGGTGGTTAATAATCAGTATCTCAAGGGACTCAGGCACATGCTGAGCTAACTGCAACAAAATGCAGTAACCACAACCATATATATATATATTTATATAATTTTTACACATTTATGGAATCATCATAATAATTTATATGTAAATTATAAAGAGTTTTAGTAAATATGATTTATTTTTATAAATTATCATTTATTATAATATAAAATAATATATATTATATTAATATATTATATATGTATAAATTCTTATTTATTTCTCACAATTCTTTGAGGTAGGTTCCAATACCCTGATATTACATGTAAGAAATCAAGTTTCCAGGAAAACAAATTATACCCAAATGTCAGTGGAAGAGCAAGGATTTTAATATAATACTCTTTATCCAAGGAATATGCACAAATTAAATAATCGGCAAATTGGGGCACAACCATGTTGTGAATTAGGGCCAGAAAATGAACATTTTTGATTGGAGGGAAGATGAAAGACATTTATCTCTTAATTATGGTCACGGGAAAGTAAATATTAAAAGCGTAAAACATGGAAAGACCCTCTTCTTAAAAATGTCAGTGCAGCCCATACTCTATATTAATCCTTATAATTAATAATAACTCCTGCCATTATGGTATCATTTTATGTGGATTAATTTGCTTAAATCGTATAATAGCCACATGAGGTGAGACTTATTAGTATCCTCATTATACATATAAAGAAAATAGGGTTGGAGATGTAACTTTCCAACTTCCTAAATCAAGCACAGGCAAGTTAAATTTGAAGTTCAGATAAACAATTAATTTTTAAAATATAAGTTTGTGTCATGCAATAATATTTATCCCAAACTGGGTCTTCTATATTTTTATTTGCAAAAGCGGGTATTACTCCTTTAACTTAAGAGCCCACCTTAACTGCTACTGTTCTAAGCATTAAGTGAAATGATGTATGTAAAGCATCTAATATATTGTCTGGATGTAAACAATGATCAATAATTGGTACTGTCCACACTTGATTTTTATTCATTTTATTGCTTAAAACTCTCTAGGTCCAGCAGTTATTAAGACAAGATTTGACACTTTTGAGTGGCTCAGTTGGTTAAGTGTCTGCCTTCAGCTCAGGACATGATCTCAGGGTCCTGGGATGGTGCCTGCTCAACTGGGAGCCTGCTTCTCCCTCTCCCCCGTCCCTGCTCATGCTCTCTCTCGCTATCTCTTTCTCAAATAAATAAAATATTAAAAAAAAAAAAAAAAACAGAGAGAGAGAGAGCATGGACAAGTTCACGAGAGAGAGGGAGGGAGAGGGAGAGGCAGCTATTCTCAATTGTGCTGTGGTCGGATAAATGCTCCGTGGAATAGCCACTGATGACTGCAGGCTTCTTCCTTCCCCGCAACTGTATAAAGCAGTCAAGAAGCTCTTGGCTAAATCAGAACTTTTCTCTTCACCCAGAAGGGACTCAGGGTGTTCCTTCCTCTCTCTTTCCCTAGGAGAAACCTTAATTGCAAGCCTTAAAGTTGCACTGAGAGAAGAGATTCAGAATGTTTATGTTGCGAAGGATCATCTGTATTGTATGACCCAGTCCTCTCACTTTAGAGATGGGGAAACTGAGGTTTGGTGAAATTAAGTAATGCATCTATCATTGGATAGCTAACTCAATTTTTTAATAAAAAATCATCTGATTTCACCTGTACAGATGTAGATCACATTTATGTGGCATAGATTGTTGTTTATAGTTTCTAGCTGTCACATCAATAAACATTGTGTGATATATTATACATTAGGAAAAACTTTAAAATGGACCAGTGGGAACCATTTAGATATAAAGTACAGTTGACTCTTGAACCCAGGGTTGGGGCACTGTCACAGTCAAAAATCTGAATATAAATTTTGACTCCCCCAAACCTTAACTGCTAATAGCCTACCATTGACCGGAAGCCTTCCTGATAACATAAACAATTCATTAACATATTTTGTATGTTAAATTTACTAAAAAATGTATTCTCATAATAAAGTAAGCTGGAGAAAAAATGTTATTAAGAAAATCATAAGGAAGAGATAATACATTCACAGTATTGTACTTTATTTATTGAAAAAAATCTGCATAGAAGTGAACCTGCACAGTTCAAACCTATGTTGTTCAAAGGTCACCTGTAATTCTTTTATTAAGAAAGAGTTATATAAAATTGGTACTGCACTTTTTTGCACGTAAATTGTTCCAGACATTGGTTTACTTTAAATAATTTTTTGCAGTCTAGTCAATAATTACTGAATAGCAGATTATGTCTTTTACGATTTAAGGTTCTTGTTAGTCAAATGGTAGGAACTCGCCGCAATTTATTCACCAAAGCACTGCCAAAAGGACTAGTGATGTGTAGAGTTTTTACAAGAGATTACTGTCATGACACCTTGAATGATCAGGTACTTCGAAGATCTACACATGTAATGGATATTAACACATATTATGGCACTCCATTATGCAGTTGAAGGTTTTAATGTGAGGATAAATTAAATTCACAATTACCTTGACAAATACATTTGAATGGATTATTTATGTGATTTTTCTTATTTAATAGTTTGGTCAATGTTCAAAGAATTATATTTTCTATACAAAGTAGAATGCTTTCCTTATCTGACATTTTAACATGAGTAAGTAGCTTCCTTTAGTGGTGATGGTTTCAAACTGTAATGATTTCATATTCCCAATGTATTATGTGAGAGAGTGTTTTTTAATGAAATAAGCTTAAGTCCTTTTGAATGCATCAACCACAACATACATCTGTTACACAAATTCATTTCATTTTTCCCCAAATGAGATTGTTGTTTTAATGGAAATGTCAATGTGCACACACTGTGCCATCTAAAATATGTTATTAAGGTTTTTTTTCTCTTTTTATTTTTATTTGCATTTATTCTGCAGAATAAATTTTTGTTTTTGTTTTTGTTTCTTCAGTTTCTTCTGGGATATCTTTTTCTTCTGTGCAACCTCTTCTTCTGGTTTAGGAACAATCTGCTCTTTTTCAGTAAGGATCATCTCAATGTGGCAGGGAGAGCTCATGTATTGGTTAATCTGACCATGAGCCCTGTACGTTCTACGTCGCATCTTGGGGGCTTTGTTCACCTGGATGTGCTAATGTTTAAAAGTTAAAGCTTGAACTTTTTTTAAGCATCAAGTCAATGTTTCTCTATTTTTTAAATTTAATTAAAAAAATTTCTTCAAATTTTTATTTAAATTCTAGTTAGTTAAAATGCAGTGCAATATTGGTTGCAGGAGGAGAATCCAGTGATTCATCACTTATAACACCCAGTGCTCATCACAAGTGCCCTTCTTAACACCCATCAACCATCTAGCCCATTCCCTACCCACCTCCCTTCATTAAGCCTCAGTTTTTTTTCTCTATCTTTAAGAGTCTCTTATGGTTTGTTTCCCTCTCTCTCTCTTTTTTTTTTGTCCTCCTCCCATATGTTCATCTGTATTGTTTCTTCAATTCCATATATGAGTGAAATCGTATGGTATTTGTCTTTCTCTGACTGACTTATTTTGCTTAGCGTAATACACTCTAGTTCTACCCATGTAGTTGTGAATGGCAAGATTCCATTCTTTTTGATGACTAATATTCCATAGGATATATATACCACATCTTTTTTATATGTTCTTCAGTTGATGGACGTTTGGTCTGTTTCCGTAGTTTGGCTATTGTTGATAATGCTGCTATGAACATCAGGATGCACATACTCTTTTGAATCTATTTTTGTATCCTTTGGGTAAATACCTAGTAGTGCAATTGCTAGGCTGTAGGGTAGCTCTATTTTTTAACTTTTTGAGGAACCTCCACACTGTTTTCCAGAGTGGCTGCACCAGTTTGCATTCCCACCAACAGTGAAAGAGGTTTCCCCTTTTTCTGCATCCTTGCCAATATATGTTGTTTCCTGTGTTGTTAATTTTAGCCATTCTGACAGGTGTGAGCTAGTATCTCATTGTGATTTTCATTTATATTTCCCTGAAGCTGGGTGATGTTGAGCATTTTTTCATGTGTCTGTTAACCATTTGTATGGATTCTTTGCAGAAATGTCTGTTCATGTCTTCTGCCCATTTCTTGACTTGATTATTTGTTTTTTGGGTGTTGAGTTTGACAAGTTCTTTATAGATTTTGGATACTAACCCTTTATCAGTTATGTCATTTGCAAATATCTTCTCCCAGTCCATGGGGAGTTGTTTTGATTATTTCCTTTGCTGTGCAGAAGTTTTATCTTGATGAAATCCCAATAGTTCATTTTGCTTTTGTTTCCCTTGCCTCTGGCAATGTGTTTAGTAAGAAGCTACTATGGCCGAGGTCAGAGAGGTTGCTGCCTGTGTTCTCCTCTAGGATTTTGATGGATTCCTGTCTCCCATTTAGGTCTTTCATCCATTTTGAATTTCCTTTTGTGTATGGTGTAAGAAAGTGTCCCAGTTTCATTCTTCTGCATGTTGTTGTTCAGTTTTCCCAACACCATTTGTTGAAGAGACTGTCTTGTTTCCATTGGACATTCTTTCCTGCTTTGTCCAAGACTAGTTGACCATAGAGTTGAGGGTCCATTTCTGGGCTCTCTATTCTGTTCCATTGATCTATGTGTCTGTTTTTGTGCCAGTACCATACTGTCTTGATGATTACAACTTTGTAATACAGCTTGAAGTCCGGAATTGTGATGCCACCAGCTTTGCTTTTCTTTTTCAATATTCCTCTAGCTATTCGGGGTCTTTTTTGGTTCCATACAAATTTTAGGATTATTTGTTCCATTTCTTTGAAAAAAAGTTGATGGCATTTTGATAGGGCTTGCTATAAATGTGTAGATTGCTCTAGGTAACGTAGACATTTTCACAGTATTTTTTCTTCCAATCCATGAGCAGGGGATGTTTTCCATTTCTTTGTGTCTTCCTCAATTTTTTTCATGAGTATTCTATAGTTTCCTGAGTACAGATCCTTTGCCTCTTTGCTTAGATTTATTCCTAGGTATCCTGTTGTTTGTGGTGCAATTGTAAATGGGATTGACTCCTTAATTTGTCTTTCTTCTGTCTCATTATTGGTGTATAGAAATGCAACTGATCTATGTGTATTGGTTTTCTTTCTTTCTTTTTTTTTTTTTTTTTAAAGATTTTATTTATTTATTTGACAGAGAGAGAGACAGCGAGAGCAGGAACACAAGCAGGGGGAGTGGGAGAGGGAGAAGCAGGCTTCCCACTGAGCAGGAAGCCCGATGTGGGACTCGATCCCAGGACCCTGGGATCATGACCTGAGCCGAAGGCAGACGCTTAATGACTGAGCCACCCAGGCACCCTGTGTATTGGTTTTCTATCCTGCCACTTTACTGAATTCCTGTATGAGTTCTAGCAGTTTTGGGGTGGAGTCTTTTGGGTTTTCCACATAAACTATCATATCATCTGCAGAGTGAGAGTTTGACTTCTTCTTTGACAGTTTGGATGCCTTTTATTTCTTTGTGTTGTCTGATTGCTGTGGCTTGGACTTCTAATACTATGTTGAATAGCAGTGGTGATAGTAGACATCCCTGCCATGTTCCTGACCTTAGGGGGAAAGCTCTCAGTTTTTCCCCATTGAGAATGATATTCACTGTGGGTTTTACATAGATGGCTTTTATGAGATTGAGGTATGTACCCTCTATCCTTATACTCTGAAGAGTTTTGATCAAGAAAGGATGCTGTACTTTGTCAAATGCATTTTCTGCATCTATTGAGAGGATCGTATAGTTCTTGTCCTTACTTTTATTTATGTAGTGTATCACACTGATTGATTTGTGGATGTTGAACCAACCTTGCAGCCCAGGAATAAATCCCACTTGGTCGTGGTGAATAATCCTTTTAATGTACTGTTGGATCCTATTGGCTAGTATTTTCATGAGGATTTTTGAATCCATGTTCATCAAGGATATTGGTCTGTAATTCTCTGTCTTGATGGGGTCTTCGTCTGGTTTTGGGATCAAGGTAAGGCTGGCCTCATAGTATAAGTTTGGAAGTTTTCCTTCCATTTCTATTTTTGGAACAGTTTCAGAAGAATAGGTATTAATTCTTCTTTAAATGTTTGGTAGAATTCCCCTGGGAAGCCATCTGACCCTGGGCTCTTGCTTGTTGGGAGATTTTTGATTACTTCTTCAATTTCCTTGCTGGTTATGGGTCTGTTCAGGTATTCTATTTCTTTCTGGCTCAGTTTTGATAGTTTATATGTCTCTAGCAATGCATTCATTTCTTCCAGATTGTCTAATTTGCTGGCATGTAGTTGCTCATAATATGTTCTTATAGTTGTTTGTATTTCTTTGGTGTTGGTTGTGATCTCTTCTCTTTCATTCATGATTTTATTTATTTGAGTTATTTCTCTTTTCTTTTTGATAAGTCTGGCCAGGGGTTTATCAATCTTATTAATTCTTTCAAAGAACCTGCTCCTAGTTTTGTTGATCTGTTCTACTGTTCTTTTGGTTTCTATTTTATTTATTTCTGCTCTGATCTTTATTACTTCTCTTCTCCCACTGGGTTTAGGCTTTATTTGCTGTTCTTTCTCCACCTCCTTTAGGTGTAGGGTTAGGTTGTGTATTTAAGACCTTTCTTGTTTCTTGAGAAAGGCTTGTATTAGTTTATACTTTCCTCTTAGGACTGCCTTTGCTGCATCCCAAAGGTTTTGAACAGTTGTGTTTTCCTTTTCATTGGTTTCCATGTATTTTTTTAATTCTTCTTTAATTTCCTGGTTGACCCATTCATTCTTTAGTAGGATGCTCTTTAGCCTCCATGTACTTGAGTTCTTTCCAACTTTCATCTTGTGACTGAGTTCCAGTTTCAAAGCACTGTGGTCTGAAAATATGCAGGGAATGATCCCAATCTTTTGGTATGGGTTGAGACCTGACTTGCGACCCAAGATTTATCTATTCTGGAGAATGTTCCATGGGCACTAGAGAAGAATGTGTATTCTGTTGCTTTGGGGTGGAATGTTCTGAAGAGATCTGTGAAGTCCATTTGGTCCAGTGTGTCATTTAAAGTCTTTATTTCCTTGTTGATCTTTTGCTTAGATGATCTGTCCATTTCAGTGAGGGGGGTGTTAAAGTCCCCCACTATTATTGTATTGTTGTCAATGTGTTTCTTTGCTTTTGTTATTAATTGGCTTATATAATTGGCTGCTTCCATGTTAGGGGCATAGATATTTACAATTGTGAGATCTTCTTGTTGGATAGACCCTTTAAGTAGGATATAGTGTCCTTCCTCATCTCTTACTACAGTCTTTGGTTTAAAATGTAATTTGTCTGATATAAGGATTGCCACCCCAGCTTTCTTTTGGTGTCCATTAGCATGGTAAATGGTTTTCCAGCCCCTCACTTTTAATCTGGGGGTGTCTTTGGGTCTAAAATGAATATTTTGCAGGCAGCATATCGATGGGTCTTGTTTTTTTATCTAATCTGGTAGCCTGTGTCTTTTGATTGGGGCATTTAGCCCATTTACATTCAGGGTAACTATGGAAAGATATGAATTTAGTGTCATTGTATTGCTTGTAAGGTGACTGTTACTGCATATTGTCTGTGTTCCTTTCTGGTCTATGTTACTTCCAGGCTCTCTCTTTCCTTAGAGGACACCTTTCAATATTTCTTGTAGGGCTGATTTGGTGATTGCAAATTCTTTTAGTTTTTGTTTGTCCTGGAAGCTTTTGATCTCTCCTATTTTCAATGACAGCCTAGCTAGATGTAGTATTCTTGGCTGCATATTTTTCTCATTTAGTACCCTGACTATATCCTGCCAGTCCTTTCTGTCCTACCAGGTCTCTTGGATAGGTCTGCTGCCAATCTAATGTTTCTACCATTGTAGGTTACAGACCTCTTGTCCCAAGATGCTTTCAGGATTTTCTCTTTGTCTCTGAGATTTGTAAGTTTTATTATTAGATGTCAGGGTGTTGACCTATTTTTATTGATTTTGAGAGGGGCTCTCTGTACCTCCTAGATTTTGATGCCTGTTTCCTTCCTCAAATTAGAGAAGTTCTATGGTATAATTTGCTCCAATATACCTTCTGCCCCTCTCTCTCTTCTTCTTCTTCTGGGATCCCAATTATTCTAATGTTGTTTCATCTTATGGTATCACTTATGTCTCGAATTGTGCCATCGTGATCCAGTAGTTGGTTATCTCTCTTTTTCTCAGCTTCTTTATTTTCCATCATTTGGTCTTCTATATCATTGATTCTCTCTTCTGCCTCATTATCCTAGCAGTTAGAGCCTCCATTTTTGATTGCACCTCATTAATACCCTTTTTGATTTCGACTTGGTTAGATTTTAGTTCTTTTATTTCTCCAGAAAGGGTTTCTCTAATAACTTCCTTGTTTTTTTCAAGCCCAGCTAGTATCTTTAAAATCATCATTCTGAACTCTAGTTCCAACATCTTAGTAATGTCCATATTGATTAGGTCCCTGGCAGTCGGTATTGCCTCTTGTCCTCTTTTTTGAGGTGAATTTTTCCGTCTTGTCATTCTTGCAGAAATTGGTCACTTTTCTGTTTATAGAATTTCAGCTATTCTTTTCTTTTATCTACAGTTGAATTCATAGGTGTTAAGAATGGTTTGATAGCGGGCGCCTGTGTGGCTCAGTTGGTTAAGCGACTGCCTTCGCCTCAGGTCATGATCCTGGAGTCCCGGGATCGAGTCCCGCATCAGGCTCCCTGCTCGGCAGGGAGTCTGCTTCTCCCTCTGACCCTCTTCCCTCTCATGCTCTCTGTCTCTCATTCTCTCTGTCTCAAATAAATAAATAAAATCTTAAAAAAAAAAAAAAGAATGGTTTGATAGCTATATAGCTGAATTCCTGGGACCAGATGAAATTTAGGTCTCCTACTCCTCCGTCATCTTGAACTCTCCTTTGAACCAACTATCTTTTAAGGGTTACTTCCTATTTACTTAGTACCAGGTACATTGATGGCTAAAATTAGACATGTTTTCTCTATTGCCAGTTTAAAAATGCTTTGGGGCGCCTGGGTGGCTCAGTTGGTTAAGCGCCTGCCTTTGGCTCAGGTCGTGATCCTGGAGTCCCGGGATCGAGTCCCACATCGGGCTCCTTGCTCGGCGGGGAGTCTGCTTCTCCCTCTGCCCTTCCCCCCTCTCATGCTCTCTCTCTCTAATAAATAAATAAATAAATCTTAAAAATGCTTTGTACTTCTAGCTAGCATTAGTTCAATGAATTTTACTAGGAATTAATTAAAAAACAAAATAGAAACAAGCAAACAAAAAAGGTAAACAGACTAAAACAAACAAACAGAAAAAGCAAGTTATAAATTTAGGAAGATGAAATGTACTTTGAACATTACTTCTCAGGTCTTTTGTAATACAGGCATTTGAAGGTTATATATTAATCTTAAAGTACTGTTTTAGCCACACTTGAAATATTTAATTTTTCAATCATTCAGTTTAAAGTGTCTTTTAATTTTCATTATGATTTATTTTTTGGTCCACTGAGTATTTAGAACTGTATTTCTTAATTTCCAAAATTACTATTTTTTAAACTATCTTTTTGTTTCATATTTCTAGCATAGTTACATTTAGGTCAAGAATATATTTTATTATTATATTCTGTATTATATTATATATAATATATAATACTATATTTTATTATCATATTCTATATTATATTTTTCATCCTTTGAAGTAAGTAATTTTCATGGTGGCAACATATGTTGGGGAAATGAGATAAGCAAAAATCTTAGTAGCATTTATAATAGCACAAAACATATGAAGTACTTTGGAATAAATCTTTAAAAAGATGTGCAAGAGTTTTATAAAGACATCTTTAAACTTTACCAAGTGATATTTAAATAGAATTTTTTAAAAAAGAATAAAACTATTTAAATAGAGATACATAGAGAAATAGTCCATGTTTTTGTATTGGAATATTCAATATTATGATTATAATTGCCTGAATCTGTAGATCAGTTTAGACACACATATTATTAGGTCCCTAAATTGTTCTGTAAATTCAGTATAATGACAACAAATCTTCCAGATTTTTTTTCCTTGTGTTTCCATTTTGGGGTGGGAGTGGGTATGCTTGATAGGAGGAATGAGCAATTGATTATCTGATTCTGAAATTTACATGAAGATGCAAAAGGACAAAAGTAGCCAAGATACACTTGAAAAAGATCAAGGTGAGCAAACTTGCTCTATCAGGAGTCAGAGTTTATTAGACCTATGATAATCAAGACAGTGTCCATTTAGGGATAAACACAGTAGCAAAATGTGCCAGAGAACCCAGAAACAGAACCTCATATAGATAATTTATTTAAGGAAGGAGTGACATTGCAAACAATATTGTATTTTTGATGTCCTTTACATGCTTTTCTTTTCCTTTTTTCTTCCTATTTTGAAGAAAAGTCCTTTGAAACCTTCTCTTTACTTCTTTACTTCTTCACAGTGCCTGTTACATAGCGACCTTTAAAGGATAACTGTTTTAGTAAAAATCAGAAATAAAGCATACACATAGGACTTTTGAAACAGAATTATTTGTTTGTTTTTTCCTTCTCATTTTCTTATTCTATTAGATATAAGGCATAATATATATATGGATCTAATTTTACTAAATAAAATTTTATTATTAGTTGAGAATTTTATAGAAAATTTTTAAGGAATTCCTGGATGGCTCAGTCAGTTAAGCATCTGCCTTCAGCTCAGGTCATGATCCCAGGTTCCTAGGATCGAGCCCTGTATTGGGTTACTTGCTCAGCGGGGAGCCTGCTTCTCCATCTCCCTCTGCCTGCTGCTCTCCTTGCTTGTGCTCTCTCTCTGTCAAATAAATAAATAAAGTTAAAAAAATTTTTTAAAAAAAATCAAGTGTCATAAAGTTGTTCCTACTTTCACATATTATTATTAATTGCACTATTTTATATATTTATTTTAAATTCAGTTAGCCAACATAGAGTACATCATTAGTTTTTGATGTAGTGTTCAATGATTCATTAGTTGCATATAACACCCAGGGCTTATCACATCACATGCCCTCCTCCAGATGCCCATCACCCACTTACCCCATCCCACAACCCACCTGCCTTTCTGCAACCCTCAGTTTATTTCCCAGAATCCAGAGTCTTTCATGGTTTGTCTCCCTCTCTACTTGCACGTATCACTGTGGCAAAGTTATAACAAATCCTTCATTTATCTTGCCTCCATTTACAGTCACAGGACTCAAGTTTTCTTTAGATTTCCAATTGGTATAAAATAAATGCTCTATGTACATTTACAGGCTAAGGACTGGAGTTATAAATTAATTTATTTTATAGACATTTTTGTCTGTATTTCAGTGGTGGGATTGTGGCACGTAAATAAATGTTTTATTTTGTAGTTTTTTCATATATTTTCTTTTCATGACAATCTATATTTTAACCAAAATTTCATTTGTAAATAAAAGTTACAAAATTTGTGTGTGTGTGTGGTGGGGAGGGTTGTTCATTTGTTCTTATTTATGAATTATTACCATGGCATGTAGAAATCTTTATTATAGTTTAGCTATCATAATGCATGGTAGAGCAATTTATTTTTTAATATATATTGTTAAAGTCTCAAATCCACTTTTATTCTTCTCAAAATAATGTTGGATTCTTTGACTAACTTTGTCAGTTGGTGAATGAATTACTGAATGTGGAGCGAGAAGGGAATAATAAGTTCTGGTAGCATAATAATTAGCATTTTGGAAAAAAATTGTAACTGATTTTTATGTTGTGTCTATTTAACCACACTGCCAGGTTTACTGTCTGGGGGCAGAAATTGGAGCAGAAGTTTGGAAACATCTTGTTATGATTTGGTGTCCCTTCCTGCACTTTCTGCTAGCGTAAGTAATCCTGAACATCTCACTGAGTAAGCCTGAGTTTTACATTCATTATTGTCACAATTAATGGATAGCTAATTCTATCTGGTCATAGGTTATTTAAAATAACCTCTAAGACAAAACCAAACCAAACCAAACCAAACCAAACCAAACCAAACCAAACCAAACCAAACCTCTCTTCAAAACTTATTTTCTTTGAATTTGGTTGCATTTAACTAGAAAGCATTTTCTCTCATCCTTTGACTAGATGTGATTTACATACTCACCTGATCCCTTAAGAACTTTGTATGAGAGTGATTTAATTTTCCTGTTTGTAGTTTGATATTTAGATTCTCAGAGAACAGGCAAAGGCAGTTAATTTAGAATGATCCTTCCAGTACACTTTTTTACTACTTTCTTATGCAAAACACCAAAAAAATGTTTTCAAAATGGGACATGTACAGTGCAAATGGATATTACCAATATATTTAGTCAATGCATTTCTTGAGGAAATTCAAAGTATTAGTTCTTGGTATAAAAAGTAACAACTGACTAAACTATGTGAACATAAATATAGTTTTTAATGTGTTCAAAATTAGAGAAGATTTTTATTCTCTTAAAAATCACTTTTTAGGGGCACCTGGCTGGCTCAGTCAGTAGAGTATGATGTTCTTGATCTTGGGGTCATGAGTTCAAGCCCCATATTGTGTGTAGAGCCTACTTAAAAAAAAAACTATTAAAAATAACTTTTTAATGATTTTTATTAGAAAACAAATGATACTATAGAATTGTTTTTCTGTGACAATAACAGCTTTCTTTCTTTCTTCTGACTTTCTTCTTTCTTTCTTTCTTTCTTTCTTTCTTTCTTTCTTTCTTTCTTTCTTCTTTCTTCTTTCTTTCTTTCTTTCTTTCTTTCTTTCTTTCTTTCTTTCTTTCTTTCTTTCTTTCTTCTTCTTTCTTTCTTTCTTTCTTTCTTTCTTTCTTTCTTTCTTTCTTTCTTTCTTCTTTCTTTCTTTCTTTCTTTCTTTCTTTCTTCTTTCTTTCTTCTTTCTTTCTTTCTTTTTTTTTTTTTTTGTTAAAACTAGATGGTTGGTGTTAACTAAAAGATACTGGCAACGTCTTGGGAGCACAATGGAAAATTCTGGCTCATCACAAAAAAGCTAAAAGAAACAACAATGAAAAAGAATAGAAAAGCCATTGTACAGAGTTAGACTAGGTATGACTATGTCAACCGAGGTGGGGGAGCTCAGAATTATTGAGCATACTCTATGTGCTTGTGACAGATTAGGGTCTCTTATACATTTAAAATAATTGGTCCTTATGTAACTCTTATTTTATTTTATTTTAATTTACAGAGGAAATAAAAAAGAAACTTAGTTCTAAGAGATTAAGTAACATGATGAAGTCCACATAGCTAATGGTAAACCTGTTAAACTTGAAGATGAAGCTCTTTCCCAAAGATTATCTATTTTGAAATAATGTGATTTACTGCAAATTTTAGTGTGACTAAGCATAATGTAGCTAGGGTGTTTTACACCTTATTTTATAAGAACAAAATCAAAGTAAAAAACATATATGGAGGGCAGTTTGGGCTTACAGAAAAATAATTGCTTTGAAATACTTTATTTCACTTGTGGTCTAGTGCTATGCTGTCATTCCTGTTTCACACCATAGGAATCTCATTTTTCATGTATTTTCTTGATATCTGGATTATTCATGTTTCTCTAAATCTTGCATTGCCTTTCAATTCCTTTATCTGGAATGACTTTTCCTCCACACTTGAGCAAATCCTATCTATTCATTATTTAAAAAATATTGTCTACAGGCACAGCTCAAATACTACCTTGATTCTCTCAGTTCAAGTGCCATAGTATGCCCTACATTATGACATTTTGTACTGCCTATTATAAGCATTTTTATATGCTATATTTTCTTGGAAAAATGCTAGACATTTAAAATATATACATTTAAGTAGACACTATTATTTATATAATATATTAAGTATATATATTTGCTTTGATCTATATCGTGGTGTCTTTTTTTTAAATTTTATTATGTTATGTTAATCACCATACATTACATTATTAGTTTTTTTATAATATCTGTTTTTTTTCTTTATTATGTTATGTTAATCACCATACATTACATCATTAGTTTTTTTATAATATCTGTTTTTTTTCTTTATTTTATTATGTTATGTTAATCACCATACATTACAATATTAGTTTTTGATGTAGTGTTCCATGATTCATTGTTCGCATATAACACCCAGTGCTCCATGCAGAACGTGCCCTCTTTAATACCCATCCCCAGGCTAACCCATCCTCCCAGCCCCTCCCCTCTAGAACCCTCAGTTTGTTTTTCAGAGTCCATCATCTCTCATGGTTCGTCTCCCCCTCCGATTCCCCCCCTTCATTCTTCCGCTCCTGCTATCTTCTTCTTCTTTTTTTTTTTTAACATATAATGTATTATTTGTTTAAGAGGTACAGATCTGTGATACAATAGTCTTGCACAATTCACAGTGCTCACCATAGCACATACCCTCTCCAATGTCTATCACCCAGCCACCCCATCCCTCCCACCCCCCACCACTCTAGCAACCCTCAGGTTGTTTCCTGAGATTAAGAATTCCTCATATCAGTGAGGTCATATGATACATGTTTTTCTCTGATTGACTTATTTCGTTCAGCATAATACCCTCCAGTTCTATCCACGTCATTGCAAATGGCAAGATTTCATTCCTTTTGATGGCTGCATAATATTCCATTGTATATATATACCACTTCTTCATCCATTATCTGTCCATGGACATCTTGGCTCTTTCCATAGTTTGGCTATTGTGGACATTGCTGCTATAAACATCGGGGTGCTCGTATCTCTTCGGATCCCTACATTTGTATCTTTGGGGTAAATACCCAGTAGTGCAATGGCTGGGTCGTAGGGTAGTTCTATTTTCAACTTTTTGAGAAACCTCCATACTGTTTTTCAGAGTGGCTGCACCAGCTTGCCTTCCCACCAACAGTGTAGGAGGGTTCCCCTTTCTCCGCATCCCCGCTGACATCTTTCCTTTCAGACTTGTTAATTTTAGCCATTCTGACTGGTGTGAGGTGATATCTCATGGAGGTTTTGATTTGGATTTCCCTGGTGCCAAGCGACGTTGAGCACTTTTTGATGTGTCTGTTGGCCATTTGGATGTCTTCTTTGGAAAAATGTCTGTTCATGTCTTCTGCCCATTTCTTGATTGGATCATTTGTTCTTTGGGTGTTGAGTTTGATAAATTCTTTATAGATTTTGGATACTAGCCCTTTATCTGATATGTCATTTGCAAATATCTTCTCCCATTCTGTCGATTGCCTTTTGGTTTTGTTGACTGTTTCTTTTGCTGTGCAAAAGCTTTTTATCTTGATGAAGTCCCAATAGTTCATTTTTGCCCTTGCTTCCCTTGCCTTTGGCGATGTCTCTAGGAAGAAGTTGCTGCAGCTGAGGTCAAAGAGGTTGCTGCATGTGTTCTCATTTAGGATTTTGATGGACTCCTGTCTCACATTTAGGTCTTTCCACCATTTGGAGTCTATTTTTGTGTGTGGTGTAAGGAAATGGTCCATTTTCATTCTTCTGCATGTGGCTGTCCAATTTTCCTGACACCATTTGTTGAAGAGACTTTTTTCCATTGGACATTCTTTCCTGCTTTGTCAAAGATTGGTTGACCATAGAGTTGAGGGCCCATTTCTGGGCTCTCTATTCTGTTCCATTGATCTATGTGTCTGTTTTTGTGCCAGCACCATACTGTCTTGATGATGAGAGCTTTGTAATAGAGACTGAAGTCTGGAACTGTGATGCTTTGCTTTTCTTTTTCAACATTCCCCTGGCTATTCAGGATCTTTTCTGGTTCCATACAAATTTTAAGATTATTTGTTCCATTTCTTTGAAAAAAGTGGATGGTATTTTGATGGGGATTGCATTGAATGTGTAGATTGCTCTAGGTAGCATTGACATCTTCACAATATTTGTTCTTCCAATCCATGAGCATGAAATGTTTTTCCATTCCTTTGTGTCTTCCTCAATTTCTTTCATGAGTATTTTATAATTTTCTGAGTACAGATTCTTTGCCTTTTTGGTTAGATTTATTCCTAGGTAATTTATGGTTTTGGGTGCAATTGTAATGGGATCAACTCCTTAATTTCTCTTTCTTCTGTTTTATTGTTGGTGTATAGGAATGCCACTGATTTCTGTGCATTGATTTTACATCCTGCCACTTTACTGAATTCCTGTCTGAGTTCTAGCAGTTTTGGGTGGAATCTTTGGGGTTTTCCACATAAAGTATCATATCATCTGCAAAGAGTGAGAGTTTGACTTCTTCTTTGCCAATTTGGATGCTTTTTATTTCTTTTTGTTGTCTGCTTGTGTAGCTAGGACTTCTAATACTATGTTGAATAGCAGTGGTGATAGTGGACATCCCTGCCGTGTTCCTGACCTTAGGGGGAAAGCTCTCAGTTTTTCCCCATTGAGAATGATATTTGCTGTGGGTTTTTCATAGATGGCTTTTATGACATTGAGGTATATACCCTCTATCCCTATACTCTGAAGAGTTTTGATCAAGAAAGGATGCTGTACTTTGTCAAATGCTTTTTCTGCATGTATTGAGAGCATCCTACAGTTCTTGTTCTTTCTTTTATTAATGTATTGTATCACATTGATTGATTTGTGGATATTGAACCAAGCTTGCAGCCCAGGGATAAATCCCACTTGGTCGTGGTGAATAATCCTTTAAATGGATTGTTGGATCCTATTGGCTAGTATTTTGATGAGATTTTTTGCATCCATGTTCATCAAGGATATTGGTCTGTAATTCTATTTTTTGATGGGGTCTTTGTCTGATTTTGGGATCAAGGTAATGCTGGCCTCATAGAATAAGTTTGGAAGTTTTCCTTCCATTTCTATTTTTGGAACAGTTTCAGAAGAATAGGTATTAATTTTTCTTTAAATATTTGGCAGAATTCCCCTGGGAAGCCATCTGACCCTGGGCTTTTGTTGGGAGATTTTTGATGACTGCTTCAATTTCCTTAGTGGTTATAGGTCTGTTCAGGTTTTCTATTTTTTCTGGTTCAGTTTTGGTAGTTGACACATCTCTAGGAATACATCCATTTCTTCCAGATTATCTAATTTGCGGTCATATAGTTGCTCATAATAGTTCTCATAATTGTTTGTATTTCTTTGGTGTTGGTTGTGATCTCTTCTCTTTCATTCATGATTTTACTTATTTGGGTCCTTTCCCTCTTTTTTTTTTTGATACATCTGGCGAGGGGATGATCAATCTTAATTCTTTTCAAATAACTAGCTTCTAGTTTCCTTGACTTGTTCTACTGTTCTTTTGGTTTCTATTTTATTTATTTCTGCTCTGATCTTTATGATTTCTCTTCTCCTTCTGGGTTTAGGCTTTATTTGCTGTTCTTTCTCCAGCTCCTTTAGGTGTAGGGTTAGGTGGTATACTTGAGACCTTTCTTGTTTCTTGAGAAAGGCTTGTATTGCTATACTTTCCTCTTAGGAGCCTTTGCTGCATCCCAAAGATTTTGAACAGTTGTGTTTTCATTTTCATTTGTTTCCATGAATTTTTAAAATTCTTCTTTAATTTGCTGGTTGACCCATTCATTCTTAGTAGGATGCTTTTTAGCCTCCATGTATTTGAGTTCTTTCTGACTCTCCTCTTGTGATTGAGTTCTAGTTTCAAAGCACTGTGGTCTGAAAATATGCAGGGAATGATCCCAATCTTTTGGTACGGGTTTAGACCTGATTTGTGACCTAGGATGTGATCGATTCCGGAAAATGTTCCATGGGCACTAGAGAAGAATGTGTATTCTGTTGCTTTGGGATGGAATGTTCTGAATATGTCTGTGAAATCCATTTGGTCCATAGTGTCATTTAAAATCTTTATTTCCTTGTTGATCTTTTGCTTAGATGATCTGTCCATTTCAGTGAGGGGGCTGTTAAAGTCCCCTACTATTCTTGTATTGTTGTTGATGTGTTTCTTTGCTTTTGTTATTAATTGGCTTATATATTTGGCTGCTTCCATGTTAGGGGCATAGATATTTACAATTGTGAGATCTTCTTGTTGGATAGACCCTTTAAGTAGGATATAATGTTCTTCCTCATCTCTTACTACAGTCTTTGGTTTAAAATCTAATTTGTCTGATATAAGGATTGCCACCCCAGCTTTCTTTTGGTGTCCATTAGCATGGTAAATGGTTTTCTACCCCTTCCCTTTAAATTTAGGGGTGTCTTTGGGTCTAAAATGAATATCTTGCAGACAGCATATCAATGGATCTTGTTTTTTTATCTAATCTGGTAGCCTGTGTCTTTTGATTGGGGCATTTAGCCATTTACATTCAGGGTAACTATGGAAATATATGAATTTAGTGTCATTTTATTGCCTGTAAGGTGACTGTTACTGTATATTGTCTGTGTTCCTTTCTGGTCTATGTTACTTTTAGGCTCTCTCTTTGCTTAGAGGACCCCTTTCAATATTTCTGGTAAGGCTGGTTTCGTGTTTGCAAATTCCTTTAGTTTTTGTTTGTCCTTGAAGCTTTTGATCTCTCATTCTATTTTCAGTGACAGCCTAGCTGGATATAGTGTTATTGGCTGCATATTTTTCTCATTTAGTGCTCTGAGTATATCATGCCAGTCCTTTCTGGCCTGCCAGGTCTCTGTGGATAGGTCTGTTGCCAGTCTAATGTTTCTACCATTGTAGGTTACAGATCTCTTCTCCCGAGCTGCTTTCAGGATTTTCTCTTTGTCTCTGAGACTCATAAGTTTTACTATTAGATGTTCAGGTGTGACCTATTTTTATTGATTTTGAGGGGGGTTCTCTGTGCCTCCTGGATTTGATGCCTGTTTCCTTCCCCAAATTAGGGAAGTTCTCTGTTATAATTTGCTCCAATATACCTTCTGCCCCTCTCTCTCTTCTTCTTCTTCTGGGATCCCAATTATTCTAAAGTTTCTTCTTATGGTATCACTTCTCTCTCGAATTGTGCCGTCGTGATTCAGTAGTTGGTTATCTCTCTTTTTCTCAGCTTCTTTATTTTCCATCATTTGGTCTTCTATATCACTAATTCTCTCTTCTGCCTCATTTATCCTAGCAGTAGAGCCTCCATTTTTTATTGCAACTCATTAATAGCCTTTTTTATTTCAACTTGGTTAGATTTTAGTTCTTTTATTTCTCCAGAAAAGGTTTCTCTAGTATCTTCCATGTTTTTTTCAACCCCAACTAGTCTCTTTATAATCGTCATTCTGAACTCTAGTTCTGACATCTTACTAAGGTCTGTATTGATTAGGTCCCTGGCAGTCGATATTGCCTCTTATTCCTTTTTTTTTGAGGTGATTTTTTCCATCTTGTCATGTTGTCCAGAGGAGAATAGATGAATGAGAGAACAAAATGATAACAGGATAAAAACGACCCCAGAAAAATATACACTAAACAAATCAGAAGAGACCTGAAACCCCAGGAAAAGAAAGAAAGAAGAATGAAAAAAGAAAGAAAAAGAAAAAGACAAAGATTAAAAAGATTAAAAAAAAGAATATGATCAAATATGATCAAATATGATCAGGCTGATGAATAGATCAGTGCCATATACTAGATTTTGGGCATATTTTGGTTTGTTAGAAGAAACTGCAAAATTTTAAAGACAGAATACTTATATATGTACAAAAATAAGGGTAAATACGATGAAGGGATGGAATATGACTGTAAATATGAAAATTATAAAAGATTTTATAAAAGGAATTGATAAGTTGAGAAGATGGTTAAAAAAAAAGGAGAGAATGTGATCAGGCAGGAGACTAGAACAAAGCCATACACTAGAGATTTAGGGTATATTTTTGTCTGTTAGAAGAAACTGTATCCCAAAATTTTAATGAGAGAACTATATATATATACCAAAAACAAGATTAACTACAATGAAGGGATAGAATATGACTCTAAAAATGAAAAATGAAAAAGATTTTTTAAAAAAGGGATTGATAAAATGTTGGTTGAAAAAGGAAAAAAGAAAAATTTAAAAAAAAATAGAAAAAGAAAAAAAATTAAAAAAATTAACTTTGAAAGACAAAAGAATCAGGGGGAAAAAGCCATGAATTCTTTGTGTTGTATTCCCCTAGCACTGGAATTCTGCTGTTCTCATTGATCGGTAAACTTGGTCTTGGCTGGCTGTTCTTGCTGATCTTCTGGGGGAGGGGCCTGTTGCTGTGGTGCCCAAATGTCTTTGCCAGAGGGGGAATTGCCCCACCTTTGCTGGGTCAGGGCTAAGTAATCAGCTCGGGTTTGCTCTCGGAAGCTTTTGTTCCCTGAAAGCTTTCCGTACAGCTTTGAAGCACAAGAGTGAAAATGGCGACCTCCCAATCTCTGCCCCAGAGGAGCCAAGAACCTGGGGCCCCACTCCTCAGTGAGCCCCCAGAGAAAAGCAATCACCCCCGTCTCCCTGGTCTCTGGCTGCACTCCGTGCTCACCCGGCCTGTGACCGAGCATTTCTATCTCTGGCACATGACCCTGTACACAGTCTCCAAACCCAGCAGATCCCTGCAGTGCACTCCCGTGCCACTCCTCCTGGGGGAGGGAGGGGATTCTCCCCAGATCTGCTGCTTGTTGGGTCCCTGCTGGAGGAGCAGTGGCCCAACTGTGCCGTGGATCACAGTTTATGGCAACCCCGAGCTGAGACCCCGCTCCTCGGCTCCATCTCTGTAGCCAGCTTCCCACTCTGATACCTGGGAGCTCTGCCACACTCAGGCACCCCCAGTCTTTCTGTGACCCCGAGGGTCTTGAGACCACACTGTCCCAGGGAGGGTTCCACTCCCCACTTAGTCACCGGAGCAACGTCCCTCAGCAGAGCCTACTTCTAAAAGTTCTGATTTTGTGCTCGGAGGCTCTATCACTTGCCAGAAGTGGCAATGGAGGCCCCTTCCCCCACTGTCTATCCTCCCAAATATCACCTCGGATTCACTTCTCCACACATCCTACCTTCCAGAAAGTGGTCGCTTTTCTGTTCAGAGAGTTGTTGCTATTCTTTTCTTTGATCTCCTGTTGAGTTCATAGGTGTTCAGAATGGTTTGATCCCTATCTAGCTGAATTCCTGGGACCAGACAAAATTTAGGTCTCCTACTCCTCCACCAACTTGCTTCTCCTCCAAATTCATACAATATTGCCCAACCCTCCTGCAGGCAGCCTATCAATTTCACATTTTTCCACAAAACAGGGAAATATTCTTTACTTTTCAATATCTGCATTGTCAAAAGTTTGAGGTTTGAGGTATTTCAGTAACTGATTCACCTGAACAAAATTATAAGTAAAAAGATCATAAAATATTTGTGTTTGTGAAGAAAAACTAATAAAATCAGCTGGCATTTGAGATTGAAAATCAAATTTGCAAGACAGTGAATTTTTATGGAGGAATCAGGAATTATATCTAAATCAAGCACTAAATATTTAAAAATAAAACTAAAATCTCAGAAAACTTGAATTATGTATTTCTACAATATTGTAATCAAGTGTAGGTAATTCTATGGCACTATGATTATGGAAGAGGATAAAGACTGTCACAAATTAATGTTGGTTATTAACAGGGTAAATACAGGATACAATATGTATAATTTTAACATAAATAGAGTTAAAATTGTTCAAAACTCTCCAAGGACAAATCAGAGATTATTCTTCCAATTTATCACCCTAAACAATATGGAGAGTAAAGATTGAGGAAGATACTATCAATTAAGTTAAAACAACAGATACAAACCTGGTTTGTCCTGCAAAATTAGGAAACTTGAACAAATGGAATTATGTTAAAGCAGAACTCAGCTAATTTTCCAAATATTTAGGAACCCAGTCCTGAGAGACACAACAAATCAGTTATTGATCTAGATAATCTACAAATGTTAGAATTAGAGCAGTGTGCAGCTCAATATAAGCTCAAGGAGGAATGGGACACTAGGGGAACTGTTCCTGTATTCCAAACTATATGTACCCTGTTTCCTTACCTTTTTAATAATTCAATGTATACATAATAAAGAAGTACATCATAAAAATTTCAAACAAGCTGTGTTCCATCTTCTCATTACTTGTACTTCATTAGCTAACTCATCCTGAAGAAGCACTTCTCAGAGCTATCTGCAGAGATTATAAAGTAGCGGTTAGTCCAGTCCACAAGAAACTGGTGACTCACCCTTTCCTGGTGTGGGCCTTTGAAATGACCCCACCAAGCCTCCAATATCTCTAGCTTTAATAGGGGAGACAGAAAGTTAAAGAAAAATTGCTGTGTGAATGTTGCTTTGCCTTTAAATGAGGGGGGTTTTGTGATACTATTGCTCAATATTTTGAGAAAAAAAATAGATGTGCATTTATCAGTGGTCAGTTTATTTTATAGGTAAACAGAACAGAAAGATATATGTGAAAAATGCCAGCATATGTGAAAAATAAAGCAGAATTTCCTGAAAATTATGGCAATCCTTTAGAATATATATCTGACCCTTCAGGGGTATGACAGAAATTCTCTAAAAACAAAAAGAAAATTGGTTCTGCTTTTGTTACAGCTGAATAAGTTCCTATGTACCCTACCCTCCTGCAGGTACAACTGTAACCTCTGAGAAAAATAAAAAACAGTAACCTGAAGTCACTGAAGAGTGAACAAAAGCAGAGAAGTTCTGGAGGAGGAACAGGAAAAGAGGACAACAGAAGTGGAAAACCCCAGTTCCATGGCTTTTAGCCTGGGGACATGTAGAGAAGCCAAAGTGTTGATAAACTCTCCCTCCCGTACATCCCAGAATCTTTTTGTCTGAAGAAAGAGAAAACAGAGCTCAGAACAAGAGTAGCCATTAAGAAGTGAGGGGAGAATCCCAGAAAGGAAAGAAATAAAAAAGGAAATCCCTAAAATCTGTGAATAATGTAGGCTCAAATTTATCTAATTACTGACCCACACACCTGCAAAGGAAACTCTAAGCATCCCAACTAAGGATGAAAGGATGTAGATTTTAGCTGTTCCTCAGAAGAGAGGGTTTTTAATTTGAGTTTAACTGCCTCATGAAATAAAATAATAAAATAATAAAATATAATAAAATAGTACTCTTCAGAGGACTATAACAGAATACAGAATTCCCACAACAGAACATTCACACTGCTCAGAAGACAACCCCAAAATAACTAACCTATAAATATTACCCCTTCTCAAGAAGAAAATAAACACAGATCCAGTACAATGTTTGGAAAAATCTGATGAGGATTTAGAAGCAGAACAATAATCCCAGAATAAGAACCCTTGGAAAATATAAATAAGTAGATTCAGTGCCAAAGGAAGAGAATGAGGAGGGATATGGGTAAGAAAATGAACTAGAAAAGTGAGGGGAAAAAATTCCAAAAAAGAAAAAAGAAAAAGAAAAGAAAGTTTGAAAAAAGGGACTTACAATGCAAATTCTTCTTGAACATAGTAAAACTAGACTTTCAGAAGGAATTGCCTTCCATGAACCACAGAAAAACAAAGGATCATTATAGATGCCGATGCAAGAAAAAAGGTTAGTAACCCTAATACTAAAGTATGTCAACTTGAACTAGTTAAATATTTGCTGAGAGGTACCTAATTCATAATTGGAAAGTGTGTTGACATCCTGATCATGTAAAATTGTAACATAAGTCAAAGCCATATCAAACCACAAAGAAATGAAGTAACTAAAAAGCAAAATGATTGCAGGATTATCTAGTAAAATGTTTGGGAAAAGGTAATGTTTATAACCAAACTTCCAATTAAAATTAATGAATTTAAAAGACAAACACCATACGATTTCACTCATGTAGAATTTAAGAAACAAAACAGATAAACATATGGGAGGGGGAACAGAGGGAAAAAAAGAGAGAGAGACAGAGGCAAGCAAACCATAAGAAACTGTTAATGATAAGGGGGAAGAGAAAGATGGCAGAGACGTAGGAGACCTAAATTTCATCAGGTTCCAGGAATTCAGCTAGTTAGGGATCAAACCATTCTAAATACCTACAAATTCAACAGGAGATTGAAGAAAAGAATAGCAACAACTCTCTGAAGAGAAAAGCGACCACTTTCTGGAAGGTAGGATGTGCAGAGAAGTGAATCTGAGGTGATATTCGGGAGGATAGATGGCAGAGGAGCGGGCCTCCGCCCACTGCTTCTGGCAAGTGATAGAGCAGCGGACCACAAAATTGGCTCCGCTGAGGGATGTTGCTCCAGTGGCTAAGTGGGGGATGGAACCCTCACGGGACAATGTGGTCTCAAGACCCTCACAGAAAGACTGGGGGTGCCTGAGAGCAGCAGAGCTCCCAGGTATCACAACATGGAAGCCAGCTGCAGAGACGGAGCCGAGGAGCGGGCTCTCAGCTCAAGGTTGCCGTAAACCATGATCCGCACCACAGTCGGGCCACTGCTCTTCCAGCAGGGACCCAACAAGCGGCAGATCCAGGGAGACTCCCCTTCCTCCCCTGGGAGGAGTGGCATGGGAGCACACTGCAGGGATCTGCTGGGTTTGGAGACTCCACATGCGGTCGGGTGCTGGAGATAGAAATGCTCGGTCACAGGCTGGGTGAGCACGGAGTGTGGCCAGAGATGGGGGAGACGGGAGTGATTGACTGCTTTTCACTGGGGGCTCACTGAGGAGTGGGGCCCGGAGTTCTCCGCTCCTCCAGGGTGGGGGGTATTGGGAGGCTGCCATTTCACTCTCATCCTCCAAAGCTGTACGGAAAGCTTGCAGGGAACAAAAGCTTCCGGGAGCAAACCGGAGCCAATTACTTAGCCCGGACAGGCAAGGGTGGGGCAATTCCGCCTCCGGCAAAGACATTTGGGCACCATGGCAACAGGCCCCTCCCCCAGGAGATCAGCAAGAACAGCCAGCCAAGACCAAGTTTACTGATCAATGAGACTGGCAGAACTCCAGCTCTAGGGGAATACTGCACATAGTATCCATGGCTTTTTCCCCCTGATTCTTTAGTCTTTCAAAGTTAATTTTTTTTAACTTTTTTTTTTCTTTTGAATTTCTCTTTTTCCCCTTTTCAACCAACATCTTATCAATCCCTTTTAAAAAAAATCTTTTTGAGGGGGCCTGGGTGGCTCAGTTGGTTAAGCAACTGCCTTCGGCTCAGGTCATGATCCTGGAGTCCCGGGATCGAGTCCCGCATCGGGCTCCCTGCTCGGCGGGGAGTCTGCTTCTCCCTCTGACCCTCCCCCCTCTCATGTGCTTTCTCTCTCTCATTCTCTCTCTCTCAAATAAATAAATAAAATCTTTAAAAAAAATCTTCTTGATTTTTCATTTTTAGAGTCATATTCTATCCCTTCATAGTAGTTAACCTTTTTTGGGGATATATATATATATATATATATATATATATATATATATATATATGTTGTTCTCCCTTGAAATTTTGGGACACAGTTTCTTCTAACACATCAAAATATACCCTAGATCTCTACTGTATGGCTTTGTTCTAGTCTCCTGCCTGATCACATTCTCTCCCCCCCCTTTTTTTTAATCCTCTTCTTTCTTTTTTCAACCAACTTCTTATCTTATCAATTCCTTTTATAAAATCTTTTATAATTTTCATCTTTACAGTCATATTCCATCCCTTCATCATATTAACCCTTACTTTTGTACATTATAAGTTTTTCTTTCTTTAAAATTCTGGGAGGCACTTTCCTCTAACAGACGTCTAAAATCTAGTGTGTGGCACTGATCTTTGCACCAGCCTGATCATATTTGATCATATTCTGTTTTTTTTGTTTTGTTTTGTTTTTGTTTGTTTGTTTTTCTCTTTTTCTCTTTTTTTCTTTTTTCTTTCTTTCCCTTTCTTTTCCCCCGGTTTCAGTCTTTTCTGATTTGTTTACTGTATATTTTCTGGGGACGTTGTTACCTTGTTAGCATTTTGTTCTCTCATTCATCTATTCTCCTCTGGACAAAATGACAAGATGGAAAAAATCACCTCAAAAGAAAGAACAAGAGGCACTAATGACTGCCAGGGACCTAATCAATATGGACATTAGTACGATGTTGGAACTAGAGTTCAGAATGATGATTTTAAAGAGACTAGCTGGGCTTGAGGAAATCATTGGTTGTGATCCCTCCTCTTTTATTCATGATTTTATTTATTTGGGTCCTTTCTTTTTTCATTTGGATAAGTCTGGCTAGGGGTTTATCAAACTTTTCAATTCCTTCAAAAAACCATCTTCTAGTTTTGTTGATCTGTTCTACTGTGTGTGTGTGTGTGTGCTTAATTTCTATGTCATTTATTTCTGCTCTCATCTTTTTTTTTAAGATTTTATTTATTTATTTGCAAGGGTGGGGGGAGAGAAGGAGAGAGGCAGAGGGAGAAGCAGGCTTCCTGCTGAGCAAGGAGCCTGATGTGGGACTCAATCCCAGGACCCTGAGATCATGACCTGAGCCGAAGGCAGACGCTGAGCCACCCAGGCATCCCTCTGCTCTCATCTTTATTATTTCCTTTCTTCTGCTGGATTTAGGCTTTATTTGCTGTTTTTTTTCCAGCTCCTTTAGGTGTAAGGTTAGGTTGCATATTTGAGCCTTTTCTTGTTTTTTGAGGAAGGCCTATATACTTTCCTCCTAGGAGTGCCTTTATTGTACCCCAAAGGTTTTGAACTGTCATATTTTAATTTTCATTTGTTTCCATGTATTTTTAAAATTCTTCTTTAATTTCCTAGTTCACCCATTCATTCTTTAGTAGGATGTTCTTTAACCTCCGTGTATTTTTGGTCCTTCCAAATTTTTTCTTGTGGTTGACTTCAAATTTCATAGCATTGTGGTCTGAAAATAGGCATGGTATGATCTCAATCTTTTTGTACTTGTTGAGGGCTGATTTGTGACCAAGTACATGATCTATTCTGGAAAATGTTCCATGTGCACTCGAAAAGAATGTGTATTCTGCTGCTTTAGGATGAAATGCTCTGAATATATATGTTAAGTCCATCTGGTCCAGTGTGTCATTCAAAGCCCTTGTTTCCTTGTTGATCTTCTGTTTAGATGATCTGACCATTGCTGTGATTGGGTATTAGAGTCCCCTTCTATTATTTTATTATTATACATGAGTTTCTTTAAGTTTGTTTTTAATTGATTTATATATTTGGCTGTTCCTAAGTTAGGAGTATAAATATTTACAATTGTTAGATCTTCTTGTTGGATAGACCCCTTTATTATGATATAGTGTCCTTCTTCATCTTTTATTATAGACTTTAGTTTAAAATCTAGTTTGTCTGATAAAAGGATGGCTACTCCAGCTTTGTTTTGATGCCCAGTAGAATGATAAATGGTCCTCCATTCCCTCAGTTTCAATCTGGAGGTGTCTTTGGGTCTAGAATGAGTTTCTTGTAAGCAGCATATCAATGGACCTAGTTTTTTTTTTTTTTAATCCATTCTGATACCCTAAATCTTTTGATGGGAGCATTTAGTCCATTTACATTCAGAGTAATTTTTAAAAGATACGAATTTAGTGCCATTGTATTACCTGTAAGGTACCATCGTTCCTGTAGATTGTCTCCATTCCTTTCTGGTCTTTGTTACTTTTGGTCTCTATTTACTCTCAAAGGGTCCCCTTAATATCTCTTGCAGGGTTGGTTTAGTGTTCATGAATTCCTTGAATTTTTGTTTTTCTTGGAAACTCTTTATCTCTCCTTCTACTCTGAATGATAACCTTGCTGGATAATGTATTCTTGGCTGCATATTTTTCCCATTTAGCATGTTGAACATATCATGGCAGTCCTTTCTGGTCTGCCAGTTCTCTGGACAGATCTGCTGCCAGCCTTATTTGTCTATCCTTATAAGTTAAGGAACTCTTGTCCCTAGTTGCTTTCAAGATTTTCTTTTATCTTTTTAATTTGCAAGTTTCACTTATAAAGGATAGCCATTAAAATACCAAACATCTAATTAGAGCAAGCTATCTAACATATTTACCTTTTAGTATAACTTTCAAGAAATATATTTTTAGGTTTTTATTGTAATGTCTTAATGTAAAACACACAAATGTGTAAAGAAATTCCTCTTTGTTTCATTCTAATGTTTAAATTTACCTGGGAAATAAAATTATTTATGATAATAGTTACAAATACCCACCCTCATTCATGATTCTTTCCTGGTATTTGTCCTTACCTACTGTTGAAAGAAATGACCATAAATAAATTATTCTCTTCTGACTGTTTTGGGTGTATTTCTGAGATGAGGATGTTCGTACAGAATAGACTTGGGTCTGGAAAGAGTGAGATTGCACACATCTGTGACCCAGGTTTTAGTGGCGCAGAGGCCAGTTGGTATCTTACAGGATGGCTGATACAGGCCTGTTCTAATGACCAAGGAGCCTCTTCTCCCTTCTTCTCTACATCATTCCACCCAAACAATGAATTATTAATTGAGGAATACCCCAACATATCTCAAGGCTAATTTTGGCACCAATAGAAAGTCAATTACAGTGTGTGTTAGAAAAAAGAGATTCTGACAGATAAAATTTTTCTCTACTTATCCAGCTATAAAGTACTTGAATTTGTACGCAATTGTTAGGATAATTAAATTTTTTTCATCAAATTTAATGTTAAAAATGCAATTCCACTGGATATAGAAAATAAATAAAAATTTGGTGGGTATGAAAAGTGAGAGAGGTACAGAGTTTTTAAATTTCTTGTTAAATATATATTAATACAAATTCATGAAAATTAATTAAATGGTAAGCTGATAAACAGACAACATAGTTAATGCCTGATGAATATCCTCTAATAGGGGCAGTTATGTTTTGGGCTTGAATTACCTGGCATTCTTTTGACCTGGGTTGCATAGACATAACCTTAAAGTTAAAAAATAAAGGAACACATTGTAATCAATATATTTACTAATTTTTCTGAACATAACTTTATATTCAGTTTTTAAAATTAGTTTCAACTGCTTGAGTTCAAAGAATAATTTTGTGGCTGGCTGAAATAAAAAAAAATGAAGAAAAACCTTAAGAAGCATTATGAAATTTCTCTGGCCTGTACTTATACTGACTGCAGTTGTGGATAATCAGGTAAGAGAAAAAAAATGGGGATACATTTAGTTTGCTAACACTGTTGTAACAAAGTACCACAGACTGAAGGCTTCAACAATAGAAATTTATTTTCTCATAGTTCTGGAGGGTAGAATTCTGAGATGGAGGGGTCAGCAGGGTTGGTGCTTTCTGAGAGTCGTGAAAGAAGAATCTATTCCAAGTCTCTTTTCTGGCTTGTAGATAGCTGTCTTTTTTCTCTATCTTCACATCATGTCCCCGTTTTGTGTTTGTGTCTGTTCATTGGTATCAGATTTCAAGTTTGAATGTTGGGTACTGTGGAACTATTCTGCTTAAATACCAGGTATCAGATATTTTATAGGTTAAATAGGCTTTGGGTTCTAGACTAAAACACAATCACTCTTTTTAGAAGTGTGTTTAACTCTGCACTGATTTCTAAACATTTAAAAAAAATTTTATTTAAATTCAGTTTAATTAACATATACTGTATTATTAGTTTCTGAGGTAGAATTTAGTGATTCATCAGTTGCATACAACACCCAGTGCTCATTACTTCAAGTGTCCTCTTTAATGCCCATCACTCAATTAGCCCATCCCTAACATATGACACAATTGTGAAGTTGAAGAATAAATGCTTTAATTTGATACTGTGTACTCTTTGGGTATTTCAGACTTTAAGGAAGATCTTACACAGACTGAGAGGAACAAGACAATGCTATAAACTACATTGTCTGTTACAGTGGGGCATTGGATATCATCACAGATCAATGGAGTAGAAACAAAAATTGTAGAGATGCTTTTCAGACTGAGGCACATCAAGGTTGGTAAAGTTTGTTGATCATTTTCCTAAAAACACTGCCTTCATTCCTTTAGACTAAGTAGGGGAAAGAAATGTACCCTGACAGCTTATAAGAAAGTCACCCTATCTACCTTCTCCATAATCCACTTAGAGGGATGCTCTGCTAAGGTTTTAGCATATTTTATTCCATTCTTTTAAATACATTTGTAAATGGTTAATATATAATGTGTACACAATTTGGTATTCTGTCTAGTTGCCTAATAGTAAATAATTAAGAATATTAATTGGCATTACATAATAAACATTTTATGACTGCATCAGGATATACACATATATAATTTACTTAAATATTCTGCTAATTGTTGAAACTTTTTGCCTATAAACATGTATCAGCATTTCTGATTTTTGACTTGGAAATCAATTGATTCTGAAAAGTGAAGTAACAGTTCAGAGGGCAAAAGTGATTTTAAGTCTCTGAGAATATATTGTCAAATTTCTTTCCAGAATGACTCTGTTTGCTTCACCTTGACAAATTTTGAGTATTATGGTTAGAAAGTGGAGTTGTATATATAGTACAGGGAGTATCCTATATACCACACACCCAATTTCCCATATTATAAATATCTTACATTAGTATGGGTATATTCATTACAATTAATGAATTAATACAGGTAAATTATGTTTTAACTTAAAGTCCATTCTTTATTCCGATTTCCTGTTATTCCCCCTAATGTCTTTTGTCTAAAAGTTCCAAGATCCCATCCAGGAGACCACTTTACATTTAGTTGTTGGATCCCCTGAGTGCCTCTTAGCTGTGACACTTTCTCAGATTTGCCTTGTTCTTGAAGATCTTGGTGGTTTTATGGATTACTGGCTAGGTGTTTTGTAGAACATGCCTCCATTGGAATTTCTCTGGTGTTTTTCTCATCATTAGACTAGGGTTATGTATTTCTTGAAGGAAGACCACAGAGGTAATTTCCCACTCTTACAATATCAAATCAAGGATAAGACTACTGACATGACTTACCACTATTGATGTTAATTTGGGGCACCTGGCAAAGATAGTATTAGTTATATTTTTCCACTATAAAGTTACCTTTTCTTCCTGCTTTCCATACTGTTTTCTTTGAAAGGAAGTCACTCTGTGTGGCCAACAGTTAAGGAATAGGTAGTCCCACTTCTTTATAGTTGGAGTATCTACATAAATTATTTGAAATTCTTTTACACAGGTGATATGCTATTTCTCCTCCATTTACTTATGTATCCAACATTTATTTATATCAGTATGGACACATGGGCATTTATTTTATGCTTTGGATTATAGTTCAGTGCTACTTTATTTTTTTTATTGCTCAAATTGTTCCAGTTTTGACCATTGAGAGCTCTTTCACCTACTTGCATTCCTTCGGCATGCTTCCATATTGTGTGTTGTTGTTGTCATTGTTGTTGAACACTTTCTTACTTTCCAGCAAAATAAGATGTTGCAAGCTCACCTTGTATATTTCTTGTCCCAGTCTTAGAATCAGTCATTTCTCCAAAGAGACCTAATTTTTTTGGGGGGGGGGGTGGTGCAAGTCTGAGAAACTATTACAATTGAGAAGAGCCTAGTTACACATGTCTACTAAATATAAAGTGATGCCCTGGATGGATCCAGGAAAAGGACACTAGGTAAAAACTAAGAAAATCTGAAAAAGTATGAACTTTTGTTAATAATCCAATATTTTTTCATTAATTGTAACAAATGTGAGTACAAATTTAAAATGTTAGTAATAGGGGAAACTGGATGCAGAGAATTTAGGAACTCTGTGCTATCTTTGTAAATCTAAAAAGGTTCTAAAAATAGAGTTTATTTGAAAATATGTTTCATACATGAATTAAAAGATGTATTCTACAGGTATGGCTGTAGTGTCCTGTAAGGGTTCTTAATTTAAATCTGTATTAGTTATAATTTTTTTTTGTCTTCTATCAATTACTGAGAGTGGAATTATTGAGAGTAGAAAGTGTTAAAATCTCTCACTCTTACTGTAAAATTTTTTATTTCTTTTTGTAGTTCTGCAAGTTTTAGTTCATATGTTTTAACATAAACTATATTGTATAAAGATATAGCCTTAAGGACAAAACACACAGAAAGCTCCCTGAGGAAAATAGAGAGATTACTGTAACTGACTTCCTGAAAGGAAAAATTAAATCCAGATAAGTAAAAATTTACCTATAAAAACTGGAAGAAAATAATCATCCAATTAGATGTTTATACAAAGCAAAGCTATCCTTCAAGAATGAGGGCAAGTGGAAAATTTTGGACTAATAAAAACTGAGAAAGTTTATCATCTCACCTGATCACCAAAATGAAACTAAACAATTCAGGCAAAATAAAGATGATTTCAGGAAAATAAAAGATGGTCAAACATACACAAAAGATTCTAGAAAATGGTAAGTGGGAGTAAATTAAAACTATTATTATCTAAATAAAAAATTATTTTATTTTTATTTTTTAAAAGATTTTATTTATTTATTTGACAGAGAGCAGAGAGAGAGAGCACAAGCAGGTGGAGTGGGAGAGGAGAAGCAGGCTTCCCACAGAGCAGGGAGCCCAATGCGGGACTCATCTCAGGACCCTGGGATCATGACCTGAGCCGAAGGCAGGTGCCCTAAATAAAAAAATTTTAAATAACATCTTAAAATAAATAAAGAGATAAAATTTGTTTCAAAAATGGGAGTTGTTTGAGGTAATATTTCAAAAGGAGGATAAAATTATTGATAAATTTTGGACTTTTTTTTTAAAAGATTTATTTATTTATTTCGGAGAGAGAGAGCGGCGGGAAGGAATAGAGGAAGAGGGAGAGAAAAACTCAAGCAGACTCCATGCTGAGCACAGAGCCTGACTCGGGGATCAGTGCCATGACCCATGAGATCACTGCCAGGACCCATGAGATCAGGACCTGAGCTTAACTGACTGAGTCATGCAGGCACCCCAGTTTTGGACTTTTATAGGATAAATACAGATTATGTAAATTTGTCAGTACTCACCGAGAGAACAGAATTTGAGTGTATAATATCCCAACTGCAGAGGAAAAATAAATAGCATGAGAAACATCTAAATAAATCAAAAAGTAATCAAGAAAGCAGACAAAAAGATTTAAAACACAAATAGAAAGCACATATAAAATGGTAGCTACATCATCAAATATATCAATTATATTAAACGCATTGGGGTTCTTGCTTTGCCTCCGATTTTATTCCCTACTCTTTTCTCTTAGAAATATTTTAATATAAAAGTAATACTCCTTTTATAACCTATTGCTTTTATTAATACAAAAAAAGAATGCTTACTGAATTCACATTATTTTGTAATCTGGATTTCACATTATTTTGTAATCTGGAAATGTAATATTAAGGAAAAACATTAAAGTGAATGCAGATCTCTAGGAGACTCACAATTATTTATTCCAAATGAAAATGTAGTTTGCATTTTTGGTGACACTGGCTTCCCATTGGATTTTACTCATAATTTCAGGGGGTCTAATTAAGTCAATATTTAGTGCCTATGTATACACCTATGTATTTGTATGTTAAATTTGTTTTTCTGATTTTTTTCTACCTTCCACCCATAGGTAATAACAGCTACCTCAACCCTTGCTTTGGGAATTAATATGCCATGTAAACCTGTTGTTTTTAAAAAAGATTCTGTTTATCTGGATGCCTTGAACTTTTGACAGCTATTTATGCTACATGCCTTTTGTTACATTTGTATACACAGGGATCTGGAACATCCATTCAGTAAGCCAAGATAAATCACATTTATTGTGAAACATTTAGAGATTACATAAAATACTTGAAAATCGGTTCTAGATATATGACATGAATATGATTATATTTAGAGATGTTTTAAGCAATCATTGACTGGCTAAACAGATTAGTTTTCTTGATAATATTCTTGCTTTGGTAAATATTATTGAACTTGAACAAAAATAGTATGAAGGAGAGGTAACCACATCTTTGGAGTACCCGATTGGTTCCAGGCACCAGTGATTATAAATGGGCTGTCTACAATGTTCTCAGTTCAGACTAATTTCTAGAAATACATTGGTAAATAAGATGAAAATTGTCTTGCTTAAAAATCATGATCTTCGAACAGTGATTACTAAAAAAGCAACCACATTTTAGGAATATATTTGTAAAATAAAATATTTTAAACTTCTCTGAAATTAACATACCAACCAACAAAGAACTCTTTCAAGGTTTTTGAAAGTTTAGTATTTCACATGATATAGGTAAGTTAGACATTAACCGATTACAGAGACAAAACATGAAATTATTTTAAAAGTTATGTGATCATCTCTTTAGATGTCTGGTCGTGCAGGAAGATGTGGAAAAGATCTTTTAGGAAATGGGTTCTTCTATGATATTCCATTACCTATGACAGGCACTTAAAGTCTAATGTGTCCATCCATACAGAAGGGTCAATTTCCTCTAAGAATATCTTTGGTTCTCTGACTTATTAGTTGCTAAAGCAAACGACAAAGAGGATGCCAAAGCAAAGGTAAACTGTTTCATATTATTTAAATTACTTTAATGAATTTAATTATTTCAGCTCAACTTTATAATAAGTTACAAAACATGAAGGGAATAAAATGACAATGTGCTGTAAATAAACTCACTGTAACATTTGCTTCTATTTTACATTACCCTTATTTAACACAAAAGCATGTTTTTAACTTTCATGCTTTCAAACATATGGAGAATTAAGCCCATGCTTTTTCTGTTATAATTATCCCTGGGCTCTGCATATGTTAAAATAGAAACTTTTTTCTGTAAATATATATGGGCTAAAACATTTTAAAAGTCAAATTTCAAAGAAATAATTAATGGTTCAAAAAATGTACAAAATCCTGAAATGTTCATAATTCTTGGTTCTAAATTTTTATGTTTACTTCTCACCTGTCATGCAATTGTGATTATTCCTCTCTCCCTCTGAATTTTTTACCATTTTCTGTTTATACATACATGTATTTAGTATAAAACATTATGAAATACCTAATTATAATAAGTATTATAATAATATAATAAATAATATAATAAAGCAATATGCAATGCCTAATTTAAAATGTAAAAATGTACCATACATTGTATATAGTACATAAATATATATAGTAACATGTTCCATGATAGAAATGTTTAATTGTCCTTTTGGGTATTACCTTTGGAGGACCTACTACAAAATTTGCTTAATATCTAACTTGATATTTTGATATATGTCTCTATAGACATTATCAGTTCTCCAACAGTCATTGATATTCTCCAAGCAACTGAAGATCAAGTGCATGGTAAAATTTTATTTTATATATTCTTTGCAATTCTGGGTCACAGAGGTAAGATTTAAACCTGTTTTTCACTAAGTCAAGGTGTTAGTACATGTATGTACCTCTACTGTTCTAACATCTCCCTTGTTAGTGTGTTTGATAGTTCTTATTTGTTTGATATTTCTGAGATCAAGAGACTAAGGTTAACATGTTAAAATTGATTTCTAGGAGTATGTGCATCAGGAATGTATTCCCATTGGATATTCTAGACTTGTGTCCCATTTGCACTACCATGAACCTGTGAATTTTGTTTTAGTAAGCTTGCTAGTCAAGGTTTTTTCACAGGTTGTGTATTCTGAAACATAGATGGTAAACAAGTTTTCCTTTCTCAAACTTCCACTCATTAGATAGTGTGCTTACACCGATAGAATTATAGCAAACTGTTTTCAGTTTTCTATTCCTTTAATGTTGTAGTACAATACACACAATATTTATGAAATAAGTATAATTCAATGATGATTACTTTCTATGATCCTTTGATGGAAAAATATAGACTCATATAGATTAAAAGCTTTATGGTGTGATCTAGTAGTTACTAAGGAATGTGATATAATATTATTTTAATCATTTTTATATAATGGAATATTACTCAACCATCAAAAAGAATGAAATCTTGCCATTTACAATGACGTGGATAACTAGAACTAGAATATATTATACTAAGTGAAATAAGTCAGTCAGAGAGACAAATACCATATGATTTCACTCATATGTGGAATTCAAGAAACAAAACTGAGCATAGGGAAAGGGAAGGAAAAATAACATAACATAAAACACAGAGAGAGGCAAACCATAAAAGACTCCTCACTAGAAACAAACTAAGGGTGCTGGAGAGGAGGGAGGTGGGGGGATGGGGAAATTGGGTGATGGGCGTTAAGAAGGGCACATGATGTAATGAGCACTGGGTGTTATATGCAACTGATGAATCACTAAATTCTACCCCTGAACTAGTAATACACTATATGTTAACTAACATGAATTTAAATTAAAAAAAAAAAAAAAGGAGAAGCTGAAAGAAAAAGTAAAAAAAAAAGCCAGATTCATGGACTCCAGCTCTGCCACTTAGCATGTAGTATCCAGGGCTGTTTCTTATCTGTAAATTGGGAATCATAATAGTATCTACTTCAAAGGATTGCTATGAAGATTAAAATAATTAATATATGTAATTGGCACTGTTAGCTCTTAATTTCATAGCTAGTGTTATTTTCAGATGAAATGACTGGCCACTGGAAAAGCCAAAAGAATCAACAGAAAAAAATGATTGCAATTAATGACAGTTTAATAAGTCTTCAAATGCAAAAGAGGTTTAATAAAATGTATAGTTTTCCCACATTCTAAAGTTACAGAGAAAATAAAATGTAAAATAATCTAACAGTAAAAAATGGAAATTATCAAGATACTATAGTTCATTTGTTAATTTGGCAAAGATTGCAATTACTAGTTATGTTGACAGGGCTATAAATAGTTTTATGACTTAAAAATATTCTTTAATATAGTAATTCTACTTCTTAGAATTTATAATAATTATATAATCAAAGATAGAAAAATGATGTAAAAATTTATTTTATTAGTTTCCCAAGGCTGCTGTAACAAAGCACCACAGACCGGGTGGCTTAAACAACAAAAATTTGTAAGCTCTCAGTACTGGAGGCCAAAAGTTCAGGCAGCATTGGTTCCCTCTGAAGACTGAGGGATAATATTCCTTGCCTCTCTCCTAGCTGCTGATGGTTTGCTGGCAATTCCTTGGCTTGTAGTCAAATCAGCCCAATATCTGCCTTCATATTCATGGTGTTCTCCCTGTGTGCATGTCTCTGTGTCCAAGTCTATCAGATTAGGGGTCCATCCTACTCTAATATGACCTCATCTTGACTATAACTGCAATGCCCTATTTCCTAATAAGGTTACATTCTGAGATACTGGAGCTTAGGATTTCAACATGATTTTTTGAGGAGCACATTTCAGTCCATAACATATCATACTTACATATAAATAAAAATTGGTGCTACCTATATATCCAACAATAAAGGAAAGGTTAGATAAATTTTAGCATGCCTAAATGTGGCTATATTATACAGCCACTAAAATTCATGTTCGCAAATAATATTCTGTAACACAGCAAATGCTCCAGATATAATGTTAAGCATTAATATTAGACTGTAAAACTGAATACTACATCATAAATTTGTATATACAAGACTGGAAGGGAATACTATATACCAAAATCTCCATGGCCCTCTATCCCTTTAATTTTTATATTTATACTTCCCTATAAATAATAGAATTCATACTTAGAAATATATTTCCATCCAGACTTTAAAAAATATTTTGACTCTGTGTCTCACAGACTTTGGTAATCCTCTGTCTTTATTTTGGATATTTACATTCATCCATTTCATTGTTCCCAGGTAATTCTAGATGATCTTCTCAAGGACTTTGCTACAGTGGTTGAGAAACACAATGACAAAATTCAAAAGAATTTTGGTTTCTCCCTCTTAATGATTTCTAAGTTGGATGACATGAAAAAAGCATACCAACTACCTCTGTCAAAAATTGGTAAGATTGTGGAATGTACATGAACATAACGCAAAGTCAATAAAAGAAAATGAATGTAAATATTTTGAGATAAAGCTAAACTTTAGAAAATGAGGACAAAATTATTGCAAATAAAATATACCAGAAACAATCTTTCAGATCTATGCTCTAGAATTTTATACCAGAAAGGTCTCATATTATTTGGGATTAGTTAAACCACCCTGGATTTGACTTGACACTAAATGTGTAAAATATGTCTATATTTTTCTAGTGTCATTATAAACTAACAGACCATTGCATGGGCTAAATTTATTCTAGAATATCTCCTCTCCTATTGATGCTGTTTGCCTTTTAGTAGATACTGGCATTCTTAACTAGTTAAACTTTCAAATCTGGATAACGTTGAAAATATACGAAAAGGAATTTTGGCATATTTATTAAGGGTCATAAGTGTCTTATATTTCCTTGAGTACTATGGGGGGCAGCAAAGAAGGTGTTTCCCATGTCTTTGAGGAAAGGATAGAATAAAAGAAAAAGAAAATAACAAAAATATAGGGAAAATTCTGTAATGTATGCCAGGTAGAGTAAAGGCGTTAGAAGTAGAGGATATACTTAGCACCCCAAGATGAAAAGGAGAGAAGGAGAGGGCACTCAGAGGAAAATGAAAGGTGGCAGAATTTCCCTTCCTTCATTTCCATAAGCAAGGAGAAAAAAATGGAGCAGTAAGGGTTGCTTTGGTTTATTCGTATTTCTGGATAGACTATTAGGTTGGAATGTAGAGGCTTGTGAAGGACAAGAGAAAATGGTCAGTTTATTCAATCATGGAATAAGAAGTTAACTAATCAACTTCACAGAAAAGAACTTAAGTGTTTCAGGGCAATTACCTGCATTTGGGACTTAGAGGGGTGAGTACATTTATTTTTCCTCTCTGTTTTCCTCTGGGATGATTTCTGTGGTAGGCGAAATAATCCCCCTCCCCTAAAAAAAAAAAAAATGCCTGGATGCTAATCTTGGGAACCTGTGAATATGTTATGTAGCCAAGGTGTTACAGAACCTGGACTGGATCACCCGATGGAAGAACCAAGCGTCATTCAGAGATCTTGGAGGATAGGAGGTTTATTTAATGCCAGTGGGCTCAGAGGAGAGTGATCTCCAAAGGTCTGAGACCCAAGCACAAACAAAGGGGGTAATTTATGCACTTCTACTTCCACACACTGGGCAATCTTGGTGCGTGCGCAAAGCAGGGCGGGGAGAGGAACCTGGATTGGCGCGTGTGGGAAGCAGAGCGGAGAGAGAAGAACCCAGAAGAGCCCTGGGGCAGGGGCTGGGACTCCCTTGTTGGCTCGGTTGGCCATCTTAGGACACAGATTTTTCCTTATTATTCCCCCCGCTTTGATGCCCCTTTAAACACCTAGTTTAGAGGGCATCATTTTCATTCTCTAAGGGGCGATAGTGAGTAAGGAGCAAATGTAGTCTGATCTTAGCAATTTGAGCAGTGATAAACCTAGTAAGGGCTCACAAGGACCAAATGCTGCTGTGAGGAGGAGCATTAGGAGGGGGCTGATGAGGGGGGCAAACCAAGGGAACCATTGTGAGAGGGAATCCTACCAAGTCGTCTGCTGGAGTGCTTCCCACCAGTGATTCACTCATTCCTGTAATTGGTTCAGAGTTTCTTGGACCACCCCCAACTCATTAGCATAGAAACAACATTTCTCCTGTAAGAAGAGGCAGAGTCCCCCTTGCATGGTCATGAGCAAGTTGAGCCCATGCCTGTTTTGGAGGACCACTGAGGCCAGTGAATCGAGTTGGCACTGCAGGGCCAGGGCTGATTGAATGAGGGTGGAAAAATCTGCCATGAGTTGTTGAGTTAGCCCCTGGTACTGAACTTGAGGCATCCCAATGCTGGTGGTGCTGAGGGCAACACCTGACGTGGCCAGCACGCTCACAATAAGAGGGATGGCTGCGGGGGAACGCAGCTAGGAGGTCTCCATATAAGTGGGGCATCGCTCCCGGGGAGGACTGAAAGATCAGGTAAGAGACTGACAAGTGTGCATGATTGATCGCGTGGGGTGATGCAAATATATACACCTTGATCACAAGACAGAAAATTGTTGTTAGGCACACAGACCCGACTGTGACCTATGACAGGAGAGGAAGGTTTCCGTACAGTGGTACCAGAACCAGAAAGGGATAATCTGAGGTCTCCGGTGCCAAGGTGGGAGGTGACATGGTGGACTGGTTGAGGATGACACTTAGGTATTGGACGGGACTGGGTTTCATACAGATCCAGCAGTCAGATGCTGGGGGTGGTTTTGAGTGGTTAAGTGCTTGGTGGGAGGTGTTAATCATACCTAACAGTTGCAGTATAGATGCTTGCTGTGTGTGGATGGGGGACCCAGGCATATGACAGGGTGAGTTATTTTCTGTCTGACTCTGAGGGTTGACTGCAAGGCTTGGGGTGAACATGGACTTAATCATAAACTTGGTCATGGGGTCGGTCCCTATAGAGTGATATTGGCCCAACAGGAGAGTGATTCTTGTGGCCCATGATGTGGCACTGGGTTCTAGGACTGAGAAAGTGAGTGGTATACAGTGATTGTTAGGGCAAGAAGATGTTGTGTGACAAGGAAATCTGGATGTCACTGTGCTGTATGAGGATCCACCACCCCTTGGACCATTGTTCCATTCCCGGCCAAGTTGCCACCCAGGACTTGCATCCCCAGGCTTGTGGGCAGAACTGGGGGCAGGTGTTTGGCTGTTGCATAGGGCCCCCACAGATGTAGATATCTACCAGCCAGTAACCTCTGTGAGGGCCATGGTAGCAACAGAGTCTATGAGGTTCCCAGGCGGTATCAAGAAGCTGGCATCCATCAAAATGGAGGTCAAACTTTGGTGTGTGCCCATCCCAGTTGGAAGAAGTCAGTGGGGGTGCTGGTGCGGGGTTGAGGGGGATAAGCTGGAGAGTCCCTTTGCTAGTAATGGTGATACGAGAGTTTGCCCCCCTTGCCAGGCCGGGCAAACTAGAGGCAGTGAGGAGGAACAGCACACCAGGTAGCAGAAGACCAGGACTGACTGGGGCCAGGAAGACCATGGTGAAATGTGCTCAAGGGTAGACCACAGAGGGCCAGTAAAAGTGGGGTCTACAACCTTAGGTAGAGGGAGCCATCGTGCCTAACCTGGCAGCAGATGAAACCTGGACAAGTGAGTGCAGTAATACACCCTAGGGTCACCCAATAAGCAATGACAATAGTAAGCCTCTGGGGGAAAGTCCATCAGGAGGGGCAACAGTGTAGAGTTTGACTCCCAAGATGAAGGAAATCACACCGATGAGAGCCAGGGACCATGGTGAGCCGGTGTCCATCAGTCGGTGGGGTCTCATTGAAGGTGAGGTCCTCCTCTCGGGGTTCTTCATTGTAGTGGCTGGGCTTCTGAGCCTTTCCCCGGTTGGGACATTCATTTTTCCAGTGACCTTTCACCTTACAGTAGGCACATTGATCCCTTGCCAAGGGGGTCCTGGGTCTCCCCCCTTTTGGTGGTCGGGGTCTCCCCACCTTTGTGTTGTCCTTTTCTTTCAGGGTGGCGGCGAGGAGGCTGACTTTCTTTTTCATCTTTTTGTTGGCTTCCCGTTCGGCTGTGACCTCCTTGTTCATGTAGACCTTATTGGCAGTCTCTATTAGCTGGGTGATATTCATCCTGGCGAAACCCTCTAGTTTCTGAAGTTTTTTTCTGATGTCTGGGTGGCCTGAGCCACGAAGCAGGTGTTTACCATCTGTTGGCTTTCCTGTGCCTTGGGGTCAAATGGAGTGTATATCCTGTAGGCTTCACGTAGTCTTTCGTAGTAGTCCCTGGGGGACTTCCCTGGTTGTTGAGTGACTGAGGATACCTTAGTCATGTTCATGGGTTTCTTAGCTCCTGCCCGGATTCCCCAGAGGAGGGCCTTCCTGTGCCGGTGGATGTGGGCTTATCCCTCGGTTGTGGTGAAGTCCCATGCTGGGTGCTCTTTGGGTGAGGCCGTATTAGCCCAGGCAGCAGGGTCAATTACTCCCACTGGTCTTCCTGGTACTGCCGTGCACCTTTTATTATTCTCCTCCTTTCCTCTGTGTTAAATAGGGTGCAGAGTAACTGTTGACAGTCTTCCCAGGTTGGCCTCTGGGTCTGGGGGTGCTGGGGATCCTCGGCCTGGGGGCACCAGTGGATCCTCTGGGCCTGGGGGCGCAGGTGAGACTGAAGGCTGCAGAGTGTCTGGAACTGAAGGGCCAGGTGTAGATGGTCTTGGAGGTATGTATGGTGGGGGTGGGATCGGTTCCCACTTGGGATCTCCGGCTAGGATTTGTGGAGACTGGGGCTTTTGCTGATTTTCTTTAGGTCACTTGGATGAGGTGATTAAGACCCTGGCCTGTCCCTGCCTATTGCAAGCGAATCGCACCCAGGGGGGGAAGGTCTAGGCAATTCCTAGCCAGGAGTCAATGTACAAAAACTGGTCAGGGTGTCCTGGTTCTTCTGTTAAGACTCACCATACTCGACAAATCATTGGGACATCCAGTGTCCCTTCTGAAGGCCATGCGACATCAAAGGTGGGCCATTCCAATTCACATAGGGTTCTCAACTTGCCAGGGTTCATCCTGACTCCATAGTCTCCCAAAAATTCCCATAGTCTCTAGAACCATAGGTTTTCTCTGCCCTGACCCCATGGTGATGTCCCTGTGTGTGGTGGTGCAGAGACAAAGGTGGGGGTGCCTCCTGAGGTGAGGAGACCAGTCAGATGCCCATCTGGCCATGTCCCAAAGGAGCTTAGGTGAGGCTTAGCCATAGCGGTCTCAGTGTTGTGACTGATGATCTGAAACAATTCTGATGCTGCCATAGACTGCATGCCATTCACCACGGAATTGCAGATGGGCCCACTCAGACTCTGTAGGCTTCTGGGGACCTTAAGGGTGCCCACCCGTGGAGTCACAGAATCAGTCTGCTTGAGCAAGCCAGGTCAGAGTGCACATTCACTCACACATTCACTCCAGAAGTTATTACATTCCCTCTCTGGGAATCCCTACTTGTGAGACCTCTAAGGTCTCTGGGAGGTGATCAGGCTCCCTTTCACTCCCATGGGTGGGCCTATCTGGGTCCTGGGGCCCCAGGTCTTACTGTAATCTGACGTCAGGACCAGGTCCTCACCTGCCAAGTCTCCTGGAGTCCAGTGGGAACAGCGGAGCAGGGCTGGCCTGAGGTGACCAGGGTAGGAGGCTGCCGAAAATTAGGCAGGGTGTGCCTTCTGCCTTATGATCTCTCATTCTGTCACTGCCCCGCTGTTGCCCCCAAACCGGTGGCAACAATGGGCCAGCATGGTTGGGTTTCCTGGTCAGGGAACCAAAAGTTACAGAACCTGGACTGGATTGCCCGACGGAAGAACCAAACGGCACTCGGAGATCTTGAATAGGAGGTTTATTTAACGCTGGTGAGCTCAGAGGAGAGTGATCTCCAAAGGTCTGAGCCCCGAGCACAAACAAAGGGGGTAATTTATACACTTCTACATACTGGGCACTCTTGGTGTGTGCATGAAGTGGGGCAGGGAGAGGAACCCGGATTGGCCATGCGTGGGAAGCAGAGCAGAGAGAGAACCCAGAAGAACCCCGGGACAGGTGCTGGGACTCCCTCGTTGGCTCGGTCGGCCATTTTAGGACACAGATTTTTCCTTGTCATTGGGAGAACTAACATTGCAGACTGGATTTTCTGGATTGATCCAACGTAATCACAAGGGTCCTTGTAAGTGAAGGAGAGGGGCAGGAGAGTCAGAGAGATGTGATATGAGAGAGATTTAACTGATCCTTGCCTGCTTTGAATGTGGAAGGGCTCAAGGACTGTGAGCAAAGGACTGTGCAGCAGCCTGTAGAAGCTGGGAAAGGCAAGGAAGGAACCAACACAGCTCTGACTACACTTTGGTCCAGAACTTTCATAACCAACTTAGGTTGTGTTAAGCCAAAAGTTTGTGGTAATTTGTTACATCAGCATTAGGAAACTAATACAGCTTCTGAGAAAGTGGACAAGTACATAAAAAAGAATGACAAATAATAAGCGATATTTTTTCTTAAGTTTCTGTTAATTGAGGTAAAATTCATATAACATACAATTAATCATTTTAAAGTATATAGTCCTGTGGGCATTTGGTATGGTAAAAATGTTGTGTGACCACCACTTCTATCTAATTAAAACAAATACAATCAGACAATTAGGTTTTCTTTTTTTTAGTTTTTCTTTTAATTCCAGCTGGTTAACAGGATCAGATGATTGTAACTGTTAAATAGAAACTATTTAGAGTTTCTATTAATAAATCCAAGTCATGCATTTAATTTTGGGGGCTTAAGGGTCAAGCATTAAACCCTTGTGTTTTTCCTCTAAAGTTGGGATTAACAGAACAATTAATGTGGAAGTGATATGGATGAAACTGAATTAGCATGAGTCGCATTCTCAGTCAAATGTGGTTTATAAAACATAGTCCCAAGTGAAACTGCAATTACCTGTCCCCTAAATAAAACAGCAATATCCCCCTCCTTAGATTCTGTCTTCTACGTTACTACATAATACTACATTATGTATTTCCCTACATAATAGGGAGAATACAAAGGTGTATCTTCTTAGTAGGAGGGGGGTCTGAAATAGAGAGAAAGACAAAGAGAAAGGGACAGACAGAAAGACTGGCAGAGGAAGACACAAAGAAGTCTGTGTAGGAAAGGCAGAGCCACATAAGGAGAGAGAAACAAAGACAGATATAGAGACAGACAATCGGAGAAAGAAGTAGGGAGAGATAAAGAAATGAGACACAGTGGGATGCCTGGGTGGCTCCGTCGGTTAAGCTTCTGCCTTTTGCTCAGGTCATGGATCCCAGGGTCCTGGGATCAAGTCCTTCATGTGGCTCCTTGCTCAGCACAGAGCCTGCTTCTCCCTCTGCCTGCCACTCCCCCTGCTTGTGCCTTCCCCACTCTGACAAATAAATAAATAAAATATTAAAAAAAAAAAAGAAATGAGACACAAACACAGAAAGACAGAGATGGACAGAAATAGAAATAGAGAGGAACATATGGGCAAAAAAGACAGACTGAGTGAGACAGACATAGAGATTAACAGAAAAAGATAAAGACAATGAGACAGAAAAAAGAGAGACACAGTACAAAGGAGAGGAGTAAAGAGGAACAACCATGACCAAGAGGCAGAGAGGGCAACAGAAGAGAGGTGGCAGGTCATTCAAAGAGAAACAATGAAACACACAGAGCCAAGTGTGTTATTGTCAGAGAAAGAAGTCAGAGAAGAGAAAGGAAGGAGGAACTGGAGGGAGGAAGAGAGGGGGAAGACATAGAGAAGGATTTGAGTCAAAAGACAATAGCTTCTTCTCCCAAACTCACCACTCAGGCCTGGGGTGACAGGAGTGAGTTTGACAAGGGCTAGAAATATTCCTCTATTGTTTTTGCCTCCTGGTGACTAGCAGGAATTTCTTCCTTTCTGTTACAATATGAGACTTAACATAAGAAAGTGGGTGATGATGTCAGTTTTAACTCTATTATGAGAAAATTTGCAGTTTTTGTAGCTTCATAGCATCTTGAGAAGAATTAGCTGACAATGAATCATATTTTAGAGGACAAGTGGATGGTGCTGGTTCTTGACCTGAGATCCTGAGATCCACTAGTGTCCAATGAAGCATGTTTCTTATATTACAAATGGTGTCTATCTAATTTCTGAGTGGATAGACATGGAATTATCCAACTGGACCACTGATGACTATAAATAATAATGCCACTAGCACTTGCCAGAATGAGTATAGTGTAGGGAAAAAAGTTTTCCCAGCGATAATCCAGAAATATAATTCTTAAATTTTCATCTTAATTATTTTCCTTTTTTAAAAAAAAAGTCAATAATTCACCTAGTAATAGTGGCATAAAAAAGTATAACTTGTTTTTTTTTTTTTAAAGATTTTATTTATTTATTTGAGACAGAGAGAATGAGAGACAGAGAGCATGAGAGGGAGAAGCAGACTCCCTGCCGAGCAGGGAGCCCGATGTGGGACTCGATCCAGGGACTCCAGGATCATGACCTGAGTCGAAGGCAGTTGCTTAACCAACTGAGCCACCCAGGCGCCCAAAAGTATAACTTGTTTTAAATAATGTGTTTAATAGAACTGTTTTCAATTCATTTATTTGATTTTCTAATTAATTTCTTATTAGACTTTTTAGGTAAAGAATGTAAAGACTCTGAACTCGTTTCTTATTTGCTGCCTGGGACTGAAAATAGAATGATTGTCTTCCCATTTGTTTGCCTGTCCAATATAACTGATCAAGATTTATTTGATATGAATGTGATAAATGATGTATATGAATTTTGGTGTGTAACTTTATTTTATCCTGTTTATTCATTTAAGGGAAATAATTTTTATGTCATGGTAATATTAGCAAAGTGTCTAGTAAAACAAAGCCATCTTACTCTTATTCCAGAATAGTAGTACTTTGTACTGAAGTGGAAAAAAAAATTTTTTTTTTAAACTACTTGAGTAGGGGCGCCTGGGTGGCTCAGTTGGTTAAGCGACTGCCTTCGGCTCAGGTCATGATCCTGGAGTCCCTGGATTGAGTCCCGCATGGGGCTTCCTGCTCGGCAGGGGGTCTGCTTCGTCCTCTGACCCTATCCCCTCTCAGGTGTTCTCTCTCTCTCAAATAAATAAAATCTTTAAAAAAAATAAACAAATAAACTACTTGAGTAGTTTTAGAATAAAAATAATTGATATAGGGACACCTGGGTGGCTCAGTTGGTTAAGCATCTGCCTTCAGCTCAGGTCATGATCCCAGGGTCCTGGGATTGATTCCCATGTCGGGTTCTCTGCTCAGTGGGGAGCCTGCTTCTCCCTCTGCTGCTGCTCCACCAGCTTGTGCTCTCTCTTTCTCTGTCAAGTAAATAGATAAAATCTTTAAAAAAAAGGAATTGATATAGATAAAGAAAAGAATGTTAGTTTCTCAATTAATCATCATGTATGAATTATGTCTTACTATGTTAATCACTGTACCGTAAGCCCTTGCCTCTCCAGGTGTGAACCAAAGACCAACAACGTCCGTGTCCCCTGCTAGAAATGATGAATCTTGGAAGCCACCTCAAACCTAGTGAGTCCAAAATACACAAACGTTTGAGAAGCCCTGCTATAAGTCTTTTTTTTTTTTCCATTTTAAAGAGTTTTATTACACGATGTTAATATTCAGGACACTTCAGAGCACCTTATACTTCTAATCAGATATTTGGTAACTGATTTTAAAGTGTTACTTGAGTATTTTTCTCATACTGGCTTTCAGTCAAAAATACTACTTAGTGATTGTTTAAGAGATGTTAATTTGATTAAACAGTTTATCCTTAATAACCTGAGACATCAATCCATGGATAGCTTCTGTGGTAGTTTTATAGCTGTCTCTTGTAGCTTTGGCAAGTTTGTCTTCTGACTTTCTGTCATGTGTTTCTAAACCCAACATGAAACTCCCTTGTCCCAGCTGGGCTTCTGACTGTTCTAATTTTTCAGACAAATCAAAGACCTGACCAGTGGTATAGTCTGCATTAGTAAGCAAACTAGAGGAACTCAGTATATTCAATCAGTATTTATTCCACAAAAGCTCAAGCAATTTGCTGTCCAATGAGGATTTGAAATATGAGACTTCTAAGGCATAGTATTATTTGCAATGTACACCAAAGTCTTCTATTTTATTAAGTGGGATAGTCTGGTACTCAGAAGGTCCTTTATCAGGGGGTTTGTAGCCCTTTGGATATGTCCTAAAGGCTTCAGGATTCACTTTTCCTTCAGATATTGTTCTTGTTGGGTCAATTACTACTGCTACGAATGGTGCCTGGATCTGCTGATTGAGCATCTGGGTACTAACATCAATCCCAGAAAGCCAGCAGCCGTAGCCAGGATGGCTGTGATACCAGCCAATTGCATTTTCAAGGCGGCCAACCTGTTTAGCATTTTCTATATACGCAGCCATGTACTCATATGCAGCAGCCTGAGCGTTGACTCGGGGTTCAGTGCCCTCTACAGGCAAAGCAAAACTGTCCATAATGATCATGGTCTCACCATCCACCTTTCCCAGCATTAAGCCCATCACTTCCAAGTTGCCTCCTGATCTGGCATGCATCATCATTTCAGTAGAGCCAATGCTGAGATTTTGCAGTACTTAAAGTAATGGTGACTCGCTAGGTTCCCGGGTGTGGGCTTCGGACCCTTCCCACCACAGGTGCTAACTTGTACTAGTCTCTCGAGGCAGTCATGACCTGCTATAAGTCTTTTGAGGGCAGTTTGTGTTTGTTTATTTTTATGATCCTTGCACCTAAAAATGGTGTATGGTACAGAGTAGAAACTCAATAAACATATATAAAATACTTTAATTTTTTAAACTAATGTAAGAACCACTTTGTTTACTGCCCCACGTGATTGAGAACAATGACACAGCCAGCCCTCGCTGGACTCCTGACAGCATATCCATAGCACTCTGATAGGAAATAAATTCTAATGACTACTTATATCATTTGCCCAAATCAGACAATTACATCCTGAAAAACAGTTTAAGAAAAAATAGGGGTGTATGGAAAGGGGAAGAACAAGCACTATTACTGTTATGTGTATCTGATACCAATATAAGTTTGTGGGCTCACAAATATTTTTTCAGGAAAAATGGATTAAAAATGCAGTATATTTCTGAGGCTATAAAAATAACTATGTAGCTTCAAATTTTGAATAAATTAGAGACATATTTTCTCTGATTTCAAAAATAGTTTTAGTATTTTAAGTACTGGCATTTTTACTGATTTTATTTGGTCATTTAAAGTTTGGAGCATCTTAATATACTGAACATTTGACAATATTTCATTAAAATGTATTGGCTTATTGCTTTAGTTTGCTACATGTAAGCAAAGAAAAATGCTAACCAAGCTAAAATTTCTGCATATCCACAGGCCATATTACAAACAGTTGATGTGAATGTAAACAATGTGTCCACTGAATGCTTACATACTGGACTTCTACAAACATGGTTCCCTGTTAGCACTGATTGAGGTTAATTTTTATGACCTTTTCTATTTTAACACTCTTTATAGACATATTTGCTTAATGTTTAATGTGGTGTGACATTATGACATGAGAATAATTTTAAGATGCAATAATTTTAGAGGTCATTAAGATCCAAATTATTTTAGACTATTTTTAAAATACGATTTACCATTGTTATTATTGTGGTGAAGTTTACATAACATTAAATAAAATAAACCACTCTGAAGAGAATTATTTAACAACATTTGGTACCTTCATAGTTGTGCAACAATTAACTCTATCTAGTTACTAAACATTTTCATTAACCCAAAGGGAAATTTTGTGCCCATTAAGTGATAACTCCCAATCTCTCATTCATTCCTTCATTCCCGCAACCTCTGGCAACTACCAATCTGTTCTGTCTGTATGGATTGACTTACTCTGGATATTTAATATGAATGGAATCACACAATATAGGTAACCTTTTGTGTCTGACTTCTTTCACTATAGTATTTCAAGGTTCATACCTGTTATAGCATTAACAGTACTGCACTTCTTTTTATACCTGAATACTATTCTTTTGTATGTTATATACAATTTGCTTACCTAGTTGATGGATATTTGGGTTGTTTCAATTTTGGGTTATAGTGAATAGTACTTCTATGAACATACATGTACATATATTTATTTGAGTACCTGCTTTCAATTCCTTGGGTATATGCCTAGGACTAGAATGGCTGGGTCACATAGTAACCATATGTTTAACTTTTTGAGAAATCTCACATCTGTAATTTTCCTTTTTTTAAAAAAAATTATAGCCATTCTAGGTGGTATGAAGTGATATATATCTCATTGTGGTTTTGGTTTGCATTTATCTAAAAACTAATGATGTTGAGCACCTTTTCATGTTATGACACAATGTATATATGCTCTTTGGAAAAGTGCCTACTGAAGTCCTTTACCCAATTCTAATTATGTTGTTCTTTTTGTTCTTGATTTGTAGATATTCTTTGTATATTTTAGATATAAACCCTTACCAGATACATGATTTGCAAATATTTTCTCCTATAAGGTATCTTTTCCTTTTCTTGATAATGTTCTTTGGTACACAAAAGTTTTTAATTTTGATGAAGCCCAGTCTATTTTTTCTTTTGTTGTTCATGCTTTTGGTGTTATATCTAAGAATTCATTTACAAATCCAAATTAATGAAGATTTATCCCTATGTTTTCTTTCCTTTTTTTTTTTTAAGATTTATTTATTTTGAGAGAAAGAGAGAAAGAGAGGGATAGTGGGGGGGGGGGGGGGGCAGGGGGGGGAAGAGACAGAGAGGGAGAATCTCAAGCAGATTCCCTGCAGAGTACAAAGCCTGAAACAGGGCTCAATCTCACGACCCTGAGATCATGACCTGAGCTGAAATCAAGAGTTGGACCCTTAACCAACTGAGCCACCCAGACACCCCTCCACCTATGTTTTCTTATAGGAATGTTAAGGTTTAGCTGTCGAATCCATTTGAATAAGTTTTGATATATATCACTGATACATTTTGAATAAATTTTGGTATATATATATATATATATATATATATATATATGGCTTTTAAAAAAATTTATTTATTTATTTGACAGAGAGAGAGAGTTAGCAAGAGCAGGAACACAAGCAGGGGGAGTGGGAGAGGGAGAAGCAGGCTTCCTGCTGATCAGGGAGCCCAATGCAGGGCTCGATCCCAGGACCCTGGGATCATGACCTGAGCTGAAGGCAGACACTTAACAACTGAGCCACCCAGGCACCCCTATATATGGCTCTTAAACCAGGGAAGTGTCTCTTACAAATTTGTTCTTTGTATTCAATATTGTTTTGGGTATTCAATGTCCTTTGCGGTTCCATTTAATTCAAGGATTGTCTTTTCTACTTCTACAAAAGGGGCTATGGGAATTCTGATAGGGATTGCAATGAATCTATAGATCACTTTGGGTAGCATTGTCATTTTATCAATATTAACTCTCCCAAATCATAAACAAAATGTGTACTTCCATTTTTTAACTTTTCTTTAATTTCTTTCAGCAATGTTGTAGTTTTCAGTGTACAAGTCTTTATTTAGCCTTGGATAAATTTAAGTTTTTTTTTTTTTTTTTGATGCTATTGTAATGGGATTTTTTTCTTTAATATACTTTTCAGGAAATACCTTGCTTGTGTATAGAAACACAACTGAGTTTTGAGTGTTATTATTGAACTCTACAACTACAAAATTTATTAGCTCTAATGCTTATTTTGTGGATTCTTCAGGGTTTTCTATATAAGGGATCATGTCATCTGTAAGATGTTTAGCTTTCTCCTTTCCAATTTGGATGCCTTTTTTTTTATTCTTCTTACCTAATTGCTCTGGCTAGTACTACCTGTAAAATGTTGAATAGCAATGGTGAAAGTAGACATTCTTGTTTTGTTGCTGATTTTAGGAAAAAGCTTTCAGTCTTTTATCACTATGTTAGCTGTGAGTTCTTCATAAATGTTCTTTCTTGTGTTGAGGAAGTCCTCTTGTTTTCCTAGTATGCTGAGTGTTTTTATCGTGAAAAAGACTTTTTTCCAATGTTATCCTGTATTACTCAGGTGATCATGTAGCTTTTTTTTTTTTTTACCTTCATTTATTATGTAGTATATTACATTGATGGATTGTCTTATGTTGAATCACTCATGCATTCTTGGATAAATCCCACTGAGTTATAGTGTATAATCTTTTAAACATGCTGTTGGACTCTTTGCTGGTATTTTGTTGAGGATTTTGCATCTATATTTATAAGGGATATTGGTGTGTACTTTTCTTGTGATGTCTCAGTCTGAATTTAGTATCAGGCAATACAGGGCTCATAGAATAATGAGTTAGGACATATTTATTCCTCTTATGTTTTTTGGAAGAATTTGAAAAAGATTGGTACTAATTCTTCTTTAAATGTTTAGTAGAATTTGCCAGTGAAGCCAGCTGGTCTGGATTTTTCTCTGTTGGGAGGTTTTTGATGACTGATTCAATTTCTTTACTTATTATAAGTTTTATTAGATTTTCTATTTCGAGTTGGCTTTGATAATTTATGTATTTCTAGGAATTTATCCATTTATCCTGGATTATATAATTTTTTTTGGTGTACTGTTAGTTGTTCATAGTACTCCGTATAATCCTTTGTATTCCTGCAGCATCAGTAGTAATGTCCCCATGTTCATTTCTGATTTTATTTATTTACATCTCTTTTATTTTCTCTGTCAATCTAGCTATGTTTGTCAATTTTGTTGATTTTTTTCTGAGATCCAAATTTTGTTTTATTGAGCTCTCTATTGTTTTCCTGTTCTCTGTTTTATCACCAACTAATCTTTTTTATGTCCTTCTTTCTGATAGCTTAGATTTTAGATTACTCTCCTTTTTCTAGTTTTTTAGGGTATAAAATTAGGTTGTTGAGATCTTTCATCCTTTTCAATGAAAAAGGCATTAACTGGCATAAATTTCCTCTGAGCACTGTTTTCTCTGTGTCAGATAAGTTTTGGTATGTTGTGCTTTAATGTCATTTATTTCTGAGTGTTTTCTAATTTTCCTGGGATTTTTTCTCTGATCCATTGTTTGTGTGCTGTTTAATTTCCATATATTTGTCAATTCTCCAATGCCCCTTCTGTTAATGATTTTTAGCTCCACTCCTTTATGGCCTGAAAAGATACTTTCTATGACTTAAGTATTTTTAAATATATTGAAACTTGTTTTGTGGGCTAACATATGGTGTCTTCTGGATAATGTTTGCACATGTTCTGCTGTTGTTGGGTATGTTGTCCATTGGGTCTAGTTGGTTATGGTGTTGTTTAAGTTAGTTATTTCCTTACTGATCTTCTATCTAAACGTTCTATCTATTATTGGAAGTAGGGTATTGAAGTCTTTATTATTTTAGAACTGTCAGTTTCTTCCTTCCATTCTGTTAATGTTTACTTCATATATTTGAGGTTTCTTTTTTGGGGGGTTTATATATTTTTAATTGTTATATCTTCTAGCTGAATTAAACCTTTTATCAGTATATAATGTCTTTTTAAAATCTCTTGTAACAGTTTTTTTAAAGATTTATTTATTTATTCCAGAGAGAGAGAGAGTGGGACGGGGGCAAAAAACAGAGGGAGAGGGACAGAGAGAGTCCCAAACAGACTCCCTGCTGACTGTAGAGCCCAACGTGGGGCTTGATCTCACAATCCTGAGATCATGACCTGAGCCAAAATCAAGAATTGGATGCTTAACTGACTGAGCCACCTAGGCACCCCCTCTTGTAACAGTTTTTGACTTAAAATCTATTTTGTCTGATACTAGTGTAAGCTACTCAGTTCTCTTTTATTTGCTATTCGTATGGAATATGTTTTTCCATCATTTCACTTTTAACATCTTTGTGTCTTTGGATCTGAAGTGAGTCTCTTACAGTCAGTATATAGTTAAATCATGTTTTTTTTTAATCTATTCTGCAATCTTTATCTTTTGATCTATTTACATTTAATCTATTTTATATATAAAATAATTACTGATAATGAAGAACTTACTTTTGTTGTTTTAATATTTGCTTTTTATAAGTTTTATGCTTTGTCTTGTTTGTTTCTCAGGGATAGTTTCCAGTAATTTCATCTGTTAATGAGTATACTTCTATGTTTTTTCATGCTTCATACATATTTTTGAGAATTGTATGTTTTGAATATTATGATGCAGTAATTCTAGAATTTTTTTTTCTTCTTAACATTTGTTTTTGTTTCTAGCTGTTCACTGTAGCTGTAGTTTAGTGACTTTTCTAAACAATTTTTTAATGTCTATATTCTTCATCATGTGTGGTCTCTGAAGTCCTTGTTTCTTTAGCTTGTATTCTGCCACTGTTTTGACAGATTTCTTTGAACACAGGAATGAACAAGAATGAGAGAAGAAGAGGGGGAGAAGGAGGAATTAAGAAAAATATTTCTCCCACATTTTGTAGCTTGGCTTTGTGCTGGGATACCCTTTCAATATTTAGATAATTTACAATTCTGCCTTGCCCTTAACTTTCTGCTTGGACTAATCCTAGAGACCAGTCAATTGAAAGCTTAGGATCTTCTCAAGTGTTTTTAGCCATGTGTCCTGTCTTAGGCATGTGCATGGCTTTCTAAATCCCCTTATGTATGGGGCATGTATAGATTTCCCAAATTTTCTTCACAGGTTTTCATTACTTAATTACTTAATTACTCCTTCAACTGTAATCTTTTGCCCTAGACAGCTGCAAGTGGTTCATTTATCTTATGATTTTTCCTCCTTGAGTGAATTCTGAGTTGGACAAAACAAAGACAAGTGCCTCAACTTGGTCCTTTAAGGAGCTCCCAGACAGAACAGACAGATAAACATATTCTTTGTTAATAAGCCAGATCTGCTCCTTCTAGAACAAGGAACCAGAGGTCCACCTTATTATTCCATTGTTTCATTATTCCATTTAGTGATTATTTTTGATGCTTCTGTGGAGGGATGGGCCCTTACAGCAACCTACTCTGCCATTTTCAGCGACATCACATATTTGGCACTGTTGTTAACATATGTGAAATGTTTAACTTTGGTGATAATAATATGCTATTATATAAGAACACTAAAAGTCATATTTTCTTAGCTAAATTATTAGCCTTTTTACAAATTTAACCTATTTAGGGCTAAACTGAGCATAGTAAAATACTGAATACAATGGACATAAACACCTCTCTGCAGCCTTTCCATATCTGATTTTATTTTGTCTCTGGAATGGCCAGCAATTCATTGGTAATTTACTTTCCTTTACTGTAGATTGGTAACACACCAAAAGCAAATTTATTCCTTTAACTGTTTTTTTTTTTCCCTATAGGTTAAATATGGGAGATGTTTTTTAATTTAATCAGAGATATTTCACTTGTTATTCAGTCCATCAGGTATAGTAAACATTTGAAGATGATATAAACAGCTAACTAACATTAAACACAAATAACAATGATAATAATTTAGACACTTAATTTTTTACAGGACTTCACTAAGTGAATTATGTAATGGTGAAGATGATAATGTTGTATTGACATTTAAACAACTAAGTGAAGCATTCAAGAAAAAACTTTGGAAAAAAAGACATTGACAATGTTGATCTTTACCCAAGTACTGTGATCCTGGAAAATAGAGATGATCAAGAAATTTTTTCACCCATTTGTGTTTCAGAAAATGGCTTATAACACAGAACCATTCTTTCTTATATGACTCAGATAAGACTTGCAGATGACCCCCTGTTACCAATAGCAGTCCTCAACACACCTTTCAAATTCCTGTTCTTTGCCTCATAAATGATTAGTTGAACTGTTTTCCCCTACTGACCAATCTGGACAAAATGCATGCTAACTTGACTAAACTTTACTCAGGTTTCTTCCTTCACCACAGGTCCCTGGACTTTAATCCACCCTTTTGCTCCTGCTGAAACTAACTAGAGGCATTTCCAGATCAACTGTCCTCGATCAACTGTCCAATCTCAGATCAATGACTGGCAATGTTAACCAAGACATTCCCAGAAGAATTGTCCAATCATACCACAAATTCATCCCATTCCCCCACACCTGATTCTTCCTAGCCTTATTTATTCATCCCTATAAATTAAAAATCCTTTTCTGGCTGACCCTTGAGATCCTGTAAACCCACATTCAGAACATTCTCTTTGTTGCAGTAGCCCTTCTTTACCTATTGCAGCCCCTATCCCCACTTATTGCAATAGACTTTTTGAATAAAATCCCTTCTTATATAAGTCCAGATTTGTTTTTGATTTGACAACAGCATGCCTTACCAAAGAAATAAAAGGTATTACCTAGCAAAAGTATAAATTTCACAATTTATTGAACTATTTACACAAAAATGTCCTAGCAAGGAAAATTTTTATTTAAATACCTAAATTCTCAGTAGGAATTCTAATAATTTTCTTGTATTAAAACTCTTATCTTAAAAAAATTATCTGGAAGAATAGCTATGTTAAATATCTCAAATAATTACTATCTTTGACTGAAATGTTAAAGATTTTTTTAAAGATAAAAATTAAAGTCAATTAAAAATGATATGACATCATACATCATAGCAGTAAGTTGAAATCTTGAAAGTGATTTGAGAAGTCTAATTATTCTTAAATGTTTCATATTGTGTCCAATCACTGTGTTCTAAATGTCCTGAATCATTTCACCTGTAAGAAAACAGGTTCTGAATACAGTTTTCACTTCTCCTAAGACTGGTGAAGACAGATCTACAGGGACTGGGCTACAGGCTATTGAAAAAAAAAAAAAAACAAAAAACATTCCACGTGGAACAGAGCACTCCTCTCAACTTCACCAGGTCATCTAGATTTATTGCATGTGTCCTCATTTTCCTAGCTTGACTTCATTAACTGCTGCTTTCTGTGATCTTGGGTTTTGTGTTTTCCCTTGCATATATTGGGAGCCCTCTGTTGTGGACTCACCCATCTCTGTGTCTGCCTTTATTCTTGGCTAGTTTGTGGCATCAATCTAGATTCTCTTCCAAATCTGACCTCAGCATTTTTCCTTTGCTCTTCCTAATTTTCTGAATCTCCAGGCCAGGCTTTCTGGATGGTACAAAGCACATAATAACTTCCAAATGGCTTTGATGCTGATGTTAAGAAGGGAAGACAAAAACAATGAGCAATGACTTTTCTGACACTGCATGGACAAATATTGGGTTGGTTAGGCACTCACATTAAAAAAAAATAGCTAGGGATAAACTGCCTTTACCAGAATGGTTGTCAAATACACACAGCCCCACCTCAAACACATGTCTGCACTCACACACAGATCCATACACCTATTTTTACATCCAGGTCTCTTACATATCGAAGCCTGACAAGCATCTATATGGCTGCACTTTGCTGTTTTATATCTTAATTTTCTTTTAAATAAAGGCAGCTTTAGATGTTCACTTTAGCTTTATTGCATTTGTACAAAAATCTTGAAAATTTCTCTAAGGGGGTTGGTCACACACCATGTTTTCCTCTTCCCAAGCATGCTAAGGACAGCTGTAAGCAGATTTTCTTGTTGTGGGGAATTGACAATACACATTTAAATAAAATATATTTCAATGAAATTGTTTTTATTATTCCATTGTTTCATTATTCCATTTAGTAAATTGCTGATTTGAATGATAAGTACAAATCCAGTCTCACATACTTTTATCAATAGATTTTTTTTTTGGCTTAGAATGATTTTAAAGATAGAAGAGAAAATATGATTTTGTCATTTTGCTATAATGCATCTAACAAGGCAAACGTATCACAAACTCTGTATTTTGACATGTCTGTAAATAGGAGTGCTGTGTCCTCCACATCCTTCTTTTGACTTAGTAGTCTTCAGCATCCCCGGCACAGATGGCAAGCAGAGCTTTCTCATAATGCCCTGAAGCAAAATTCTGAAACAAACAAACAATGTCTTTGAAATAAAATGTCATAGTATTTCTAAAAAGAAGCCTGATTCCTCTGAATTATAATGAGAAAGATCCATGGGCCATTAGCGTTTCTGAAATTGTTGACTCTTTTCATCTAAGATTTAATATGTTCGGAGAACTATTCCTAGGGGAAGTTATTGAAAAATAATACCGTGGTTATAGTCAATAGAATAGGGTTTATATAAAGTTGATTGAACCCTAATGTGTATTTATGAGAAGAATAACTCACAGTAGAATTAAATCTCCTCCACTTTAAAAGCAGTGTCTTAATATTATTGTTATAAATCAGTTGAGTTTATTGTTATAAATCTGGAGGGCAAATTGACAATATGCCTCCAAAGATTTAGAAATGTTTATACTTCCTAGTGCAGTAATTCTACTTCAAGAAATATATCCTAAGGAGATAATGATCAATTATTGAAGAGCACAAAAATTTACACTCAAAAATACAGACACCATTATATATAATAGTGAAAAAGTAAAAAGCAGTATTTAATAATGTGGGGTAGTTCATGTATTTTATAACTTATGCAGTGGAATACCATGATTCAATAAAAGTATTCCTTTATGTAGTAAAACATACTAATGTTTACATATATTTTTAAAAAGCACCTACAATAACATTTCATTACTGATTGTCTATGGTGGAGAAAAAGGGCAATTTTTATCTTCTTTTTATGGTCTTCTGTAGTTTCTAAGTTTTTCAAAACAATAATAGTAAGAAATAAATGGAATTATAAAACCTATGTTAAAAATCAACTATCATATTAATGTTCTCTCACACAAAGTCATGCAATTTACAATTCACTGTTTTAAATCCATATCGTAAAGTTACATTAATTGCATGTAGACTTTGAAGTGGCTTGGTTAATTGCAGTGTATATGTTAGAATTAGTTTATTTATTTAGAAAATGAGCTATGACATGTATTTCTCAATGAGAAATGTTTATTGCCACTAAAAGTTTAGGGTTTTGAAGGTAGGTGCAAGGAGAGTTTTATCAAAACAAAGGAATAAAATTTCTCCTAACTGCTGCAATGCCTCTTTTTAGAAAACACTTTGGCTATGCAAAGGCTTACAGGGTCTTCTGTTTTTTTATGGTCCTTTTGTCCTCAGGTTGTCAAGTTGCTTCTGGATCACTTTTAATAAACTAAAAAGCTATTTTATGCGATTGAAAATTTCAGTGTAAAGCCATGTGAACAGGTAACAGCACTTAGCTATGTGCAAATTACAAGGCAAGATTTATTCTCAGGGCCCTGTGCTTGGTTTAATGCTCTGCTGATGCCATCCCTAAATTCTTTATAAATTTTTGAACGAGAGGTCAGATATTTTAATTTTAGATTGAGTGCCAAAAATTACATATGTAGCCCCAATGCTTTGCCAGGTTTTACCAAAATCCAGAATAAAATGTAGACATATCAGAATGAGTAAGTTGGTTTGTTTACTTCTGAATCATTGCTGCTTTGCCCTTCAAGGGCTAAAGGGATAGGGGTGCATAGAATTTTACATAACTATCAGGGTTAGATCCCTCCAAGTTACCAGTTTATGGGATGCGACCTGCTTCCCTGCGTTCTGCGACAGTACGAGAGCTGAACTGACCTAAGAAGCCCCTTCACGGCTAGTGCCCAACGTGATTTTTCCTGATACTGATCACGCTTCAAAGCTTAACTCACGAAGCACAATTACACAATTAGGGGAGGAATGTTCTACACGACTCCATCAACAATTTTTGTTTGAAACACATCAAAGAGAAACAAATTCTGTTACTGAGGTGAAGGGGCTCCCTAACGTAGCCCCCGGTTGACGCACTAAAGTCTGTCTGATGTACCAAAGTGCATCACCTTTGTCAGAACAGTTCGCTTTTTAGATTCCAACACGAAGTTACTTAAATTAAAGCTCTTATTTCAGTTTCAAAAAGGATGGAATCTGGGACAAAATAAATCACGTGTAGGAGACTTACTTTGATGTCATGAAACAGGGATTTTCCGTATCTTTCTTTGTATCGTTTCCTGATGGTCATCAGATCTATTTCACTTCTGGCGATTAGAATCCTGATTACGGTTTTGTTATGGAAACCGAAGTCCTGAAAGACACAGAATAGGAGAGGAAAAAATTAGAAAACTGTGGTTTAAAGTTAATCTATCTAATACAGACTCATCCTCTTTTCTGTGGCCACTTATTCATCCTGTACTCCTCAAACACGGGCATGACTTCTCCTTCTCTCATACGGGGTACATACGGTGAAGTATTCTATCTATTTGACTTCTTTCCCTTGCTTTACTTATGTATTTTGTTCAAGTATAATTGACATACGATTGCCTCTTAGTTCCAGATGTACCTCATAGTGATGCAGTATTTTTATACATTACAAAATGATCCCCATCGATCTAATTTCTTACCATACAGTTTTTCACCAAACATTTATTACAATATTATTGACTACATTCCCTATGCTGTATGTTATATCACCATGATTTATTTATCTTATAACTGGAAGTTTGTACCTCTTAATCCCCTTTAGCTGTTTTGCCTGTTTCTCCACCCCTCTCCCTCAGTGACCAATAGTTTGTTTCCTGTATCTGTAAGTCTGTTTCCACTTTGTTTATTCATTTGTTTTGTTTTTTAGATTCTACGCATAAATGAAATAATATGGTATTTGTCTTTCTCTGACTTATTTCACTTAGCATAATACCTTCTAGGTCCATCCATGTTGTTGCAAATGGCACGATTTCATTCTTTTTAATGGCTGAGTAATATTCCAGTGTCTGTGTGTGTGTGTGTGTGTGTGAGACACAGTCTTTATTGATGGACACATAGGTTATTTCTTGGCTATTGTACATAATACTACAATGAACATAGAGGCACTTATATCTCTTCAAATTGGTTTTTGTTTTCTTTGAGTAAATACTTAGAAGTGCAATTGCTGGATTGTATGGTGGTTCTATTTTTAAGTTTTTCAGGAAACTCAATACTGGTTTTCATATTGACTGCACCAATTTACATTCACACCAACAGTGTATGAGGATTCTCTTTTCTCCACATTCTTGCCAACACATGTTATTTTTTGTCTTTTTGATAATAGCCAGTCTGGCAGGTGTGATATCTCACTGTGGTTTTGATTTGCATGGCCCTGATGATGAGTGATGTTGAGCATCTTTTCATGGGCCTGTTGGCCAGTTGGCCATCTGTATGTTGCCTGTGGTGGGGCTGCTGAAGCTGGTGTGGGTCAGGGGCCCAGGGCATGCTGGGGCCACCCTAGCAAGCCGGGTAGAGCATCTGGACCCTGTTTCTGTCTCTGCTATCAAGGTGGAGGGGGAATGTGAAAACTGGTGCTCATTCACACCTATGACCCTAGAGAGGCTTCCCACAGTTCCTCACCCATTTGGTGGATGTTTTAAGGTTAATGAATGGATTTCCTTTACTTATAGTCTAGTTGCCCTTTAAACTGCTGTGTTTTCACTGTGCCCAGGGCAGGTGAGTCTGTGCATGGGCCCCTCAGGGATATCCCTCCCTACTATAGGTCTTTGTGTAGAGGTTACTACGTCTCCAGCTCTTATCCTTCTCTATGTGGACCCTTCATTATTTGTTGTGCAGAAGCTGTTCAGCTTTCAGTTCTTCAGGCGGAATTGCTCTATATGTAGGTGTAGATTTGGTGTGTCGGTGGGAGGAGGTGAGTTCAGGGTCTTCCTACACCCCCTTTCGATGTTACTTCTTAAATGTCCCATATCTATTTCCAGTGTCACTGCCTTGATGCTGGCCCTTATCCTTTCACCCTGATTCTGTAACAGGTCCTTCCTTTTACTACCGGCCAACCCTCACACTCTCTCCTTCCTGATTCTGCAACAGTTCCTTCCTTTTAGCCTAGTGTCCCTCACACTGCATTATAAAATACAAATCTGATCATGTGCTCTTTCTAGTAAAAATTCTAGGCCGGGGAGGGAGGTGGGTTTTGAATTATGTTAGATGAACTTTGATATGTCTGAGTGAGACAGCAATTACATTTTTATTTTACAGTCTATTATTAAAAATTGTAAAAATAAAAATTCCAGGTATTTGAAATATTTTTGGATTTAAACTCAAATACTGAAAAATACAAAAATCAATTTTTGTATACTAGCTCCCCAAAAGAATATTGCTTTATAAACCAATTTCAATTTGTCTTTTCAAATGGAGTAATGGGGACATCCAGTGGCCAGTGAGCATAATATAAATATATGTATATATATATATATATATTTGAAGATAATAAAATTTTTGATGTCTGAATGTTTTGGATATAGACCTCTAAGCAATCTTTTCACAATTTGATGTGATTAAATTAAATGATTTACCCAAGTTTCCATATTTAAGTTGTATATCATTCACTTAAAGTGCACTAGAGAAAAATACCTGTAGTTTTCTTTGGTTAAGGGTAATATAAACAGCTTTGAGCAATATTTTACATTTGAGGTCATCATATATCAAAAATTCAACTATTTAAATATACAATCCTCCTCTTGTGAGCACATGTATATTCATTTTTGCATTGAAACACACACAGAAGGAATAGAATTTTTATTTATTATTAGAATAAGTAGCCCTCAATTTGGACAGATTTAGAATCAGACTAATTATGCTTATTTCTCCATGGTCATTCACAAGTGAAACTTCGTTTTATTTTTGGAGAAGGACACTGTTAAAATCATTCCATAACATTGTCCAATATATTATTTAAAAAAATTTTTAAATCAAGTCAGCTTTTTCTGCCTGGAAATAGAAAAAAATAGAAGTGAAGTCTGTGAGCATAGGATTCATGTGTTTTGAGGATACATAAGTTGGTTCTTGTACATAAATAAAAAATACTCTTTACACAAGATATGTAATAGAAATATTCTCGACTATTATCATATTATCCCAGCATGCTAGCTACTTTTAATAAGTTGGTCTGGAAAAATTACTTTGAGGATAAAACACTGACTCTTAAAACTACTGTATTACTGACTTTTAAAAAAAATAATTTTCACTGAGTTTTTGAAGGTATGATATATGTATAATGATTTGTATCAGAGCTTTTCTTTTTCTAAAAATGTGTTATGCACATTATGGATAAAATGTGCATTGTTTCATGCATTTAAGTGTTTGTTTCTTTAAAAATAAATGTACCAAAGGATGTGTGATTGCCTATCACACTAAACTATGAACAACATTCTCATTTAATTACAAAATAGATTTAGAGTTTGTTGTTGTCAGCCATCTCTTTTTAAAGTACTTTTTAAAATAACACTTTAGGTTTAAAAATAACCACTGCCATTATTTCATATTTTTAAATTTCAGAAATGTAGTAATTTCTTACTAAGAGTTTATAATGTTTTGACATTTCTTGCCTGATAGTTTATGTTTTGTACTTGAATTAAGCATGAAGTAGGGCCTTTGGCACAATACAAAAGCTTTTGGATTTGCCAGTTTCTTCATATGCTAAGAAGAGCTAAAGCACATGGGGGATATGGCCCCACAGAGTCATACTTCCCAGGTAACTCAATTTGATGCAGAAAGCAGAACATTATTTATTTGGTGGTTCTCGTTTTGGTGTATAATACATTTTTTTTCCACTTGAGCATATTTTGTTTGAAATGAATATATTTGCATACAAGTTCAAAAATGTTTAAATAATAAAAGTAAACCTAGTGCTTTGAGAAAGTAGACATGATTTTCTGGGGAAATTTAAAAAATATGTGGGTCATACTTACATGGATTGCACTATACAGTCTATAAGCAAAATAGGCTGGTTTGTCTCGAACACAGAGAACTAGGAAAAATTAGAGAAAAAAAGAACATTTGAGAGTGACGATATATATTTTCTTCAGAATTTGGGAAACAATGAAAACACTTCTTTTTTTCTGTTAAAATCCTGGGAGAGTGAAACTTTTTGAGTCCTATGTGGGATCCCTCATTGTACATTGTAGTAAAATTTCAATATTTAGAATGGTGGTAAAACCATAACCTATAGAAAAATGTAAAGTAACAATATTATAATGACTCATTCAGATTTTCATTTAGTCTATCTCTATCTCTTAGAGATCTCTTAGTTCCTTCACAGTGTCTAGTGAAGAAAAATGTTTCCCTTTTATCTGAAAGTTAAATAAAGCTTCAAAGAGACCCAGGTTATCACCACTATTATAGATTTTTATTATTATAGAATTCAGTATGCAATTGATTCATTTTCCCAAACGCTATTTTTAAAAGGCGAAAGATTTATGCGATCTGAAGAGAAACCAGAGTGTGCAAACACTATTTTTAATCCCTTGTAGACTTATGAATAGATCTGACGTCTTTCTCTCTTCTTTTTAAAGATTTTTAAATTTATTTGAAAGAGAGAAAGACAGAGACAGAGAGTGGGTGGGGGAAGGGACAGAGGGAGAGAATCTCAAGCAGATTCCCCACTGAATGTGGAGCCTGCTGCATGGGGCTGGATCTCACGACCCTGAGATCATGACCTGAGCCGAAACCAAGTGTTGGATGCTCAACAAATTGAGCAACCCAGGCACCCCAAATCTGAGGTCTCTTAAAAAAAAGAAGAATGGATGGGCAATAAGAGGCCTGGACCAGTGTTAGGAGTCATCTTATCAAAAGCATTATGGCATTAGAACCACTTACAGCCTAGTGAACTGTTGTCCTTGATGGAGGTCAGTTGATGATTATTGACATTCAATAATGCTTATTTGAATAAGTAAATAAGTTAATAAATAAACGAGTAACATATGTGGGGCTATAACTTTTGGGCAAAATAAAGTCATCACAACAGTGCTTTCTCTATAGTTCAAATGATAATTTTAGATTGTAAGACCATGCCTTCATCTTTTACTTTTATTTATAACTGTGAACCTCATAGCACTCTTGAGTCGCTGCTAGAATGTGGTGCACTTTGAGGAGAAGGAGTTTTGTTGTTGTTTTTGTTGTTTTACTGTTCCATTTGCAGGGCCTGAATCAATAGAGAGAATAGTAGATGACTCAATAAATGTTTATGGAATAAATGAATGAATCAGTTAAATTGTTTTCTGGTATTTCTCATTTCCTTATTTCCTCTCACCCACTGCTTTGTTTGTGGTATGGTCTATAGCGGAAAGAGCTATCTTGAAATTCAGATGACATGAGTTCTTTTCATAACTTTATTGTTCATTAGTTGATAGACTTTGAAGTAGTCAATTAACCTCCTTCAGCCTTTGTTGTTAAATGAGTTGTGATGTGATACGTGGTTATTAAATTATGTTGAGAATTAGCCACAATAAATGCACCATATTCTCAGAAACACACACACATATTCATATATTGTATACTGTTTTAAGGATTTCATAGAACCCACCAAACCTTTTTAATGGAACCCTCGCTTAAAACTCCTTTACAAACTAAGCTATAAAAATTCTGTTCCCTACTATCTCCAATGCCCATGTATGTTTGTGCCATTCTAGGAATGGAAAATCATAACATACACTTATCCAACAAATGTAAGTGATTACTTGATGTGTGTTCTCTCTGGGGATATTTCATAAAGACCCTTCATTTGTAGTTCCTACAATGTATGCTGTCAAGTCCCAGCACAGCACAAGGTACAGCATGGGTAGTTTAATAGTAGTCATTATGGATAGCTCCCACTGTTTTCCTCTCTATGGGAAGATATCTTTCCTTAGGAAAGAGATGGAGGTATGTCTCTCTCACAGTAGCCTGCAGAAATCACTACCGAGTAACAACTTGGTAAATTTTTATGGTAGAACTTACCCCTAAAGGCAAAATATTAAAGATGATGAAAAAAAAACCCAACTCTTCCTCTTGGAGAAAAGGGAGCCATATTTCTAGCATTTATCTGCTCTTTAACAAGAGAATGGAAATCAGTACATATAAAATGAATTTAAAGGTATGAGATCCCAGTTACCCGAGAGAATATCTGAGAATTCAGTTTCCCAGTATGAAAGTTGAACCAGCTATTAGAAAAGGGTATTTGTTCATTAAAGTTATCAAGTTGCCAGTTTAGTGCATTGTATTAGGAGTTAATGTACTTTCCTCTATAGAGTTAACATCCTTACTAAATAATTAACTTCAGGGGAAAGTGACTCAATGAAGAGCAAAGTCATGCATCTTTAATTCAATCAAGCTAATCGGCATTTATTGTGGAATGAAAGGTCTGCTATACACCAAAGGTCTGCTGTGCACCAAGTAAATTATTACTTACCAATTGCAACTAGCAACTCTTGGAAGTATCCATCATAGCATTCATTAATGGCATCTACCATGTCTTGCCCAGAAATATTTTGAAATTCCTGGAAAACTTCAACAAATTGATATAATTCAAAGGAGATTTTGTACATATTATAAATTTAAAATATAAATATTGATTAGATTGCTACAAATAGTGAAAGTAAATAAAATATAGGGGTACAGGTTGAGTTGGAATAGGCTGTCTTTTACAATTTTTTATAGCGTTTTATTTATGTAGAAAAAAAACAAAACAATTTTTTTAACTAAAAGAAACAGAAAAGTATAGAGGTCAAACAATGTGCAAACTAATATGAGTGCACCTCTAAGACAAATATGGCAGCTTCACACAAATCATGACATTAATAATAATCTCCTTGACTTGTAATGGACTAATTAACCCATGTTTACTATATTCTCTTCAAGAAAACATACAATATGCCTAATAGAAAATAGCTAATTTGTCTACGGCCATACCACCCTGAACGCGCCCGATCTCGTCTGATCTCGGAAGCTAAGCAGGGTCGGGCCTGGTTAGTACTTGGATGGGAGAAAATAGCTAATTTATTTGAGTAAGTTCTCCATCAGAAACAGAGATGATTTTAAAAGACTCAGTATTTAAAGTTTATATAATTCAGTTTTTGGAAAAAATAAAATTATAAGAAAATTTTATTCCTTAGTAATGTCATTAGATGAGACACGTCTGTATAAATGTAATTCAAAATAAGTACCTTTGTGATGACTGGCTTTCCTCTATATGTAATATTTCCCTTTTTCTCCCTTCCAATTAACTACCTGCTTCCTATTATACTATCAGTTAAGTAGCTGAAAAGAAACCTGATTAATAATTACCCAGCCACAGTTGTTGATAACTTTTGTTGCACAGGATCATTTGCAGCATGGTTTTGTGTTCCCCTGTCTTCTGCTGACAGGCTTCCCACAGGACCTGAAACATCATACCGCTAGGAAGTAGCCCCATAACCACCCCAGACCATTTTAACAAAGGGTTTTCATAGTCACTTTGAGATCTGGTTCTTGTTACCATTGCATCCTGAGCAGCCAGAGCAGGGTCTGTATATCCTTCCTCTCTGGTTCCCTGTAAAATAAGCACAGGTTTTCCTTTATAAATTTTCTTAATTAACAACCCATATAGGATTATTGGGACAAAAATCTTTGAACCACCAAATACCTTGGTAATTCCTAAGAAAATTCTATCATTATTTGGAGTTTATATTTGTTGAATACTATATGAAACATAGGACTTTTTTAAAAATGTGGGTTTTATCTTTCTTTGCACCAGTGGTCATCTTTCAAAGATGTTGAAATGTTTTTCACTCTTCTGTGCAGTTTCTTCTTCCCATCAAACTGAGCATCCAAGGCCTGGCAGTGGGTAGTACAAATGGATTTAACATTTTAGAGTGAAAATTCAGAGAGAAAGAATGAGTTAATATTTAGTTTCTGACTTGTCAAATAGGATACATGCAACAGTAAAATAATAATGAAATCCAGATTTTGTGGAGTAAGAATATTTTACAAATTTGTATCATGCCCACTGCTCCCACCCATTTATCATATAAAGAACAGACATGGTCAAGTTGATCAGAGATGTCCATTGCAAACAGGATGGAAGGAGGGCTAGCCAGTGCAGGAGCTTCTGGTCTCCAAGGATTATGACTATAAGGGGTGGAGGGAAGAGTTAGGAGAGATATGTGATCAGACAGTTCATTTAATGTTCCTTTGGGTTGAGATCTGGAGGGAATGTTTTTTTCTCTTCTCTTCTCTTCTCTTCTCTTCTTTCTCTTCTCTTCTCTTCTGTTCTCTTCTCTTTTCTTCTTTGTTTCTCTTCTCTTCTCCTTTCTCTTCCCCTCTCCTCTCCTGTCCTCTCCTCTTCTTTCTCTTCTGTTCTCTTCTCTTCCCTTCTCCTCTCCTCTCCCCTTCCCTTTTCTTTCTTTCTTTCTTTCTTTCTTTCTTTCTTTCTTTCTTTCTTT